>NC_086154.1:7709930-8020324 GCF_035149785.1 Candoia aspera | reverse complement strand
CTTGAATTAAGAGGTAGAAACCCCAATTTTCTGCTTCATGTTTTGATTTAAAATTGTTACAGGCATTGTTGTTATAATTACTCCTTTTGTGGACTGTTTTTAATTACTGTATTTTAGAACCATTGTTCACCATTCAGAATTTACTTTGATTGGGGCAGCCTAAAATATTGTGGAAAAATAAATGTTACTGAATGGATGCATCACTCACCCAAAAGAAGTATTTAAAACAGTAACAAGCAATATGCAGTAAAATGGTAAGATGTTAAAGGCAAAAAAATGTCTGGGTTTGGAAGCTAAGCAGGATGGGACCTGATTAATATTTGAATGGGAGGCCACCAGGTAATGCCAGGGCAGTAGACTGGATTGAAAAAGTTGAAAAAAATATCCAGGAAACCCACTTCTGTAATTGTGTTAAGAAAATTACCTGGATGTGTGTATCATGTCCCCAGAGGCTGAGCTCAACTGGAGTGATTCTTTGTTTTTAAAAATGTATATAAATTCATCCATACAACTGATACACCTTTGGTAATCTTTTGGCATGAATTCCCTTGCCAAAACCTGGGGGAAAACAAACAAGGTTTGTGCCGCAGATCAGATGAGTCCACCAAAATATCCAGAGAACTGTGTTTCTTTTGTTTTATATAGTTTAAAAACTGTAAACAGTTTATAAAACAAGAGAAGAACCATATTTCTCTGGATATTATGTTTTACGCCACCCGCCCAGAGCCTTGTGGAGTAGGTGGCCTTCTACAGTTAATAAATAAACATTCCAGGGAAGGTTTCAAAACAGGACACCACAGCCACCTCAAGAAATGTCCTTTTCCAAGCTGCCACAGGCTGAACTTCTTGCCATTCACTGTTAGATCCTCCACGAACTGGTCCAACCCCCTATAAGAATTCTGGTATAGCTGGAAAGAAAATAGCATTCCCCCCCACTGCCCCCTTTGAAAAGCCTTAAATGGCCCAAATATGCCAAAAAAAGATGTACAAGGGACATCCCTAAAGGCAGAGTCTTTTTTGGGGTGGCTCCAAAGTTCAAAGCAACCCCCCCATTTAGGGTAAAAAGTCCACTCTTCACTCTCCTTTGCTCCTTGATCTCAGATGGTAAACAGAGTTTGGCTTCAAGCAACAAACACAGCTCTCTTCACTGACGCTGTGCCCACCTTTCAGGTTGCCTTAATTATTCTAAATTTTAATTCAGAAGAGAAGCCTTGCTGAGGTTTCATTGGAAGAGGAGGGGCAAATACAGAACATAAGAGTCCCCTGTATGAGGCAGATGGGCAGTGATAAAAATATGATAAATAAATAAATAAATAAATAAAATAAGCCACGGCATTTTGGTCAGGGTTATGGTTTGAGTATGTGTTAGGGATGACTATGAGGTACTTGAATTGAGAGCGGGAAACCTTGATTTTCTGCTATGTCTTTTTTTTTTTAAAGTAGAATTCCTTGCAGTTTTCTTAGCAACTGCTTTCTTCCGGGATGTTTGCTTGACTTCCCAATCTAACCTATATCTCAGGGATTTCCTGATGGTCCCCCATCCACATCCTAACCAGTCTAAACTTGCTTAACTTGTGATCACAGACAAGGTCAGCCAGGTGCAAATTCACCTTCATCATCCCCATCGCCCTCCTTCAGGGCTCCGTCCTCGTCGGCCGGCAGCGCGGGCGATGCCATGCCCAGCCCCGGTCCCTGCCCCGAGCAGCTGCCACGCCGCGCCCCTCCGCAACCGCCCCGCGTCTTTCTAGCACCGCAGAGCCTCCTCCTGGGGGGGGGGGAGAAAGCAGGAGGGCGGTACCCCCCAGGAGGAGCCCGTCCCCAGGCTCAACCTCTGCGCTCACGGGAGGACACATGCCCACGAGTGGGCAGACGCGGGTTTCGATGGCGCGGACACCCCTCCTACCCCCTCGCCGCCGCCGCCGCCGCCCCCAGTTCTCACCGTCTTCCTGCTCCTGCTCCTCCGCCGCTCGGCCAGGGAAATGGGCGGAAGGGAAGGACCCACCCCGTTCCTGCCGCCGTTCAGACGAGCGGCAGCGGCATTGGCGGCGGCGGCGGCAGCTCACTTTTCCCAGCAGGGACTCCCAGCCACGTGCGCCCCGGAGCAGCCGGTCCCGGGAACAGGGCGCACGTGCCCGCTCAGAAGGGGCTGAGCCGAAGCGCGCGGACGGGGCGGCGGGTCCCCTTCCCGGCTCTGCCTTCCCGCTGGACCTCCGCGGGAGCCCTGGCTGAGCGAGGGCCAGTTTCGCCCGTCCAACTTGCGGTCCTCGCCTGCCCGCTCCTCCTCCCGGGACGCACTTGCGATCTCTCGGGGGGCGCTGGGCTCCTCCTAGCGCTGCGCTGGCTCCGCGAGCTTCCCCCGCTCTTGGCACCAGGCGGAGCGCGGACTCGCTCTGGGCTGGCGTTGCCAGGGAATCCTGGGACTTGTAGTTCCCCCCGCCCCTCGCTCTGGACTACAGTTCCCGAGGAGCCGTTGCCATGAGCAGGCGAGGCGATTGGAGGACGCTTCGCGGGGAAAGGGGGCGGGAAGCTCCGGCCAGTGAGCCAATGAGAAGCGAGAGGATGGATTCGACCCTCTGGGGCTGAGGACCCCCAAACTGTGGGGGTGTGTATGTGTATTCCCTTCCCTTCCCTTCGCTTATCACGACTCAACTGGTTGGGCTTCCATCGAGGGAGGCAGGAAGCTCTTTGGGCAACTAACAACAAGAAAATAATGACGGTGGGAGAAAAATAAAACAAATAAATAGTAGGGACGTAAAGTCCAGTCGTGTCCGACTCTAGGGGGCGGTGCTCATCTCCGTTTCTAAGCCTTAGAGCCGGCGTTGTCATAGACACTTCCGGGTCATGTGGCCAGCATGACGACTCGGAACGCCGTTACCTTCCTGCCGAAGCGGTACCTATTGATCTACTCACATTTGCATGCTTTCGAACTGCTAGGTGAGCAGGAGCTGGGACGAGCAACGGGAGCTCACCCCGCCGCGCGGTTTCGAACCGCCGACCTTCCGATCGGCAGCTCAGCAATTCATGGAGCGAGAATTGCCAGATGTGCAAGCTGGGTTTAGAAAAGGCAGAGGAACTAGAGACCAAATTGCCAATATCCGATGGATAATGGAAAAAGTCAGGGAGTTTCAGGAAAACATCTATTTCTCTTTTATCGACTATTCTAAAGCCTTTGACTGTGTGGCCCATAACAAATTGTGGCAAGTTCTTAGTGGTATGGGGATACCAAGTCATCTTGTCTGCCTCCTGAAGAATCTGTATAACGACCAAGTAGCAACAGTAAGAACAGACCACGGAACAACGGACTGGTTTAAGATTGGGAAAGGAGTACGGCAGGGCTGTATACTCTCACCCTACCTATTCAACTTGTACGCAGAACACATCATGCGACATGCTGGGCTTGAGGAATCCAAGGCTGGAGTTAAAATCACTGGAAGAAACATTAACAATCTCAGATATGCAGAGTTTAACCCGCAGCGCCACCGCGTCCCCTACAAATAGTAGGGTACTGTAGAGGAAATGTATATTTAGTTGACTGATTTTGTGCCATCAGGTCGTCGGCTCTCAGCGACCACATCGATTCCCTTCAGGAGGGTCTGTCCCTAACCTGGTCCCCCAGCGGTGCCCCCATCTTCACTGTAACTGAGTCCACCCCCCTTGCTGCTGCTGGTCCTCTTCTCTCCTCTTCCACCTCTCCCAGCATTCGAACCTTTTCCAGAGAGCAAGTTCTTCACATAATGTGTCCAAAGAAGGATAACTCTTTGGGCATAGCTAGAACAGTACTGCACTGTAGAGGAAATGTATATCTGGTTCACTGAAAAGGGTGTGTACATTTAACAATTAATACAATTCAGGTTTTTTTTAATCTTTGTTACCTCTGGCCCAAAGCCAGAATGGTTAAAAGCTCTTTGGCTGTTGTGCAGGAGAAAAGACTGGTGTATTGTAGAGTGAAATATTGTTTTTTCTTTGTAAAGTACCTTATTTACAAACACCTTTATAAGGTGCTTTACAAAGAAAAAGCAGAATATTTTAGTCCAAAATATGCTAGTCCTTTCCTCTCTACAACAACCATAAAATAAAGCACCCAAATTATAAGGTGGTGCATTAAAAAAATTACCCCGGCTCAGCCTTCAAACTGAGCCCAGGTAGGGGTAAGAAGAATACATATTAAGTTGCAGGAAAAAGGCAGAAAATAGGGAACTGTTAATTCACCCTTCCAGCAGCTTTCTTGATAGACCAGTGTTGCTGGATTCTCTCTCTCCCTGAAATGTTCCCAGATGACTATTAAAGTTGAAATGTGGTGCCAAAGTTGTTTCTTCGTCCTCCTCCTCCTCCCCAAATCCCCTTTTGCTTTAATGTTATGTCCTTTAGGATGGGCCTTTGGAAGATCAGCCCACCCTGGGGAAAGTAGATCTGCTGTGATCTATGCCCCTTTGCTGGGGAAACAGGCACCCCTTCTATACCAGGAAAGACTCTTCACCACTGTCCTTCCTCCAAGCCACAGAAAAACAGGTCTTCCCCATTTTATAAATCTTCCTTTGCATTTAATAAGCAATTATGCAAAGGATCTGCAAGCTCTAGTAATCAAAGCCAAGGAGCAGGGGAAAAAGTAGGAGTAAGATTAAATATAAAGAAGACCAAACTATTGACAACAGGCAGAACCACCAGCCAGCCAATGAAGATATTGAAGTGGTGGACAGCTCCTGCCTTTTAGGATAGCCTATTGACAGAAGAGTCAGATTAGACTTTATTAGGAAATGACGGTTTCTTATTCTGGTCTCTCTTCTGTCAATGGTTTTCAGAAGGACTCAGGTTCAGTTGCCAACCCCATAACTGAGATCCCAAGAAATGTTGTTCAAGAGAGCAGAGAATAAGAGTTAAAGAAAAAATGGACCAAAAGGAAAGGCAGGTTCTAGGATCTCTCAAAATAGAATCTTTTTAATGCTGTTTTGTGTTATTTCTTCCTTTCTTTTTAACAATGATCTGATTTTCAACTTTCAAAGCCAAGTAAGCTGTTTGAACACCATAAAGTAGACACTGTTACAGCCGCCTTTCCCCATTCTTGACAATCAAAATGCAACAACTTTCCACGATGCTCAAAATCCAGCATTTGATTTAGCTACCCTATTCTCTTTGGTTAGGGCATATGTGCACTGTAGTCTCTAGAGCAGGGTTTCCCAACCTTGGCAAGTTTAAGATGTGTGGACTTCAACTCCCAAATTCTGGGAGTTGAGGTCCACACTTCTTAAAGTTTTCAAGGCTGAGAAACCCTGCTCTAGATGCTGCAGTTCAGAACAGTTCAGCAAATTGCAATCTTTCTAACTTCACAGAGATCCATCATAACTCAGTCAGGATGTGTTTTTTTATTATTATTAAAAAGTTCAATTTGTAATTTCACAACGAACAAGGAACATGCTTGGTTTTGCAGTTAGCCTAAGCATCAAACCTGGGGGGAGGGATGATAAAATGATGTCACATTGCTATCGTAACAGAACAACCAAAGGTATATCTGCAGGGATGTTCTCAGAGTGTGGTCAAAAAAGTCAAGATGGTGGTGGTCACAATGGTGCAATTGAAGCTCCACCTGTTTTTTATGAGTGTTGTGTGTCTGATACACATAAAAAAGGCAGAGTTCAATTGACTTTTTTGTCCATTCCCTGCAGACAGCATATTCCCTGCATTGACAGCATATCACTGAATAATTCAATCTTCAAGCATTTTGTGGCTGGGAGGCAGAACAGCTGATCTTTAGTGGATTATCTGCATTTCCAAATCTTTCCACCACATTATCTTCCTCCTTCCCCAAATTTTAATTTATGGTTGCCATTTTGCTAAAAAAAGAAAAAGCATGTAAACAATAACATGGGGGGAGCAGACTCCCCCTAACGATGAAATGTTTCCCTTTTGTACATAACTTAAATACAGTATGTCCAAAGTGTTTTCAAAGTGCTGTGGCTTCCAACATTTAGTCTTTTACAACGCATTCTGCAGACAACCCGGGGCACAGGCACCTGTTTTGTTTTGTTTTGTTTTGTTTTAAATAGGCAACTGTGGGTTGGACTCAATCATCTCAGACTTGTGCCTGCCCAGGAAACCCTTCAGATATTTACTTTTTTGTGTGGACAAGGGGTTTTTGTCCCACAATGTCTTGACTCTCTCCAATTATTACAGCAGTGAAGAACACCAGTCTTATTTGTCACCTTACATGTCATCTTTTCAAAAAAGAAATTTATGAAATGAATGCAGCTCATTTTCTCTATAGACAATAAAGATGCCTTCCTCTTTACGTTGACGACTTCAGCATGGGAAGAATAATTCTTTTCCTCAGACACTCAGAGAGTCCAAATCTGCAAGGAATGCTCGATCTTGCAAAAGAGAGGAAGCGGGGGACATTTTACTGAACACACGAGGGTCGGTTTTGGAGTGCAGGGTCTTAAAAAATCAAAGGGCTGCTCTTGATTATTAAGAATCGGGCAGAAATAACCAAGCGTGGGAGAAAAATATAAACTGGAATTGCATTTAAGGAAAGCAATTTGGGAATTTCACGCAGCCAGGTGAACAGGCGGTATGCCCTCCCTCCTCTGTAGCCTAGCTTTAGTCACAGGAAGGGAACCCTTCTCGTCCACCCTCCAAGTGGAAATACTATGATTGGCAGCAGAGGGTCTCAAGCCCAGCTGGTAGAGAGCAAGTTTTTTTTCACTCTCCTACCGTCCTATGTTAACTATGGAGTAAATCCAAGCCCTGGAGAAACCTGACTGAAAAAAATGAGGACTAATAAATTCTGCAGGCTTTCACAAGACTAACTTTAACTATGAATCCTGGGCATTTTACCTCCTATCCGTTAAGCCAGTGTTTTTCAAACGTGGCAACTTTAAGACGTGTGGACTTCAACTCCCAGAATTCCCCAGCCAGAAAAACGCTGCTCTGAGCGGTTGGTGCAAGAACCGTCTCTTCTAATGTTGCACCAAGGTCTGCCCTGCAGTACCTCAAAATGTTCCTGTCTTTATGAATGTTTCTGTTTTGCTACCTCATTCTCAGGTTTGTGACCATTTATTTCACGTGCTGGTGCCACCAAGCATGTTTTATTGGTGGAGGGGGCACATACGGCTATCGTTGGTGAGCACGCCTTCTGACACATCTTCCCACCCTTCTGAAGCCTCTCCCCACAGTTCCTAAAGGGAAAAAGTCTGAATTGGGTGTTCTTTTAGAATCTTGAAGTTTGGAGTGAGCCGAAGTTCAGGAATCCAGGGTGAATGCAGATCACCAGAGAGTATACCATGGAAAACAGAGTGTTCACACACACCCCTTAACCACTTCATCATTAAATAAGGGCAAGCGACAGTCCATTTGGATGAGTTAGTTCCCAAACGGAAAGACTCAAGAGACTGCTATGTAAACAGCCAGCTGCAAACTTCCCCGTTATCAGTGAGCAGACCGGCCTCCTCCTCAGCTCATTAGAAGGCTGCAAAGAAGGGAATTAGAAAGTTTCTTCCCAGATAAACTGGTCCTACGCTGAAAATAAAATAGTTCGCTTGCTGGAATTCTGGCAGCCTGGTCCCTTCTGTCTCAATAAATCTTGTTATAGAGAACGCTGTGCTGGAAGAATTACTTCCAGTTCAGCAGTCGCCAAACAGCCTGGCTCCACTGTGAGAATTTCACCACTTCCTCTTTTGCTTCGAAAGAGCCTTCTTGAGAAAATTCACTTTCATCAAATGGAACGAGAATGGGCAAGAGCCTTTTTTTTTCTTTTTTGGCAAAGCATCGCTTTTTTCACCCCAATTCCTAAAACACGTCTGCTCGGTGGCTACTCAGATGGCTTGTGTTTATTCTTGCGATCTACGCAGGCAGTGAGTCCTTGAAGGAGTTCTCCCCCTGGACCCCCCACAAGCCAGGTCACGTGCTGTCCTTGTCATCGCTGTGCGTGCTCTGGTGCCGAGTGAGGTGCGCCTTCCGGATAAAATCTCTCCCACACTTGGCGCATTTATACGGTTTCACTCCGGCATGAATCCTCTTGTGGTTAATGAGCCCCGAACCTGAATGGAACTGGCTGCCGCACTGCAGGCATTTATATGGCTTCTCCCCCGTGTGGGTCCTCTCGTGGATGGTCAGAAGGGAGTTGCGGCTGAAGCATTTCCCGCAGGCAAGACACTTGAAGGGCTTCTCGCCCGTGTGGCTCCTCTTATGCACCAGGAGGTGAGAGCTCTGGCTAAAGGTTTTCCCGCAGAAGGAGCATTTGTACGGCTTCTCGCCAGCATGGCTCCGCTGGTGGTAGATGAGGCCTTGGCGCGAGTGGAAACTGCTCCCACACTGGGTGCACTTGTAGGGCTTCTCCACGTCGTGGGTCCTCTGGTGGAAAACCAGATGTGAGCTTTGACCAAAGGTCTTCCCACAGATGGAACACCTGTGATAAGGCCTCTCTGGAACGGGGAGAGCCTCATCGGGTTCCGGTCTCAAGTCCACCCCAGACAGGATGCCGGCCTTCTGTGTCTGAAATAGCAGGGGTTTGCCCAGGATCTTCCTACTGACCACTGAAGCGATGGACACGGCTACTTTGTTCCGTGCATGGATTCCTGGCTGAATTTTTGGCCAGGGCTGATTCTGGAAAAGTTTCCCCTGCTCGGGGACACGGGAAAAGTCCTCGGTGAGTTGCCTTTGGGGGATCCAGCACAGCTCCCCTTCATCAGCTCCTTCCCGCAAACTGCTTCTTTCCTTGTGATCATTCGCAGGCCCGTACTCTGTGGGAATCAGAGGAGGAGAGGATGTTAACCTCATTTCTTCATGCTGCTTCCTTCCACAAGCAAATCTTAGGCGATTAAGGAGTCGGGGGCGCCTTTTCCGTCCAAGAAACGGTATGAAAAGGCAGAAGTTTTCGTGGGCTGCAACTCATTTCATCAGCGATGCACACACACTCGGTGCATCTGATGAAGGGAGCTCCAACTCACAAAAGCTTCTGCCTTTTCATGCCATTTCTTGGCTGGAAAAGGTGCTACCAGATTCCTTCTGATGTTCTGCTACCAGAGATTGACAGGGCCCTCCTCCTATGACGTTGCCATCTCATAGTACAAACATGAATGCTACCTCCTGCTGGCTCTACAGCAGGGCCCCCCACACTGTTCAGCTCATCGACCCTTTCATGAAGTTTCAGATTGTTCATCGACCCCCAAACGCTTATTATATGAAAATAATAAATACTACCTGAACTAATAGTACTATGAATAATTTTATTTATTTATTTTCTCTCCTGCCTTTTATTATTTTTATAACTCAGGGTGACAAACATACCTAATACTCCTTCCTCCTCCTATTTTCCCCACAACAACAACCCTGTGAGGTGAGTCGGGCTGAGAGAGAGAGGGACTGGCCCAAGGGCACCCAGCCGGCTTTCGTGCCTCAGGCGGGACTAGAACTCACAGCCTCCTGGTTTCTAGGCCAGCACCTTCACCACTAGGCCAAACTGGTCTAACAGCAACAACACTGACCCACTTGATAGTCCCATCGATCCTTGGGAGTCAATATTGACCACTTTGGAAAACCCTGCCCTAGAGAATCACAGAGATGACTTTGGAGAAGGAATGTGGCAATTAACAAAACATGATTTAAGTCCAGGCCAGAAAGAGAACATCAGAAAAAAAAATTAAACTGGCTCTCCCTTAACCTTCTTGGGTATAAGAGAGAGGAAGGGAAAATGCTGCCAGTCTTTCAAGATTTTGTTGCTCTAGTCTAGATCAATAAAGTACAGTTTCAGTAATTCTTGGGAAGTCTGTTTCCTGATCTGCCCTACCTCAAAGGGCTGACAGTAGCACAAGGACCTCAGTGCAGCCCACACCACCCTCTTCTTTTCTGAGGCTCTCTTACGCTGGTGTTTCGGTCAGTTTTGTTTTCCCCACATGCAATTGCTGCTCTAGGGTCCCATCTCAATGACAAGAGTGCAGCGTTTGCTGGACTAGCAACATACATCAGATAAACACAATCACATCTGAACCCACACAGGCTAAAACATTGTGGAAATGTTTACAAGAAAACAGTGCCTTTAAAAAAAAAACCCATTATCAGTATAGAAAGAGGGGAGCAAAATTTAAACTGAGAGCTTTTAAGGATGTGGGGTGCAAATGGTACCTGGGAGACTGCTGTCCCCATCACTTTCTCTTTTGGCTTCTCTGTGCAGCTGGCTCTGACCCCGATGCTGGAAAGCTCGTTCTGCTCCTGAGAAACCGACACCTACTTCCTCACACTGCATGAAGTCCTGAAACGTCAGTGAAGATCCACTTTAGCCAGCTAGCTAAATGAGACTAAACATGAATGTAACCCTGCATGCTCTTTCTGAAGGGGACAGCCAAGATACCTCCAGAAAACCAGCCGCTGGATAGTTTGCCACTCAGGCTTAAAATCCATGGCTTACTTATTGTTTGCCTAAATTATTTATTTATTTAATTAATTTTTTATCCCGCCTTTATTATCTTTACAAATAACTCAAGACGGCAAACACACCTAATACTCCTTCCTCCTCCTGTTTTCTCCACAACAACAAACCCTGTGAGGCGGGTTGGGCTGAGACGTGTCCCATCTCCACCACCAACCTTACGCTCACGGATGTATCAGGATCAGGTCTCCTCACCTGTCGCTCCCGCTTCTCCATTTCCTGCCGCCTCAGCAGAAAATCCTCGGCCAGGGCCACCGCCTGGGAGCAGGTATCGGGGCCCCGTTCTCTCACCCAGCTCTGGATCTCTGCCGGCAGGATAGTCAGGAACTGCTCCAGGATGAGCAGCTCCAGGATCTGCTCCTTGGAGTGCCGCTCCACCTTCAGCCAGCGGCAGCAAAGCTCCTGAAGCCGGCTGCAAGCCCACCGCGGGCCCTCGGCCTCCCGGTAGCAGAAACGCCGGAAGTGCTGGCGCTGCTCCTCCCGGCTCAAGGCGTTTCCCCGCAAGATGGCTGCCTTCACTTTCCCATAATCCTCTCGGTCTCCGGCCTCCAGGTCATTAAAGGCCCATTCAGCTTGCCCACCGAGGGCGGGCAGGAGTCGGGCTACCCACTCGTATTTTGGCCACCGGCAGGCCTCGGCCACTTGCTCAAAGGAGGCCAGGAAGCCCTTGGCGTCGTCCCACAGGGTGGGCTCCCGGGGCGGCTGAGGAGGCCCCCATCCTGAGCAAGCAGACTCCACTTCCTGCAGAAAGTGCTGCCGCTGGACTTCCCAACACGGAAGGAGCCCTTCACCCGGCTCCTGCTTAACCTTCTGCTGCAGGGGCGCCCTCTGTGGGAATTTCCCAGTGCTCCCAGTCGGCACCAGCTGGGGGTTTCTTCCTGCCTTGCCCGACCCTCCTGCCACTTTGAGGCCCATCACCAGATCTTCCATTTTCAAGATGAAAATCGCCCTCAGAGCCTCTCTGCAAATGGAGAAAGAAGATACACAAGATAATGTTTCTGGCTGGGGAAGAAAGTTGATAAAAGCACAGAACTGAAATCCTTCCCTCGGTGGGCTGGCTTCAGAGCCAGCATCTGACCTTCCTACCGATGCCAACACTTTTTATTTGTTTAGAGAATTTGTATGGCCACCCATCTTAAATAACTCTGGGCAGCTAACAAAACTGTGCTATAAAGCCTATTTCAGGGTTTCTCAACCTTGACAACTTTAAGATGTGTGGACTTCAACTCCCAGAATTCCCTAGCCAGCAAGCTGGCAGGGGAATTCTGGGAGTTGAAGTCCACACATTTGAAAGTTGCCAAGGTTGAGAAACACTGGCCTATACAAAAGCAACCCAATATATACATAATAATCATGGTACAATAGCCAAGCTGCCTCAGGACCAACTTGTGACACCAACACACACACATTCATTTTAGCCCTTTCTTTTGCAAGTTTTAGAGGTTTTAGATGGATGCCACTAACAATCACTGAGGGCTGAGGGCTCAATGGAATGGAACCATCCTCAGTGATCTTTGAGACCCCACGAGGAAAGGAACTTTATGAACTTCTGGGTTAAAGAGTTCTGAGTGTGGGACCAGCACAGGGAAGACCTATGGTCTCATCCATGTCTCCTTAACTGAAAATGAAGCGGAGACCTTTAACTGGCCTTCCTAAGACATTCTCATGTTTGTAACTGTTATCCTGTTTCCTTCACATGGGTGCATGATGGCAGATAAGACACACAGGCCATCTTGTCCTAAGTCAGATTGTTTGTTCAAACAAATCCAAGTTTATTTATACTCAGTGGAAGGGGGAAAAACTTTCCCATCTCTTTCATTTATTCTTTCCTTATTCAGTAAGGAAAAAAGTACAGTTAGTCCTTGTTTAGCAACCACAATTGGGACCAACAACTCAGTCGTTAAGCAAAGTGGTTGCTAAGTGAAACCGCAACTGTGTTCATAATCTTACTTCAACTTTCCTTTGCTTTACAGACCTGTGAAGGTCATAAATGCAAGGATTGATCATAAAACTACTTTTTCATCACCGTCATAACTGTGAATGGTCACTAAACGAAGCAGTCACTAAACAAGGACTACCTGTAATTCTAATCCAACACCTTTGCTGCTCATTATAAATCAAAAGCTCATAGTAGAGAATGCTCATGAGTGCATCTGCCTGTAAAAAAGCCACACCTCAGGGAGAAGTAGAGCCCTTCCTCTCCCTGATTATTCATTGATGTGATTTATCCACTGCCTCAGTTGAAACAAATTCTGTGTCCATTTTTTGAATACGTCTGTTTCTTCCATGGAAGCCATGCCTAGATTGGCAGAGTCCAACCCTTTCGTCTTGACACGTCACCATCATCAAAAGGGAGACTATTTTCCCCCTGTAGCCCCCCTTCACCCTGAAATGGAACAGTCCACATGCTGGCTGACCGCTCTCCTTCTACTTGTCGCCTTTGTTTGCTTCTTCTCCAACCTGGCGCCCTTCAGCTTCACTGGACCTCCATGCTCCCTTGGTTTGGTTAAGGATTATGGGAGTTGAAGCCTAAGATAACTGAAAGGCACTCGGTTGGGGGCAGTCGCTCTTTTTTTTTTTTAGTGCAAAACTCTCCCCTCTGACCAGGTTTCCTTCTGCTTCCCACCAACCTACCCATCCTTTATTTTTTAAAAACTCACCCAACGTTCCTGAATCTGACTGCACGCTTCAGGACTCCCTCCCCGCATATGCACGCCGTACAACTGTTGCAGAGAAAGACAAATACTGTACCCTTTTAAATGCATTGGAATCCCAGGGAGGGTGGAAAACGCCTGCTTCCAGAGGGAGGGGAAAAAACGTCGCAACAGGAAAAGGGTCTGGCGCTATTTACATTCTCCTTTTATGATCTCCCTTCCGCTTCTTCCCCTCTAGGGATGTCCACGCCAGAACTCACTAGACTTAACTCCTTTACGCCCAGGCTTCTTCCAGACATTCCTATCCTCATGCCTTTCAGATGTATCCGACTATCTGGCCATTGGGCTGGCTGCGGGTCATGGAAGTTGTAGTCCAACACATCTGCATGGCGCCAGTTTGGAGAAGGGGGCTTATGCTTTCAGAAACTGGAAAATAATCATTAATGTGTTCGCATCAATAAAATAGCCTGCTACCGTTCTATGCTTGCCAGGGTGTTGGTCTACTGTAGTGTTTCTCAACCTTGGCAGTTTTAAGATGGGTGGACTTCAACTCCCAGAATTCCTCAGCCAGCATTGGCAATAACGTACTGTCAAACACAAGGGTGTGAATGCACAAGCACAGGCTGCGTTTACACACACTAAACCCAGGTTTTACAAAGCACAGTTGCTGAGTTCGTGTAACTCAGGATGCCCAAGTAACCGACTGCTGGTGGATGGAGCTAATTTTTCCTTGGTTTCCAGGGCAGTTTGTTGTGGGAGGATCTTAGTTCCTTGCCTGAGCTCAGAAGTTTAGTGAAATTAGACTTGGCTGGTATTTGGATGGGACACCACCAGGAAATCCCAGGGCTGGAGGCTAGACTTGGAAGTGGAAAAAACATTCCAGAAGAATGTCTATCCTGTTGCCAAGAAAAGTGATGGGATCTCCAGAGCTGAACTTGGCTGGAAGGAGACTTACTTATAAGCTACCAATAGAGGAGAACATCTGTAGCTCAGGGTTGAACTGTGGAGTCCTTAGTGCTCTCTGAGCTTGGGTGTTGGCTTGCAGACGTTTCATTGCCTGACTAGGCAACATCTGCAGCGCTAGAAGGGAGTGGGGTTTTCCCTCTTTATTTATAAGCTTTTTTTATAAGCGTTCTGCAAGACTAGCGCTCCCTTTCTTGGTCTTCCCGGTGTTGCGGCAATAGCAGCTGAAGGAACCCGGGGGGGGGGGGGCGCAAAGAAGGGGCGCAGAGGCTCCAGGTTGGATTCCTCCTTTGCAAACAACCCAAACGCGAGAAACCGACGACTCAGATAGGAAAGTGTCTTACTGGAAGACTGAAAGTCTCTTTGCATGAGGGCCAAGCGGGCAGGGAGTGATGGGACTCCTGCTGCACCCCTAGAGACACGGGTTGGAGAAAAGAGGCTGAAAACAGCATTCCAAAGCAGTGAACAGCCACCCAAGCCCCTGCTTCTTCCCTCTTCCCTGAGCTCTCCCGTCCCTAAATCTCCCGACTCAGAGGGGAATCGGGATTTGAACCCACATCCTTGCTCCCGCCCTCCTCGCTCGCTCGCTCGCCCACGCGCCTGTCTCTTGCTCAAAGGCGTCGCTCGCCTGCCCCCTGCTGGGCGTCGCGGGCCGCTCTCCCGGCTCCCCCGAGGGGGATTCCCGTCACCACTTCCGCAGCCGGGGAAACCCCCCAGCTGCAGCTTTCCTGGCTCTGCTGAGCTCTGCAACCCGGGTCTCCGTTGGCTGGGTTCACACAACGCGCTTGCCGAGGGTTAAGGTAGCCCAGACTGACTGCAGTGATTTATTTGCATTGCTATTTTCCCTGAGAGTTCAAGAAGGGGCCCATAAGAGTGCAGAGAGGTGGCGCCTATCATTTTATCCCAACAGTCTTGAGAAACTCAGTGAACCCAGGATTCTCAACCATAAATGAACTTGCCTGGCCTAGGTCTGCACAGCAGTCTAGGCCAGTGTTTTTCAAACTTGGCAACTGTAGGATGTGTGGACTTTAACTCCTTTGATGTAAAACTGACATCACCAGCTACGTGGATAACCCTACCAAACATTATTACCGTCATTAATAATGTTTAGGAATTAGAGGTAGTCCTCACTTACTGACTGCAATGGGGACTGGCAATTCCATCACTAAGCGATGTGGTTGTTAAGCGAAACATGTGTCTGGGCCCAACTTACATTGGATTGTCAGTTCTGGCTGTGGGCGACATCACATGACAGTGACTTGCGACTTTCTGCCGGCTTCCCCATTGACTTTGCTTGTTGGAAGCCAGCTGCGAAGGTTGCAAATGGCGATCACATGACCGCAGGACACTGCAACTGTCGTAAATGCAAGCTGGTTGCCGAGTGCCTGAATCGTGATCACGTGACTGTGGGGATGCTGCAATGGCTGCAACTTTGAGGGCCGGTCGTAAGTCTCCCTTTTCAGTGCTGTCATAACTTTGAATGGTTGCTGAATGAGTGGTTGGTAAGCAAGGACTACCTGCAATTTGGTAAAGGTAAAATCTCTGAGTTGGGCTCACTTCCTGGTGATTTCACGGTCTCATTCCTGTAATTCCTCTGGCAACAGTAGGAGTGTGCTTTTTCATTGCTTTCTTCTCTGATATTATTTCAACTTGGAATCTTAGATTGGGAGAGATCCTGGAGGTTTTCTAGTCCAGCCCCTGCCCAGGGTAGGAGTCCTCAGACCACCCTAGACAAATGGCTGTCCAACCTTGGATTGAAAATTGCTTCTCACTCTCGTCTACAGCCCCGGGATCTCCTGATGGTCTCTCATCCAAGGATCAATCTGGTCCAATCCTGCATAGTCTGTTTTTTTCCAGGTCAACCAAGGCTGGCTTGGTGCTGGCACCTCCTGAAGGCTCCCTTGAGTTGAGCTTGACTCCTGGTCATGTCAAGGACACACCCGTGTCATTTTCTTAGCAACAGCTCTTTCAACCAGGATGTCCTTTTCAACTTCATATCCTTGGGGTCTCCTGGTGGCCTCCCATCCAAGTACTATCCACATTCAGCCCTCTTTAGCTTTTCTCCAGATCAGCCAAAGGCAACCCAGGGGCTGTCAACTCCCTGGGGAAAATCAACGCTTCCTCAAGTGGAAGTCCTGGCAACTTTGTGGAGGTGTTTCTGTTGTTCTCTCACCAGCAATACCAAAGTGCTGGGCTGCTGATTTTTCCTGAATAGGTTTTGGCTTCCCAATTTAGCCTACAGTTTAAAAGCCCTGCAGAAGTGGAGAGAGAGCTTGCATTCCTTGGAAGGGTTAAATAAACTAACACTGATGCTTCCTAGAGAGGAAGGAAAGGAGGGGTACAAAAAGGAAGGGGAGGAGGGGGTCCTGGGGGGTAAATGCAGCTTCCACCTTGCCTTGTGCCAATGTTTCTGGGAAAGAAGCTGAGATGCACGGAGCTGTTGCAAGCAGCCAGCATCACTTCAGCTTCTTTGCTCAGCCAACGTCCACCTCCCACCCCCATTCCTTTTTGGGAAATAAGAAATCCAGCGCTGTCTTTCCAACTCTAAGGGAATCTGGTAAGTTCTCCTCTTATGTCTCTCCAGCTGCAAGAGGACCCCCAGAGCTTTTGGCAGGGGCTGGGGGAGACAGGGGAGGGGGAGGAGATGAGACTCCCTCCAGTGGGGAAAAGACTGGGCCAGGAAGTAGAGAGAAAAAACTAGGAGGGGAGGAAATCAAGCAACCCCACCCCACCCCAAACTGCCTTCCTGCTTCATTTTTGTTACAGAGGTAGTTCTCTGAATGCAGAAGACTCTTCTGGGGTTTGGACAAGAAAGGGTTAAGGCATTCCGGTAGCCCAGTGAGGGTTCCATGGTGTTCCAAGAAAGGCCATGCCCTCTTTTGTTAGGGGAATTGCTCAAGGATGGAAAGCTGGAAAGGTGGCAATAACTAGAATGTTCTGAAGGGGGGGAGCAATTGATGAACTGGATGTCCCTCCCTCCCCTGCCTTTCTGCTACCAAAGGTATCATCCATCTCTCTCTCCCTCTCTCCCTCTGCCTCTGCAATGAGGAAAGCCAGCTTTCTGAACCTCACTGAAAAAGAGAATACCAGGGATAAAGAGGGGGCCAATTGCTGGTGAGGTTTGGAAAAAAGACCTTGGGGGCTGCCCTCTATAGGCAGGCTGATTGGATGCGGGAGAAGTTTTGTCACCTGCACAAAGAGTTTTGCTCTGGGCTCAAGGCAGAACTTTTTCTGGATAGATCTGCAAGACCATCCAAATATTATAAGAATGCTAAAAGGAATGAGGAGGAATAGAATCACAGTGGTACTTCAGACAGTGGCAGAATTCTCCAACCATATCGCTTACTTAATGTGGAATTTTAGTTTTTTTAAAAGAGGGGAAAAAAGATTCATCCCCTTTGCCAATTTTTCTGTAAGTTGGAATCGGGTAGCAACGCCACATTGACTTTCATCCCACCCACTTCAATGGTGCTAGGACAAAAAAACGAGAAAGACATTCCCATAGTCGCTATGGTAGAAGACTCAAAACAAAATGTCCCGTTTTGTCCCCAGCTCTGGATAAAACACCAGAATATGGGATGCTTTGTTCTCAACCTGGAACACTTGAAAGGACTGTTTTGAGCTTGGAGCAATTTTGCACATTCTTATCACTCAGACTTCTTTATTAAGAATGCAGGCAGGCAATGCCTTGTTGTGCTTCAGACTGTTAATAACGACATTTACCAAAGACTTTGCTGACTTGCCCCAATTTGGTATCTGCAGTAGCTTTGCTGATTTTTTGCAGAATCAGGGACAAGTGATCCTCTGGTTGTGTTGGTGGCTAATATGGAGTGTGGATCACCGATGGAAGAGGGAGACTTAGCTGACTCGGAAGGAGGAAAATCTCCTTATACCATCCAGGCTGGGAGCAGTAAGGAATTCTTGGAAAGAACGGTGCCAAAGATTCCGGCTGGGAATGTCCCTAGCTTGGAAGCTCACTGTGGACACTTCAGACAGTTGTCCTACCGGGAGGACGCGGGTCCCCGAGAGGTTGGCAGCCAGCTCTACCATCTCTGCTGCCAGTGGCTGAAGCTGGAGCAGCACAGCAAAAATCAGATTGGACCTGGTGGTCTTGGAACAGTTCCTGACTGTCCTGCCCCCAGAGATGGAGAGCTGGGTAAGGGAGTGCGGAGCAGAGACCAGTTCCCAGGCAGTGGCCCTGGCCGAAGGGTTCCTCCTGAGCCAGATGGAGGCGGCGGGGCAGGTGAGAACCCTTCATCCTGATAGGCTCCAAGAGGTACCCATCTTTTTCTGCCAATCACCCAGCATGGTGCCCCTTCTTCCCAGCTCTTCATTTCCTTCTTCTGGCCCCACCAATGTTGTGATGCTTTTTGCATGTCCAGGATGCTGATTTCGTTTTTAGGTGCACACAGCCTTGAAGGTTGTTCCTGCCAAATCTGAGGCAGCTTTATTTGACCCCAGAGCACGGCCACAGACTTCAGAGATCTCGCAGGAGATGGACGGAGAAGCTGCCTTCCGGGGTAAGAACATTAGGACCTCTTTCTGCTGTGGTATTTTTTTCAAAGCCTTAAAGCAGTGTTTTTCAACCTTGTCAACTTTAAGATGTGTGGACTTCAACTCCCAGAATTCCCCAGCCAGCGTGCTGGCTGGGGAATTCTGGGAGTTGAAGTCCACACATCTTAAAGTTGACAAGGTTGGGAAACACTGCCTTAAAGGATTCTGGCAGTGGCAGATTACCAACGTGAGTCCCAATTTTTCAGCCTGTCTTTCAGAGGGGGAACAACAGGCATATTTAAGGTGGGGGGTTCATAACCTTTTTGTGTCATGGATCCCTTTGAGAGTCTGGTGAAACCTATGGACTCCTTCTCAGAAAAATATATTTAAATGCATGAAATAAAATACATAGATATAGACCAAGGGTGTCCCACTGGCGGCCCATGGGCTGCATGCAGCCCATGGGACCTTCTTTTGCAGCCTGCAAGGGTACTGTATTATGAAAATATAATTTATTTTATTAAAATGAATATTGTTAGCCAAGAAACTCTTCAGCAAAGGAGCGTTACCTTGTCGTGGTGCTGGAGCTTGAGCACCGCAATGATGCCATGAGCTAAACCATGAAGGGCCACCCAAGACGGGAAGGTCATGACAGAGAGGTCAGACTAAATGCGATCCCTGGGGAAGGTAATGGCAACCCACCCCAGTATTCTTGCCGTGAAAACTAAATGGATCAGGAAGGACAAGAGACCTCTTCCAGAAAATTAGAAACATCGGAGGTAAATTCCAGGCCAAAATGGGTATGATCAAAAACAAAGATGGCAAGGACCTAACAGAAGAAGAAGAGATCAAGAAAAGGTGGCAAGAATATACGGAAGACCTGTATAGGAAGGATAACAATATCGGGGATAGCTTTGACGGCGTGGTCAGTGAGCTAGAGCCAGACATCCCGAAGAGCGAGGTTGAGTGGGCCTTAAGAAGCATTGCTAATAACAAGGCAGCAGGAGACGACGGCATCCCAGCTGAACTGTTCAAAATCTTGCAAGATGATGCTGTCAAGGTAATGCATGCTATATGCCAACAAATTTGGAAAACACAAGAAGGGCCATCAGATTGGAATAATCAACTTATATCCTCATACCAAAAAAGGGAAACACTAAAGAATGTTCAAACTATCGAACAGTGGCACTCATTTCACATGCCAGTAAGGTAATGCTCAAGATCCTGCAAGGTAGACTTCAGCAATTCATGGAGCGAGAATTGCCAGATGTACAAGCTGGGTTTAGAAAAGGCAGAGGAACTAGGGACCAAATTGCCAATATCCGCTGGATAATGGAAAAAGCCAGGGAGTTTCAGAAAAACATCTATTTCTGTTTTATTGACTATTCTAAAGCCTTTGACTGTGTGGACCATAACAAATTGTGCCAAGTGATATGTGATATCACTTAGTGATATGGGGATACCAAGTCATCTTGTCTGCCTCCTGAAGGATCTGTATAAAGACCAAGTAGCAACAGTAAGAACAGACCATGGAACAACAGACTGGTTTAAGGTTGGGAAAGGAGTATGGCAGGGCTGTATCCTCTCACCCTACCTATTCAACTTGTATGCAGAACACATCATGCGACAAGCTGGGCTTGAGGAATCCAAGGCTGGAGTTAAAATCTCTGGAAGAAACATTAACAATCTCAGATATGCAGATGATACCACTTTGATGGCTGAAAGCGAAGAGGAACTGAGGAGCCTTATGATGAAGGTGAAAGAAAGTGCAAAAGCTGGCTTGCAGCTAAACCTCAAAAAAACCAAGATTATGGCAACCAGCCTGATTGATAACTGGCAAATAGAGGGAGAAAATGTAGAAGCAGTGAAAGACTTTGTATTCCTAGGTGCAAAGATTACTGCAGATGCTGACTGCAGCCAGGAAATCAGAAGGCGCTTAATCCTTGGGAGAAGAGCAATGACAAATCTCGATAAAATAGTGAAGAGCAGAGACATCACACTGACAACAAAGGTCTGCATAGTAAGGAAGGCTGAGCGAAGGAAGATCGATGCTTTTGAACTGTGGTGTTGGAGGAAAATTCTGAGAGTTCCTTGGACTGCAATAAGATCCAACCAGTCCATCCTCCAGGAAGTCAAGCCAGACTGCTCACTTGAGGGAATGATATTAAAGGCAAAACTGAAATACTTTGGCCACATCATGAGAAGACAGGACACCCTGGAGAAGATGCTGATTCTAGGGAGAGTGGAAGGCAAAAGGAAGAGGGGCCGACCAAGGGCAGGGTGGATGGATGATATTCTAGAGGTGATGGACTCATCCCTGGGGGAGCTGGGGGTGTTGACGACTGACAGGAAGCTCTGGCGTGGGCTGGTCCATGAAGTCACGAAGAGTCGGAAGCGACTAAACGAATAAACAACAACAAGCCAAGAAACTATGAGTTTGATGCTACGAAAGAAGGAAATCATCATAGCTCCAACTGATTGTGCAGTCAATAGTAAAATTCCCCAAGCTATCAATTCACCTTTACTTCATAATTGTCACCTTTTCTCATTTTTATGTAATTCGGCAAAAACTGGTTGATTTAGATGCAGCCTGCCACTCGATGTGGAGATACAGTTATGGCCCTTTGAATTTGGACACCCCGATTTATACTGTATTACAAAGGAAACTAATTATGTTCAAATTCATTATGTACCATCAAGTCAGTGTCAGCTCTTAGTGACCACATAGATAGTCTCCATGAATGTTCAAATACAGCTGTCAAAATATTAAAAAAAAATAACAGGTGTGTAATATAGGAATATATGTGCTTCTTTAGTAATCCACTAAAACAGTATCAAGACAAGCTAAATTTCAGCTGGAGGTTAGTGAAAATAAACTTGTAATATTTTTCATGGACTCTTGGAATCTGTTAAAAAACTTTGATTTAAAGGAAAATAGTGAATTGAGCCTAGCATTGGTTGAAACATTCATATGTGAACACAGTTTGTCAGCTAGAATTTGGCAAGTTGATAAAATGAGAAGTTTTCTGCCAAATTTCACCAGTGAGCATTTGGGGTCAGCGCTCCAAAGGCTTTCATAACGTATATATGAATTTATTTACTTATTTACAAGGGTTTTTAAGGTGCTTCCATCAACCTCAGCAGCTTACAAAAGCCATCAAGCACAAACAACAGCGCCAAAATACAAATAAATATCCACAATTTAAATTCATAAAAATAGTAAGGCACAACTTTTAGTGGTGGCCCCTTACATCCCAGGTACATTCATCGTCAGCCACAGGGGAGTCCATGGGAGGGGGTCAAAAAAGTAAAAACCCATGTGATTGAAGCTCTGTGATTTATGTAAAAAGGGGGCAGGGCCTCAATTATACAGTTGTGCCACCATTTTGACTTTTTTGACCCCTCCCTTGTTAATGTTTTCTACTACAGATTAAGGTTACTATGGTAACTGATCATTTTGGCCGGGTGAAAAGGTTGAATTCAACTGTCCCCTTTTCGAATGTTAATTTTTGCACCTGGGGGGAAAGAACATGCCTGGACTTGTTTTAGTTTCTGTTTCCTTTCTGTGTAGGCATGTAGCTGCTCTGAGCTGCCTGCAAGAATGCAGAAGACTTTTAAATATGTTTTGCTTTCTGTAAATAAATTATTTTTATAGAAATGCCTGGTGTGTGACTTTTCTGATCTCTCCTGGGCCAAAGGCTTTCCCAGCAATCTGCCAACATCCCTCACAGACACCCCCAATCAGTGTAAGTCTGGAAGAAACCTGTGTTCTATTTGGTTTCCAGCCCTACTCCAACCCTACTAAGAAAGCTTTCCAGTCCTTTTTAAGTTTCACTAGCTTCAAGTTTTCGTGCACAGAGGAATTAATTATTTGGGACCAAGGAGAATAAATCTTGCAATGAAAGGGTAAGTGCTTTCCCACTGCCGGTTCTTTCTTACAGGCGATCAAATAATACTGATGGCGTATCCATGCTCATCTCTTCTTTATGGAGGAACAGAAGAAACTTCCGTGCAACGGGATCAGGTAGGGGAAAAAAACTGGAGGTGAAATCACCAGCAGGGAAGATAGATTTTTAGATGCATATTAGAAATTGCCCCACCTCCTGTGATGTCCTTCCCTGGAAACTGACAAGATTTCAGTGTTCTTGCCTGAAATCTGGTGAGATTGATTTAAAAATCTTCTGGATGGTGTCCCAGGGACCCCAATTTAAATATTTGAGTTTTAAAAAATTAAATTGGGGTCCCTGGGACACCATCGAGAAGAGTCCTTTGTTCCAGCTTGCTCACAAGCAATGGCACTGCTGGCCCCTGGCCTCTATTAACACACACACACACACACCGTGGATCTTTCCTCATGTTGGACCTGCTCCCAGAAGGAGATCAGCATTCATGAAAGTGAGGAGGAAATTGTGTTCTCTTCTCTCTCAGGATCTGGTGACTTGTGAGGAGGTGGCTGTGTGTTTCACCGAAGAGGAGTGGGCTCTGCTGGATGCTGACCAAAAGGCCCTGCATGGTGAAGTCATGGCAGAGAATTGGAAGACTGTGGCCGCTCTGGGTAAATCCATCTCTTCGGAATGCCATCTTGGTTTCTTGATTACTTTACAACACCCAGATTTTTTCTCTTCCTTCCTTCCTGGATAACTTCAGGTGTCCTTCTGCAGTTGCAAACCTTTACCAAGCTTGCAATGTTTGTGTGTGTGTGTGTTGCTTTGTTGGAATTTGGGGGGGGTGCCTTGGAGTCAGCGTTGACTTCTGGTGACTGCCTGGCCTAGTCCCTGCAGCTTTCTTGGCAAGATTTCAGAAGTGGTTTGCCATTGCCTCCTTCCCAGGGCTGAGAGAGAGAGACTGGCCCAAGGTCACCCAGCTGACTCTGTGCCTAAGGCAGGACCAGAACTTCTGGCCTCCCAGGTGGGAGGAGCTAGAGTCATCAGCCTGATAGCAGACATTTTTTGCAGCTCCTGCCACTCTAAAATAGATAAAATTATTTTTAGTATTTTTTAGTATACCTTTTTTCTTTTTCCCTTTTTAGTAGTTTTAGACTCATTTTAATTTTAGTAACTTTGTTTGGATAAGACGACTTTGAAGATAAACGCTCATTTAAAGGACTTTATGCGGGACTGATCGACATGGGTAAACGGAAGAAAAGAAATGGTGTTAGCCCAAATTCCCTTCCTCCACTGAAGCTTGCCAAACAACCAAGAATTGAAGATTGCTTTGCACAAAAGGGAAACGTAAGTAAAATAAACATCCCTCCCACCTCCAACAAATTTGAAATACTGGACTGGGATCTTCAAACAGAGCTGGAGAATCAACAATTATTAGAGCTATCCCTATCTGTTAGGGAAGAGCTAAATGAGAGCCAGGACTTTGGTACGGGCTCCCCTCATGCGTTGTCATTCCAAGTACTTAGCCCAAATATCTGTCGCGGGGGATCCGAAATTAAGTCTAATACTAAAAATAAAAAACAAAGTCAGAATATGGAGAGGCTTCCATGGGAAAACTCAAAGGAGTTCATGGCAAAGCAATGCTTGCTCACAGCGCAAACTGTTATCTCGATATTCAAGCAGCTCTCAGACATAAAACATGAGCTGGATGTGTTGAAAGGAGATATTGGGGTTTTGTGCAAAAGTAGGAATTTAAACCTTCTACTTTTATAAAAGCTCATGAAACAGATGCGGCTAAGCCTCACACCCAAGGCAAGTGTGCTGATAAAGAGCAAGCAGCTAAAGGAAAAGTTAAACAATTAGATAAAAAGCTGCAGCTCCTAAAGAACACCCCTTTAACTTCTGATAAGGCAAAGAGTGGGGAAATTACACACAACAAAGACTCTTTGGAAATAAACAAAGCATTTCCTGCTAAATTAAATCGTCTACTGCAAACACAACAGATTGCTCTTGTTATCTCCATGAATAGACATAATGTCAGACGCTGGAATACTAGGAGAGCGATTGTAACTTCCCTGGGTCAGCTTCTTCATTGCCAACAGGGGCAGATAGATTTGCGTGCTGTAGAATGGCTCCCGAGTGTTCCAAATCGGAAGCGGATCCTCTTGTCTTTCAAGCAGTCTACCATCCCTTTGATGCTATTTAAGATGAGGTTGTATTTAGCTTTGTTTCAAATTTTTCCTATCAGAGTCTTTTGCGACGAAAAGGTTACATCTTTATTTGGCAACATGACAGCTCCCAAGGCTGCCGCCCTTCCTTCAGCCTTGAGAGAGCATGAGTGTGGGAGTCAGCCTGCCCTGCCTGATGAAGATGTTTGCGATTCAACTGAAGCTGGCCTCATTAACGCTTTCGGCTCTTTACCAAGAAAAGAACAAGGTAACATTTTGCTTAAGCTGGAAAATTTGAAGAAAATCTTGCTGGTCACAGTGGCTACAGCTGAGCCACTCATAGACCTTGTGTCCCCAAACACTGATAATAATTTTCTCCCTCCAGCGAACAAGGGACTGTCTGATTATGACCCGCCAAAAAACAGCAGTCCAGATCCTTTTGAGTCAATAGGGGAACTTGTAGCTGAGAAGGAGCCATTACTCTCTTCAGGACATTCCATTGAGGCTCTAGCAATAAATCAGGGGACTGGAGGGGGATTTATGCCAGCTTCAACACCACTGAGTCAAATGCAGCATGACAGCAATTATGACTCCATTGCCAATGAATGAAGCCTCAGTAAGGCAAGATCAGCTGGCTGATGCTAACTTTGAACAAGATCCCGAGGAGCCGATGCAGGATTTGCATGAGGCAAGCCACCTTCCAGCAGAGGTTGTAACACCTGTTGTTGACTCCTTAGTTCAATGTAACAACCTCGTAGCTCTCACGTGTCAAAACCACATTTCGTGACTGGCTCCAAATGATTATGCATCTTCCCTTTTAACCTGGAACATTGCTGGATGGTTAGTTCCATCAAAAGACCAACTTTTTTTTTACTATTTATCACAATTTGATGTCCTCTTTTTACAGGAAACCTGGGCATCTTCAGAGGTGGAGTTAGATGGTCATTGAGTTAATTCTATCTTAGCTGTTCCTAGTAAGGTTGGTGGGAGATCTAAGGGCAGTATTGCAACTTTAGTAAGCACAGCTCTACAGTTTAAACGTATGTCACTCCCCCCTCTAAAGCCATGGGTAGTGGCTACCTTGCTTTCATCCAAACATGTGGAAATTTTGCTTTTTAATGTTTATATCCCTCCTTTTAATCAGAATGTTCTGCTTAGTACTATCTGGGAGCATATAGAAAATTTTATTATTATGAGGAGAAAGTATTAGAGGAACCTCTGTATCCTAGAGAATTTAAAGATCCAAAAGCTAACTGGGCAGGCTTATGTGCAAGACAAGTGAATGCATGCCTGGATCTATGCATTCTCAATGGTTCTGTAGGAGGGGATCATCCAGCAGAATACACTTATTGGGGGGGCAGGAAGAAGATCCACGATTGATTACTGGATAACTTTGTGTGATCTACTGAAATTCCTACAGAGAATGGAGGTAGATTCCAGATTAGAAAGTGATCACAACACTCTAATTTTAACTTTGACACCCTACTGGAAATCTTTAAGAGCTAATTTAATTTACCCCCCAATGTTCAAAAGCACGAATACCCAGGTGAGAATTAAATGGACAGAGAAGAATGCAATAGAAGTTGATAAATGGATGCTAGCACCGGAAACTTTAGAAATTCATGCTCACCTCCTAGATAGTAAGTCCCATACATTATATTTAGACTGGTTCGAAAGTTTAATTGCTAATCTTAAAACAGTTCTCACTAAGGGAATGCAGTCTTTCCCTAGAAACAGGGTTATAAAAAAAATAAAAAATGGTTTGTTAAGGACTGTGTACAGTTAAAGAGGTTACATAATAAGGAGTATAGGAAAAATAAAAACTTCCCCTCCAAGGACCAAACTTTACTAAGGTCCTTAAAGTTTCAATACAAAGCTTTATTAAAAGAAAAGAAATTAAAGGAATCTTGGCAGAAATTAATCCAATCAGTCAGGATGAAAGATACATTCCTTTTTTGGCATATCACTAGAGGTTTGGGAAAATCGCTCCCACCCCCACCTAATCAAGTACTATCACATGCATGGGAGGAATTTTTTAGAGGGTTGTATATGGACCCTGCTTGTGATATGAAGGAGAGTCAGATTAATCTGGACAAAATTCCTCACTGGCCTCCAGTTACAGCACAAGAGGTATCCTGGCTGATCGAATCCCTTAAGGTTCACAAGGCTCCCAGTGCTGACTGTGTCTTCCCCGAAATAATTAAAAGGAATTCTAGTTGGTGGGCACCTTTACTAGCATCTCTCTTCACATATATAGATCAGACTGGTTATATGCCAAAGGACTGGGGAATGGCGATTATTGTTCCAATCTATAAAAAGGGCAACAAAAATGATCCTTGTACTTATAGGCCCATTAGTTTATTGAGTGTAATTAGCAAGTTATATGCTAAGCATCTAAACAATAAATTACAATATTGGATTTTGTCAGAGGGCATAATTAAAGATGAACAGGCTGGATTTAGAGAGGGGAGATCAACAATTGATCATATCCTGGTGCTTCATCATCTTGTATTAAAATATATATATAAAAAGAAATCTTCCCTCTTTGTGGCCTTTCTTGATTTTAAAGAGGCTTTTGATTCAATAGCCAGGAGTGTTCTCTGGGAAAAATGAAAAAATACAAATATTGATACAGGCCTCCTCTATTTAATACAGAAATTATATTCTAATTCTACTTTAAGAGTGAGGTGTAATCGCTTAGAGACCTTATCTGGCTCAGTAAGTGTGCAGAAAGGAGTACGCCAGGGATGCATTCTTGCCCCCTCCCTTTTTAATCTATACAATTGATCTCCTTCACAATCTGGATTCTCATCCTCCCAATCTAGCACAACGTAAAGTACCAATACTTCTTTATGCTGATGATGCCGTTATTATCTCACAAACCCCAATTGGATTGAAAAGAGCTATAGCAGCAACATTAAATTACTGCATACAAAATAAGTTTGTTCTTAATTTTGATAAATCAAAAATCCTGGTCTTTGCCAAAAGAGCTATTCAATACTCTTGGCGAGTTAAAGGGTATAATCTAGAACAAGTCAATGCATTTAAATATCTGGGAGTGATTTTCCACTCGAAAGGCACCTGGAATGCACATTTGAACTACGTGGTGCAATCAGCCCTTAGGTCCTCAAATGCTATCAAACGCTTTTTTTACACAGGCGGAGGACAATTAGTCCCTGCAGCCTTAAAACTTTTTGAGGCCAAAACCCTGGCACAAATTCTTTATGGGGCACAAGCAGGAATTTTTTTGAAAAAAGCATCACAAGAAATTGTACAAACAAAATTCCTGTGATCAATTTTAGCTGCACCTGGTGGAACATCAAATGCCCAGCTGAGACTGGAAACAGGAATGCCACAAATCCAGGTTAGGGCTTGGAAGATGATACTAATATTTTGGTTGAAAATTCAATTTTTCCCAGTTGGTTTGACCCCTCTAGTCCTGATTGATAACTTTTCCTCTCCCTGGAAACAGGCGATAGAGCATAAGTTGGCTCTATATGGGCTTTCCCCAATATTTCTACAATCCTTAGGTTATGATCAAGCCAAGCAGGTGGTTATTAATAGAATAAGAGACATGGAATTCCAGTCAGAAGTTAATAGGATACCCCTGCACAGTAGAAATCAGATAAGATGGGGTACATGGGAACCAGCAAGCTATCTGAAAGACCTAACCTTTCCTAAGATCAGAATAGCATCTTTTAGAGCTAGACTCAAAATCCTCCCATCAGCACTCCTGCAAGGCAGGTATAATAAAACTCCCTTAGCAGAAAGGATCTGTATATATGGCATTAAGGAGGTTGAAAACATCTCTCATGTTTTATTACGCTGTAAATATTACAGGGATATAAGATCAATATATATATATATATATATATATATAAGATCAATATATATATATATATATATATATATATATATATATATATTCCCCTTAATAGAAAGATTCCCTGGGAGACCTATATATATATATATTCCCCTTAATAGAAAGATTCCCTGGGAGACCTGATAGTTTTTATGAGAACCATCTTCTTCAGGATTTAAATCCAGCCATCACACGTGCAGTAGCTAAATTTTGTGCTGCTGCAATGATAATAAGGCAAAACCGGTTAAAGAAGTAGGGATCTCTGCTTATTTTTCTGTTTTTACGAATATTTTGATTAGCTATTTTTTAATGTTTTTTTAAATTTCTTGAGGATATACATTTTACAAAATAATATAGTATTAATAGATCTATTAATGTTTAGATAAACAAATACATTATTATTTTACTAGGGATTTAGAGATTATATGGTAATTGTTTTGATTTATAGTTGTCTATGTATAATTGTATGCACTTGATTTAGTTTGATGCTGTTTATTGTTCTTATTAATTTTATGTTGCTGGTCGTTGACCGAATAAACTATCTATCTATCTACCCGGCCTCCCAGTTTCTAGACTGATGCCTTCACCACTACACCAAACTGGCTTTCATTTGAATAGATTTGTTGGAAAATTACTGTGGATAATTTCTAGTTTATTCACCCAGCATATTCCCAGTCAATCACTTCCTGTATCAGAGGAAGTCCGCGTGCCACTCAATTCAGCTAGCAAAAATGACAGCTTGATGTTTATTTATTAAGCAGCAGCAAACAATAAAATAGGTACTGGCAAAATAGGATAAAAGGCCAGTAAAATCAGGGAGAGAAAGAAACAGGTTTTTTTTCCTTACTCCCTTGCAGATAGAGTTTTTTTCCCTTAGTCCTGCGAAACCCTTCCCATCTACCGAACCCACCTAAAGTGAGCCTTCTCAAACTGGGTTCCATGGAATACTGTGGAGTTTCAAGAAGATGGGAATGGGTTTTGCACATGTCTGAATCCTGTCACCATCATGTTACATCATGAGCAATTGTGTCTACTCCACTGAGTAGGCCAGACCACGTAATCCACTCCCTAGGAAAGCAAAAATACGTTTACTGAGACTGGCTATAATGACAGAATCTTGCAAGCCTGATTGTGCTGTTCCTCCCCCTCTCCTAATACTCCAGTGAGTCAAGAGATGTCTGTCTGAGCCCCTTCCAAATGTTATTTCTTTATTTTTATTCATTTTTCAAATTTATAAAGCTGCCCATCTCACAAACAAGCGACTCTGGGCAGGGTGCCAAGAACGTTATCTCGTTCGGGGCTTACAAAATGCTTCCTCCCCTTTTGCCCAGGCAACAGATCCTACCTATCTCTGTCAGGGTCATCTTTCTTACCCTCGACAAATTGTGCGTGGATTTTCGTCCCATGTTGTGCTGCTTTCCTTGATTTCAGGTACCGTTTCGTGTTGGCTGTCAGGTTGTGAAGGTGAACCAAGCAGGCACGCTGATGTTGAACGGCAGAGGAGCAGCTCCCCGGCATATCGGGAAGGCGGCGTTGCGGAAATCGGCATCCCCAGAAGGCCTCATAAAAGAAGAGAAAGGAGACAGCGTTTTGTGTGTGAGAAAACTTTCAGCTATAAATCGAGTCTCAAAGCTCACTGGAAACTCCACACTGGGGAGAAACCCTTTCAGTGCCCTGAGTGCCGAAAGAGCTTCAGCCAAAGCACGTACCTTGTTTACCATCAGAGGATCCACACCGGAGAGAGGCCGTACCAGTGTTCGGACTGCGGGAAGAGCTTCGGCGTGAGCAAATACCTCTCTTCTCATCAGACGATTCACACCGGGGAGAAGCCGTTCAAGTGCTCTGAGTGCGGGAAGGGCTTCCATCAGAATTCGGACCTTTCCACTCACCAGCGCACTCACACCAGGGAGAAGCCGTACCGGTGCCTGGAATGCGGGAAGAGCTTCAGCCAAAGTTCCAGCTTCAACAAACATCAGAGGATTCATACCGGGGAGAAACCGTACACCTGCCCAGAATGCGGAAAGAGCTTTGTGGCTAGTGTGTACCTCACATCCCACCAATGCATCCACACCGGCGAGAGGCCGTACACCTGTGTGTTGTGCGGAAAGGGCTTCACCAAGAGCCCCCACCTGATTTTCCATCGAAGTATTCACACGGGAGAGAAGCTGTACCGATGCCCAGAATGCAGGAAGAGCTTCAAGCAGAAGGCGAACCTCACTTCCCACCAGAGAATTCACACTGGGGAGAAGCCCTACTAGTGCTCGGAGTGTGGGAAAAGCTTCACGCTGAAAGGCAACCTCACCACCCACCGACGAACTCACACCGGGGAAAAAACCTACAAATGCTTGGAATGTGGCAAATGCTTCAGCCACTGCACTAGCCTCAATTCTCACCAGACCACTCACACCCGAGTGAATCCCTACAAGTGTTTGGAGTGTGGGAAGAACTTCAGCACCAGGAAATACCTCTCTTACCATCAGAGAATCCACACAGGAGAGACTCTCTTTAAATGCTCAGAGTGTGGGAAGAGCTTCTGTGTGAGCACCAGCCTGACTTTACATTGGAGGATCCACACAGGGGAGAAGCCATACAAGTGCTTGGAGTGTGGCAGGACCTCCACTCAGAGCTCCAGCCTTACTAGCCATCAGAGGAGTCATCGAGGAGAAACCGGAGATGTGCAAGGGGGTTACAGCGAACTCCATTTGCAATACAACCCACGTTTTGAAGTGGACTGCAGTGAGCATGCCGATTGTTAAATATGATGTCTGAGTACAACCCGACCATCACAGCAAAGGAGTCCTTTGCTAGGGAGAAGCCACAGAAATGTCTTCTCAAGGTCCGCGTAGCTGGCAACCTCGAGGAGCAACAACCACACAGATTTTTGGAAAGCATCTTTATTAATGCTGGTCAGGGGAACAGCATAATCTTGCAAATTGTAAAAGTTCCCAGGTAGACTTACAGCAACATTAATTAAGGCAAATTAAGGCAAAATTTCTTTGAAACGTTTCCTGCCCACGGCCCCGTCTGCGCTGCCTCTTCCTCCACCAGCTGGACTCCTCTGCCTGTTCCCACAGTCTTTCATGCATCCATAATGTGGAAACAGGTTTGTTTAGATACTCAAAGTATTCCGAAGGGGTGAAAGATTAAGATAGCCCTTTTTTGGGAGCGGGGAGGTGAATGCTGATAATAGGCTGAGACGTATCTTAAAGCACTTTATAAAAAAGCAGGGTGTCAATATTAATATTTTTTTTCCTGTCAGAAGCACCTACCAAGTATTGAATAACAATTCTAAATATTCAATTCTAAATTGAGTAACAGTGAACAGGCAGCCTGACTCGAGGGTGGTTGGTTACTCTCTGGATGAAAGGTGGGATCCAGTGTCCTGGAGGAGAATTGGCAGGGCTCAAGGGGCTTTCTAGGGGGGGAAAGGGCAATGGCGAGATCTCAGGGGTGACGCAGAAGATGTGGGCCACTCTCAGAGAATGTGTTCTCAGTGTTTTATACTACCTCCTGGCCTGCTGTTCTCCACCCAAAGCCTGGCCATCAGATCCTTGGAGAACGTAATCTCGGGATGTTGCAGCTTAATGCTAGGTCAGTCTCAGATAATCCTTTCCTCCTACAATCCCTTATTTTGGAGGAGAGAACTGATTTGGCCTGTGTTAATGAAACCTGGCTGGCCATGGAAGGTGGGGAGATGCCCTCCTGGAAATATGCCCTCCTGGGTTTCAAGTGGCATCCAAGAGCAATAGAGTGGCAAAACAATATTTTGGCACTCTTATTTGCGTCCACGGATTGCCTTCTGGCAACCCTGTTTAAGGCAACTCAGTCCTTGTGGGGAGGACTAAATGGGAAGATCACCTGCAGGGTTGCTGTGAGAATTCTTCATGGCATCTACCTGATAAAATTGCTTGGATCCACTTGGACTCCAGCTGAACAGGTCTTACAAAGCCAGCTGAGGCATGGTGAAGTGGTTATCTAGGAAGAGTTTGATCCTGTTGGCCTTGAGGAAGAGAACAGGTCCTTGGAGCTGCGAGTGTGTCCACCTGAACTTTAGACTGAGTAGCTGTGGATCTGGAGACTTACCATCTTTGATTCTGGATGGGATCAGAGTGCCCCAAACAGTCCCAGTGTACAATTTGGGAGCCTTCTCAGATTCAGCTTCTGCTCAAAGAGCAGGTGGCAGCCATGCTCAGAGGACCTTCGTACACATCCCTTTTCTGTGCCAGTTGCACCCACCTCTGGATAGGGAGGCCCTGTTCATGGTCACTCATGCCTTGATCCCTTTGTGACTGGATTACTGCAATGTGCTCTACATGGGGTTACCTTTGATGACCACTCAGAAGCTGCAGGAGGTCCATCATGCAGCAGCGCAGGTAGTTACGGGTATATCTCGAAACGCCCCTGGGAACATCTCTACTTTGGGAGCTGCGCTGGTTACCCTTGGTCCCAATTTACGGCATTGGCTCTTACCTATGAAGGCCTTCATGGTGCAGAGCCAGGTTAACTGTGGGATCATCTGCCTCAAATTATTTCTGCTCATTTGGGAAGACCTGGCCCCATTGCTTAGGAGGACTGTCATCTGGTGGGACCTGGGAGATGTGCATTTTCTGTCACTGGCCCCACTCTTCGAAACACCGTCCTCCCGGAGACTCAGCCGGCCTCACCCCTCCCCACTTTTCCCAAGGCACTGAAGTTTTTTTCAGCGGTGCTGGTGTAATCTGCCTGGATGAATTTTTCTTGGCACTTTATGCCTTAATGTTTTTATTCTTTGATTACTGTGTTGTTTTACATGGGTTTATGGCTGTTTCTGGGTGATGTGCACTACCCTGAGTCATGTGCTGAGCTAGTGACTACTGTACATAAGCCAGATAAATAAATCTATGGTTATTCTTTCAGAACACGGCATGTACAAGAATTCCAGATGTGTTATTCCTTTTCCCTTTGTCCCCAGGACCCCTTGATCTGGTTACTTTTGTTCTGAATTTCTTCATGCTTTGCCCTGCAGCACAAACACAACTGCAAATGGGTTCCTGACAGCTGGAGAAACTTTGCAAAACAATATTCTTTCCGTGGAGCCCTCGGTGCTCTCTGGGCCTTGCTGTTTTCTTGCAGACGTTTCATGGCCAGACTAGGCAACGTCTTCAGTGCGGAGAGGGAGTGGGCCTTGCTCTCAGTTTAACTCCCACCCCCTCTTCGCCTAGTCTGGCCATGAAATGTCTGCAAGAAAACCCCAAGGCCCAGAGAGCACCAAGGACTCCACCGTTCAACCCTGAGCTACAAATATTCGCTTTGAATATTCTTTCCATAAACCAGATTCTAAACCAGATTTTTCTAGATTTACCACTTGTCCAGGCCAAGAGTATAGGGCAGACTGTGGTGAAAAAGGGATGCCTTGGTTTTCATTAAAGGGCATCCTCCTTTAGTAAGAAATGTCAACAACCTGCGCTGTGCTGACGGTACTCCCTGACAGCTGAAAATGCAGAGGATCTACAACCCCTAGTAATGAAAGTCAAGGAGCACTGTGGAAAAATGGGACTAAAAGTAAATATAAAGAAGACTAATGACAACAGGCAGAACAACCAGCCTCAGCACTGACAATGAAGATATGGAAGTGGTGGGCAGCTTTGAGGATCAAAATTTAATAAAAATTACAAAAAAAAGAAATACCCCGCAGACTAGCCCTCGGTAGGGCAGCCACGAAGGCCTGGGAAGAGAGATTCAAATGCTGCTCTGATGTGTCCATACTACAAAGATCAGGGTCTTCCCTGGGAGGCTCTATGGAAGCCAAAGCTGGACTTTGAAGAAGCAGGACAGGGAGAGCATCGTTGCTTTTGAACTTTCCCCATTCCCGCTCCCCAGGTGGCACTAGTACTACAACTCCCATCACTCCCTGCCAGTTCAACGTCTGCCTTCGCATGTTCGAGGCACCCTTTCGAGCCAGTTTCTGACGAATAGCGGAGGGGCCAGCCCCCAGAGGCCTCGGGTGCTCGCAGCTCTTCAGAGGCACCTGCCTAGATAGCGGCGCTCGCCCAACCAGCCTCGCGAATTTCCCCGTTTTCCGGGTGGGCGCAGGACGCGAACCCACCAACGGGCCCCGTGCACCCACGCCCCCCCCAAAGGAAAAAACCTGGTCGGAGCTTCGCCCTCGCCACGAGCAGCAGCCCGGGCAGAGGCACCCGCCGGGTCTTCACCTGCGCAGGTCGCAGGTGCGGTGCGGATCCTTCCCGTTTCCCCACGCCTCTTCTTGCTCCGGCCCTCGAAAGAGTTAAATAAAGGCGACGGATTCCTAGAGAGGAAGAAAAATTGGGGTGGAGGTTGGGGAATGGCGCGATGGGGGGGGAGAAGGGAGCGCCGACGCTCCTCCCTTTCCAGGGCTCGTCTGAACGCTCCCGGGGCCGGACGCGGCGGCGTTTGCAGAAGGAGCTGAGGTCGCCCCTGCTCTCTCCGGGCCTCTCCGGTCTGTGGTGGGGAGGGGTGGCGGGGGGGGAATCGGGCCCTTGCCTTCCCCAGTTGGCGGGGGGCACCCGCTGGTGGGCCCCCCCGCCTTGTGCATTTGGGCAAAGCGAAGCTGCAGATCAGCGGGCAGGGAGGGCTCGAGCGACTGGCGCTGGGAACCGCCCCCCCAAAGGATCTGAGCTGTTCCTGCGAAGACAAGACAAGCGTGGGGGGGGGGGCGCCTTTGCAGCGCAAGCGAGAGGGTCCGTGTTCTCCCCCTTTCTCTTTTCTGCCTTGGGGTGGCAGCTTAGCCCCCCCTCCCCCTTTCTTTTTTCAGTTTGATTGCTTCCCCTCCCCCCATGCAGGGTTAAAACTTCCAGGGGGGTTCAGTGTCTTACTCTGTGGGTCAGATTTATTGGCAGCTTTTCTTTCTAGAAGGGGGCGTAGCCGGGCTTCTTGGCTGTTTTATTTATTGAAGCATTATTTTTAACCCCTGTCCTGAGTGACAGGAGGAAAAATACATAAAAGCAGCAGTCCATTCAGCAAAACAATCCATTCTCATTTTTTTTTTTTATACTTAATTTATTCCCCTCCCCAAGTACAACCCTGCAAGGTACATAGGCTGGGGGGTCTGGCCCCAGTCATCCATAATTTCTATAGCTGAGGGTGGATTTGAACCCAGGTCTCTCTATATTTTCCTTCCTTCCTTCCTTCCTTCTTTCCTGCCACAATCAAAAGAGTGTGGGTTGCATAGAATATAAAACTGATAAAGCATCCATAAAATTCCATAAAAACAATGAAAATTCCATAAAAACAATGCAAATGGACACTCACCAAACATCGAAATACAAACAATAAAAATAGAAGTGAAAGAGGGCATGATAAAATCAGGGAAGGATTGTTGAAAAAAATCTGTCTTTAACAGCTTCCAGGACAATTACATTTTCCGTTTTTTTAACCAGGTTTAAATTGTGTATCTTTTACTGTAGGGGGCTTTTTTTGGGCTGAGGGCCCTTCCTGCTACCGTACTCGAAAATTTGATTTCATTTGATGTGCATTTATGTAGAAGTAAAATTAAATATAGTTAAAGTTATGACTAATAATTTAGCCTTCTGTTCACATTCGGTGTGATAATTTGGCAACACGTTTTGAGGACTTGAAGGGTCACACCAAATACTTACAGGAGCCAAACATATCCTTACAGTGTAGGATATACACAAATGTAAGTAACAAGCAATACAAGGGACCACAAGGGATAAAATGTAGGCCAACCTTGAAGCTAAGCAAAATTAGGCCTGGTTAATGTTTGGATGGGAGACCACCAGGAAATCCCACAGTTGTAGGCCAGACTGGGAAATGGGGAAAAAAAATCTGAAGGCAGCCCTTCTGCACTACTGCCAAAAAAATTACAACTCAACTCAAAAGTGTTTTTTTCTGTCTTAGTTTCAAAGATCTGACAACATATACCAGGCTGTGCTCAAAAGCCTCCCCACCCCAACAAATACTACTTACTTACTTACTTACTTACTCATTTATTTATTTATTTATTTCATTTTTCCACCGCCCATCTCAACAATGACTCTGGGCGGTTTACAAGCGAATTTAAAAGAATAAAAAATATCAATTAAAAGAGATACATTATAAAATACACTCTTGCAAGATGATGCTGTCAAGGTAATGCATGCTATATGCCAGCAAATTTGGAAAACACAGGAATGGCCATCAGATTGGAAAAAATCAACTTATATCCCCATACCAAAAAAGGGAAACACTAAAGAATGTTCAAACTCTCAAACAGTGGCACTCATTTCACATGCCAGTAAGGTAATGCTCAAGATCCTGCAAGGTAGACTTCAGCAATTCATGGAGCGAGAATTGCCAGATATACAAGCTGGGTTTAGAAAAGGCAGAGGAACTAGGGACCAAATTACCAATATCCGCTGGATAATGGAAAAAGCCAGGGAGTTTCACAAAAACTTCTGTTTTATTGACTATTCTAAAGCCTTTGACTGTGTGGACCATAACAAATTGTGGCAAGTTCTTAGCGGTATGGGGATACCAAGTCATCTTGTCTGCCTCCTGAAGAATCTGTATAACGACCAAGTAGCAACAGTAAGAACAGACCACGGAACAACGGACTGGTTTAAGATTGGGAAAGGAGTACGGCAGGGCTGTATACTCTCACCCTACCTATTCAACTTGTACGCAGAACACATCATGCGACATGCTGGGCTTGAGGAATCCAAGGCTGCAGTTAAAATCGCTGGAGGAAACATTAACAATCTCAGATATGCAGATGATACCACTTTGATGGCTGAAAGCGAAGAGGAACTGAGGAGCCTTATGATGAAGGTGAAAGAAGAAAGTGCAAAAGCTGGCTTGCAGCTAAACCTCAAAAAAACCCAAGATTATGGCAACCAGCTTGATTGATAACTGGCAAATAGAGGGAGAAAATGTAGAAGCAGTGAAAGACTTTGTATTTCTAGGTGCAAAGATTACTGCAGATGCTGACTGCAGTCAGGAAATCAGAAGACGCTTAATCCTTGGGAGAAGAGCAATGAAAAATCTCGATAAAATAGTTAAGAGCAGAGACATCACACTGACGACAAAGGCCCGCATAGTTAAAGCAATGGTGTTCCCTGTAGTAACATATGGCTGTGAGAGCTGGACCATAAGGAAGGCTGAGCGAAGGAAGATCGATGCTTTTGAACTGTGATGTTGGAGGAAAATTCTGAGAGTGCCTTGGACTGCAAGAAGATCAAACCAGTCCATCCTCCAGGAAATAAAGCCAGACTGCTCACTTGAGGGAGTGATATTAAAGGCAAAACTGAAATACTTTGGCCACACAATGAGAAGACAGGATAGCCTGGAGAAGATGCTGACGCTAGGGAGAGTGGAAGGCAAAAGGAAGAGGGGCCGACCAAGGGCAAGGTGGATGGATGATATTCTGGAGGTGACGGACTCATCCCTGGGGGAGCTGGGGGTGTTGACGACCGACAGGAAGCTCTGGCGTGGGCTGGTCCATGAAGTCACGAAGAGTCGGAAGCGACTAAGCGAATAAACAACAAATACAATATACGAATATACTAAAAATTCTAAAATATAAAATTATATCTCCAGATACTCCAGATTTCTGGAGATACTAACCAACTTAGGAAGGCTGATCCCATATATACCCCTTTATTTATTTAATATATATTGAAGTTGCTTCTACATAAATATTTAGCAGCAGTGTGCCAATAAAGAGAATATTGTACGATTAAGGGAGGGGAAGAAGGAAAAAAAGTGATTTTTGTTACACCATAATTTTTCTCCCTCAGAATCTTAGGGGAGGCACAAATGTCTTCAGAAATGTCTCACCACACAGTGGAGGCAACCACAGCAGGGTCCGAGCTGCCCACCCAGGCCTGTGTCACACATCCTCCTTTGCTGGGTAAGGAAAAATGGCTATTTGATCTGAATCTGTTGGGGGAGAAGGCACCTTCTCGACTTCTTGGGGATGCAGTTGTGTGACTGATGCCAAGGACGTGACAAAAGGACAAAATCTCTCTCCTTCTATGAATCTGAGGTTGGGGAAGATTGCTCCAGCAGGCCTGCGGGATTTTAGATTGTCATGTTTGATTTGGTTTGGTTTGATTTGGTATGGCTGAGAAAGCACAACCGAGGCAGATTTACTGCGTGGCTTTTGCAGTGTGACATGTGCACTGCACCACATTTTCTTTTGGGTTGGGGGGGTCTGCCCAGAGTCCCCCAGAAAGCTGCTGGGGCTGAGGGGAGATCAGAACTTGAGTTTCCTTCCCCTAGTCCAGCACCTTCCCCACTGCCCCACTCGATAGGATATGGTTATGGATATATCTATGGGAAAGAACAGAAAACACAGTGCAGAGCCATTCACAGGATGGGATGTTTTGGTCAAAATGATGAATGAAGTAATGCACCCGCCAACTCCACCCTTCTATCTATCTATCTATCCAATTTGTCCCCGCCCATCTCCTCCCATCAGGGGACTCTGGGCGGTTTACAACGATCAATTAAAACAACAATCATAAAATATACAGTATAAAATTACAATAATAAATAATATAAATAAGAGTAAAGATAAAAAGTCCAAGTGGCAAAAGAATCTAAAAACAGTCCAAGTGTGGGAGGAGTGGTTTATAGCAGCCATCCCCGTGTAGGTCTACTCCCCTCTCTGCCCCAAGTGAGGCGGCAGAACCAGGTCTTCAGACTCCTCCGAGCTCTGGGGCGGTATGTATATTTAAATAATAATAATAATAATAATAATAATAATAATAAGTGATGGCGATGGTGATGGTGATGATGCCAGTTTGGTCTAGTGGTGAAGGCACCAGGCTAGAAACTGGGAGACTGAGAGTTCTAGTCCTGCCTTAGGCACAAAAGTTGGCTGGGTGACCTTGGGCCAGTCCCTCTCTCTCAGCAACAGGAAGGAAAACCTGCCAAGAAAACTGCAAGGACTTGTTCAGGCAGTCGCCAAGAATCAGACATGATTGAACAGATTAAAATTATTATTATTATTATTATTATTTGCATGCATTGTCACAACACATGTAAAAAAGGGGTGGAGTGGAATGAGGGTCTTGAGTTTGGATCACCACAGCACAGAACATGCAGGGCAAAAGTGCCAAGCAAGCAGTGCAGTGGTGTGGAACTTGTGGTACAATGGGGCAACACAATTTTTGTCATTTGGCCCCCCTTAACACCCCCTGCAGACGCCTCTAGGACAATCAGAGTGAATAGCCCGATTGAAGCTGTGCCCTTCTCGGGGTAGCCCAAATATGTGGATTTCTATAATTTAGTAGAAAGATAATAATACAGTTCTGAATTCTGTCCATATTTCTGCAGAATTAATTAATGGAAATTCTAAGTCATTGTGTCCCGAGATTAAGGAAGGCAATTTTGTTTGATTATAAACACCTGCTTTGTGTTGGAAAGTGGGATATACAGTACATATAATAATAATATGGTTATCAAGAACAAAACATCTTTGAACCTTTTTACTATGTCACACAGATGGAGAAACTACATCAGTGATCAATATTTGGCCATCAGCTGAACAAGATGGAGTCCAACAGTCTTCTCTGCAACCCTATCAGGTAGGGCGGTATTTCTTAGATGTCCTCTCTTCCTCAAGTTGGGCCATGACCTCCTCATTGATAGCTGAGATAGGTCATCAACCATGTTCTGCCCACCAATCGTTACCATGTTGTGAATGGCACCACCACCATTTTGTAAATGGTGCTGTATATCAACTACCATCATTTTTATGAATGGCACTTCCAATCAACCACTGCCATTTTATGAGAGGCACTTTCCATCCCTCACCACCATTTTGTGAATGGCATTTCCCATCAACCACCACTATTTTGTGCTGCCTCCCACCGATCTGGATGTTCATTTTTTTATCAGCTTTCCTCTAGCTGGACACTTCCAGCACTCATAAAACCCCAGAGAATATTTGGAAACGGCCAAGCTGGAAAAGTCTCTCTTGACTGGTTTCCCCTCCTTTCAGGACTTGGTGACCTTTGAGGACGTGGCCGTATATTTCAGCGAAGAAGAATTGGCGCTGCTGGATCTGGATCAAAGGGCCCTCCATAGGGAAGTGATGGAGGAGAATTTTTGGAACGTGGTCTCCTTGGGTAAGATTCTCCTTTATTTCCCTTCAAGGTCAACCAGACCGGGAAACCAAAGTCATGTAGGCCAATACTATTTTTATTGTAAAGATATGGCAATAGAATCTTGCAAGTCTGAATGTGCTTCCCCCTCCTTCCTTTTATCTTTGGGACAACTAAGGAGGGTCCAGCCTGAGACACTATCTCAGGTTACACTCCTGCCTGGACTCAGCCCTCTTTATCTCACTGTTGTCTTGGTAGCAGGTCTTCTTCCTGTCCCTCAGGGTCATTCCCTCTGCCCTCTTCAGGATCACACCACTTTGGAAAAGTCAGTAAATGAAACCAACATTTCATTGCTTGCAGTCAACACCCTATTTTCTCTTCTCCCAGAATGGAAGGCTCATAAAGGGTCTGCTGTGGTTATCTCGGCTTGTAGCTGTCCACACGAGGAGGAAACAAATGACAAAACTTTTAAATTCTACCTGCTAGACCAGTGTTTCTCAACCCTGGCAACTTTAAGATGTGTGCACTTCAAGTCCCAGAATTCTCCAGCCAGCCATGCTGGCTGGGGAATTCTGGGAATTGAAGTCCACTTATCTTAAAGTTGCCAGGGTTGAGAAACACTATGCTAGACCAGCATCAGATGGGTTCCAAGTTGGATGTCAAGGGCTGTTCCCATGTTTGGAGGCAGTATATGAAATATTTTACTTATTTCTCTGGTGAGCAGAGCAGCAAATAAAGTTATCACTGCAAACATGCTCCATATCTGAGCACTTAATGTGTCCAAAACCATAGTTGGTCCTGCATGTTGGACAAGTAATGGCTTAGTTCATTTTCTTTGCAGGCAAGCTGCTATGCACAGGTGTTTAGGTTATAGGTGAATTTGTATTAATGTTTATAGTTGTTACAGTTATTGTAAACTACCTTGAGAAATTGTTACAGGAAAGCATTACAATTTGTTACTAAATTGATCATTAGCAAGATAATAAAATTTGAGGGCAGTCAAATATTAAATATTTGGCAGGTCCTTTTGTTCTCAGTTTTGCGACCGCTTAAAACACAAATATATGAAGCAGAGGATCGTGTCTTCTCAGACAACAATAGCTCCTTATTTTTATTCCTTGATGTCTGGCTCCATATCTTCCCTGGATTCTGGCTCTAATCTTTCGCTTTTCTAGCAGGTGATGGGACTATCAGAATCTTGAAGGAGGAGAGAGAGCCAAGATCATTTGGGGTATCCTTGAATAGATCCAGGTGCAAAGAGAAAGAAGAATGGAGAAAGAATAGAACTGTGGCGGGTCAGCAAAATCGCTTCCAGGGACTCCCGGTGCAGACAAAGGAGAAATTATTCAAAGCTGCTCCGCATATGCAGAGTTCCACTCAGAGCACAAACTTCAACCCCAGTCAGAGAATCAGTATGGATGGGAAGCCCTTTAAATGTTCTGAGTGTGGGAAGAGTTTTAGTAAGAAGACAGTCCTTACCGTACATCAAAGAATTCACACGGGGGTGAGGCCTTTCAATTGCTTGCGATGTGGAAAGAGCTTCCGAAAAAATGTGAATCTCGCCGAACAGCAAAGAGCCTATGCGGGAGAGAAGACATATATGTGTTTGTACTGTGGTATGTATTATCATCCCCGGAATATCCTCAGTGGAAACTTAAGTTCTCAACCCAAGATACGTACGGGAGAGAAACCATGCAAATGTCTGGAATGTGGAAAGAGCTTCTTGAAAAAAGGGGACCTCACTCGACATCGAAGGATTCACACAGGGGAAAAACCGTATCATTGCTTAGAGTGCGGGAAGAGCTTTGGGCTCAGGGCAAGTCTGATTTCCCACCAAAGGACTCACACGGGCGAGCAACCGTATAAATGCTCGGAGTGCGGGAAGAACTATTCCAGAAGGACAAACCTGATTGCTCATCAAAGGATTCATACGGGGGAACAGCCCTATAAATGTTTGGAGTGCGGGAAGAACTATTCCAGAAGGACCAGCCTTACAGTACATCAGAGACTGCATACGGGTGAGAAACCGTATAAATGCCTGGAGTGTGGGAAGAGATATTCTCGAAGAACGAATCTGATTGCCCATCAGAGGATTCACACAGGGGAGAAACCGTATCATTGCTTGGAGTGTGGAAAGAGTTTCCGGAGGAACTGGAATCTTGTCAGGCACCAGAGGATTCACTCCGGGGAGACGCCATATTCGTGCCTGGAATGTGGCATGAAATTTCGCTACGTGGTTAATCTTCGAAATCATCAGCGATTTCATACAGGGGAACAACCATATAAATGCCTGGAGTGTGGAAAGAATTACTGTACTAAGGGAAGCCTGGTGACACATCAGAAAATGCACAGAGGGGGGAAACCATATCAGTGTTTGGAATGTGGAAAGGGCTTTCTGAAAAATGGGGATTTTAACAGACATCAAAGAATTCACGCAGGGGAGAAACCTTACCAGTGCCCTGAGTGTGGAATGAGTTTTGGACTGAGGGCCAGCTTGAATTCCCACCTAAGAACTCACTTAGGAGACCAACCGTACAAATGCTCAGAGTGTGGGAAGAGCTATTCCAGACGGACAAATCTTACTGCGCATCAGCGGATTCACACGGGGGAGCAACCGTATAAATGCTTGGAGTGCGGGAAGAGCTATTCCAGAAGGACGAACTTGATTGTGCATCAGAGAATCCACACGGGGGAAAAACCGTGTATATGCCTGGAATGTGGAAAGGGGTTCAGGAAAAACGGGGACCTGACGGTCCATCAGAGGATCCACACGGGAGAGATGCCGTATACGTGCGTCGACTGTGGGATGAAGTTTCGTCGCAGAATTAACCTGAAGGATCATCAGAAATTTCATACCGAAGAACAGCCCTATAAATGCATGGAGTGTGGGAAGAACTACTCGAGCAGCGGGAGTCTAGCTTCGCATCAAAAAATCCACCGAGGCGAGAAACCATATAAATGCGTGGAGTGCGAAAAAAGTTTCTGGAGGATTGGGGACCGCAATGACCATCAACGGATCCATATAGGGGAGAAACCCTATAAATGCTTAGAGTGTGGCAAGAGCTTCCATTTCATCACCACCCTGACTTCTCACCAGAGAATCCACACGGGGGACCAACCGTATAAATGCTTGGAGTGTGGGAAGATTTACTCGAGTCAGGCAAATCTAACTTTGCATCAAAGGAGCCACACAGGGCAGAGGTCGTACGAAGGCATGGACGTGTGGAAAGAGCTTCCGGAAAAAGTGGGACCTTGCTAGATAACAGGGAATCCACCCAGAGGATCAATTCTGGCAGCATAGCAAGAGATTCTATTCCAACAAAACACTCCATGAAGGGGTGGTGTCAAAAAAGTCAAGATGGCAGCCTCAACCACACACACACACACACACCCCACAGACAGCCCTGCTTATTTCATATCAAAAAATCCACATTGGAGTAGATTCTTTAAGTGTTTAGAACCAAGAAAGTTATTTCAGTGATAGCTGAAATATTTTTAAAACATTAGACAAATAGATGTTAGGTTTTCTAATGAGGTTGATAGAAGTAGCTTGAGGAGGAAGAATCTCTCCTGGACTCAGCAATATATACTGATATATTGATAGCCGACTGGGGAGGATTCCTGTTAGCTATATGTTGTTCTCCATTGGTTTTAGTGCTTTCTCATCACAGGTATTTCAGAGGCGCTCAGTTTTTAATTTAACACTTTGTAAATCTTTTTACCGAATCATCAGAATGGGAGAACCAGGGTGTAAAAATAAGGAGAAGTATGTCTTCAGTTTGAATTAAAAATAGGATTTAAGGCAGTTCACATTACCACAGAAGTGATCATGGAACAAAGCTATGTTTAAGAAAATGATTTACATTAACCGTGCCTGTGGAGTTTTACATACACATCTATTCAACTGTGATTGGATTTCTGGGGCAGAAAATTATTTGAAGTAAACCTCCTTCTGTATATCTGTGTTATCAGAAATAAAATATAGTGTGGTTATTGGATAGAGTATATAAATTGGATATTTTAATTAAAGAACATAGGCCCTTTAGCCACTGTGGAAATGAGGAAAGCATCAGAATAGAAAAGGGAAATAGAAAAAAATGTGGAAAGCTTGTTGGGAGTTAATTTGGATTGGTCCACCTAGAAGAAGCAGTGGATAATGTCCCCATTTTGTGACTTCGAAAACCAGATGGACCTCTTCCAGATACTGCTGCGCTGCGTGGCAATTGGAGACAGGGTCTTCTTGATTGTGGCACCCTCTGTGGAAGGGTGGTCAAAAAAGTCAAGATGGCCACCATGACTTTGCAGTGTGGCCCCTGCAGCCATTTTGACTGTTTTGATCTCTCCATATACCTGCCCTATGGAATACCCTATCTACTTTCTCTGATGTAGTGAATAATTTGAGCCAGTACTTGAAAAACAGCTACTTCTATTTTAATAATAATTGCATTTGTACGGCCTTGGGGGGCACACCAAAGTATTTGGGGTGTTCACTGCCTATGGCTGCAGTTTGGCTACCTTGCACTAAATCACAGTGAATGTGGCATGTTTCTTAGGTTAACTTGCTATAAGAACTTAGTTCATGGAAGTCCCTGTTTACAAATTACTGTTTTAAAAACCCAGGCACCTGGTTAGCCAGTTTGTAGTTCAGTACATCAAGTGGGTACGGCTTCTACGAATGCATAATGCAGGGCAACTCTCTTCCCCTCCGTCCCTCTTTCCTCTGAAGTCACATCTTTAGGGACTGGAAGCTTGAGGGCAAGGATTTTGGGGTGGGGAGGGCAGTATCATTAGTTTGTAAACTTCCTGGAAGCCTTTCAAGCAACACAAAATTGCTGAGTAAATGTAAATGTTTTAAAGAAATAAATAAACCACCACCATGATCAAGCCAAGCCTCTGTTGACTGAAAGGCCTGCTTCCCCGTGTGGTGTGCCTTGAAGGCTGTTTTGGGATTTTTGCACTCCTTTTAGTGCTGGGCAGTAGCGAATCTTCCAAGCTAGTCTTCAGCTTTCAGTCCAAGGGACTTTTCGTTTTGGTAGTCCAACAAGGAACTGGTAGTAAGCTGAGCTGTTGCAGATTTATGATCCCAAGCAACTCTTAATGCTTGCATGCGGGGGATAGACTTATCCTCTGCTACTGTTTGCAACTGATATTTGGAGCCACGTTGCCTCTGACTCAGAGGTAGCCTTGAGTCCTCCAGACCAATAGCTCTTGGCCGATTTTCCTCCATGAATTTCTCTGATCCCCCTTTCAAGCAATCCAAGTTAGTGGCTGCCACATCTTGTGGCAATGAATTCCACAGGCTAATTTTGCCCCGCCTAAAAATACCCTTTCTTTTGTCGGTTTTAAATCTGCTTTGGATCGCTCCTGGTCCTAGTGTTTTGAGAGAAGGAAGAAAATATTTTCCTGTGGCTGCTTTCCCTTCTTAATTTTTTTTTTTTTTGGCATACTGGAGTATGCCAAGTTAAAGCAATGGTGTTCCCTGTAGTAACATATGGCTGCGAGAGCTGGACCATAAGGAAAGCTGAGCGAAGGAAGATCGATGCTTTTGAACTGTGGTGTTGGAGGAAAATTCTGAGAGTGCCTTGGACTGCCAGAAGATCAAACCAGTCCATCCTCCAGGAAATCAAGCCAGACTGCTCACTTGAGGGAATGATACTAAAGGCAGAACTGAAATACTTTGGCCACATAATGAGAAGACAGGACACCCTGGAGAAGATGCTGTTGCTAGGGAGAGTGGAGGGCAAAAGGAAGAGGGGCCGACCAAGGGCAAGATGGATGGATGATATTCTAGAGGTGACGGACTCGTCCCTGGGGGAGCTGGGTGTGTTGACGACCGACAGGAAGCTCTGGCGTGGGCTGGTCCATGAAGTCACGAAGAGTCGGAAGCGACTAAACGAATAAACAACAAAGGAGTATGCCCAAAAAATTTAGCTTTGTCATTCATTTTTGTTTACAAAAGTGTCTCTCAACCGTGGCAACTTGAAGATGTGTGGACTTCAAATCTCAGAGTTCCCCAGCCAGCATGGTTTACAAGGATGTCTGCAGGGTATAGTAAAAACAAAAGTCAAGATCATGACCACAATGGGGTGATTGCACCTCTGCTTGTTATATGTGTCGCACATAATAATTTGAATTCCCCTGGTCTTAAGGACAGAGAGGAGAGATGTTTAATTGGGGAGGGGAAATGCTCTTCTGATACATTTAACTCTGGTTACTTGGCAATAAAAGTTATACTTCAAGGGTTTGAAAATCAGCCTTGATACATACAAAGCCCCATTAGCACCGTCTTGCTTCATCCACCAAACTATGGTTTGTTTTAACTGTAATTTGTTAAACCCAAAACCAGCCAGGCAAGCAAAGTTCACATGAGTTGCTCCTGGTCTTGGACCAGTTTCTGCTGTTTTCTTTCCCTTTTAGCTGCTTCTAACATGCATTGGATAAAATGGTGGGGATTCAATCCCCTGGCTATGCGCCATCCTGAGGCTGTTGAGTCCCCCTTGCAGATGCCAGAGAATAGTTAGATGCTTAGAAGGGACACGCAAGGAAATCATAAACAAGCTGTACATACATTCACATTCGCACATTGTATTAAGTCAGTTACAATGTTTGCCAAAAGCATACTGTTTGCAGCCCTAAACCAAACCATGGTTTGTTCAATAAACCGTGGCTAAGCGGGGCTTAAGCCTGAAGTCAAACCCAGTGTCAAGGCTGAGGTAACAATCTTTTCAGAAGTCCCAAGATAAAGTTCACCTCAGCTTTGGGGACGACTCTAGACTTCCATGATCTTTCAGCTGAACCTACCTCATGGGGGCGGGGCAGGGGTAGGAAAAAGAAAAAGGAGAAGAGAATGTTTTATGCATCACCTTGATGTCCTGGAAGAAAGACAGGACATACAAGTTCTCTTTCTGGGGTTTCTTGGATGTAAGACGCTTTGCTTGAAAGAAGAATAAAGATGCTAAAACATGCTTTTAAAGCTCTTTCCAGCTCTGGCTTCAGGACCTCAGCTTCATTCCTCCTGAACTTGCTGGCCAGATTCACACATCATGGTTTGTCTTTATGAGTCAGTGGGTTGTATGAACTCACCACTATCATTTATAAATCATGGTTTATGGCTTACCATGCTGGGTGACTCGGGCCAGTGGTACTTCATTCAACCAGTCATTCACACCACAACTGAATAAGCCATGGCTTCAAGGGTCATGTGAACTTAGTGCTTCCTAGGAAGGCAACTTTCTCACATGAAGGCTGCTTGGGTCCCACAGAGACATCCAGTATCAGCTGCTCTGACGTCAGCCATGTCAGGCATGACCTCATTGCAGAATGACATCATGACATGTATGATGCCTCCCTCCCACTATAGAGACTCATGCACAGCATTGTTTTTTGTATGCCTCCCACAAAAACTCACACTCAAATACCCATCCATGATTCCATGCTTTAAGTACAGGAGATTAACCAGTAACTATCCAAGAAGGGATACAAAAATGAAATTACAGAGAAAACAAAAAGTGACCAGACACACAGAGCAAAAATTGCATGTCACTCACTGGGTTTCTGTAAAAACATGCATAGATCGGCACTGTTTAAACAACAAACATTGTGAAAAAGCAGGATATGGCTCTAGGACTGAAGTTGAATTCTCGGCAACGAGGCCCAGCCGTTCAGAAGAGCCTCTTTTTCCAAAGGCACCTCAAACACTGGGCTCAATTCAGGCCGCCAGTCCACCGGAGTCTCAGTTCTAGCAGATTCACAACGCCTCTTTCCCCAAATTCACAGTGCCTCACCTGAGTGGATTCCTATGATGGGGAAGAAGTTGCTTTACGTAGGATTACTATTCTACTTTTTTCATTAATCCCACTTTTCTACACACCTATCCAAAGTCATCAACAACATAGGGGTGGGCCCGAGACAGTTTGTTTTGAACCCAGAACCAGCCATCATGTTTCAGAGGTTCTGCCAAACTCTTTCGGATCAGCCACAGTCTAGCAGTAACAAAAACTGGAATGCTTTGGCTGTTTTGTTCTGGGCGAAGCAGAATCCGGACAGGATGAGTTGGGTACGTCTGATGCACGTTGCTCCTTCTCTGTATGACGTATCCCACCAGCCCCAGCCTCCAACGTCTTTCCCACCTTCTCTCCCACTGCCACCAGTGTCCCCACATGATGTATCCAACTGTCCATCCTCCTTCCTTCCCCATCTCCCCAGGCCACCAGCATCCTCCCCACTCAACCACTTCTAACTGGACCAGTCCCATTCACAGAGGGACAAAATGGCCCTGTTTTGTTCCAGGCATGCACAGATCAATACATCAAAAACAGGGGCATTTTGATTCAGGCACAGCCCACTCAAAAACAGCCCTTCCACGCACAAGTTGGTTTGTGCACAGAACACTTTGCACATCCCTACGACGGAACAGCGTTAAAACCAGAGCAGCAGCATTGTAGCATGGCCCAAGAGCAGCTGCAAAACTGAGCTGGAAGGAAAATTGCCACGAGGTGGCAGCAGCAGCAGCGGAAGTGACACATGGGAGAAAAAAATCCTTTTTGCAATTTCTCAAATGATGCAACTTCCGTCATTCGGGCACACTGTTGTCTCGCTGCCACCACTGAAAAGGCCCTGCCGCTTGACCTGTGACCCCCCCAAGTCTCATATAAGCAAAGGGGGGAGGTGCTCCCAAACTCTCTGCGATGTTAATGATGAAGGTTCCCACACAGGATGCAGCCGAGAAGGACGAGTGGGAAATGCAGCCGAGAGAAAAGCCAGAAAAGATGCTCCATTCTGCCTGCTCAAGTCATTTGTTTGGCAACTGTAATTCTGAAAACGTTTTCAGCCTGGAGAAGACGATGTGAGTGACGACAAGTCGATCCAGAGAAGCTAAATCAGGGGGTGCCAATCTTTCAGGGTCTGGCAGTCACATTTTGGGAGTTCTGCAATGTGTTGTGGGCACCTGCCCCAAGCAGCCACCAGTCACAAAACCTCAGTCCAAGGATGTGTCATCACTCCCAAAGAAGGCCTGGCCTGCAGCATTTCTTAAGGGGACCTCTGGTGTTTACAGTGGGCCCAGAGGCGTTTCTGAAAATAAAGACAATGCTTGACACTGGTACGTTCTTTCTTGCAACCACACGGACTTCACACTTCATTTTTGGGGTAATTAAAATCAAGGAAACCAAACCAAACCAAACCAAAGCTAGGTTAAGCTGCATAAAGCCTGGCAAGGGTTAGTGTTAGTAAGGGAGGTGTCACCAGATGTCACTGTCCTGGGATCAAGGTGGTAAAGGGCCAGGCACAGCCAATATGAAAAATTAATTCTTGTGAAGTGTTTTCATTGCTCCAAAGAATGTCAACAACCAACCCTTCCTGGGACTGTCTGCAGGGTGGGGTAGGGGAATGTCAAAAAGTCAAGGTGGCAGCACAGCCATCCAGTCAAAGCCCTGCCCATTTTTATGGATGCAGATACAAGTTAATAAAGGGCTTCAATGACATTTTCGCAGCTGCCATCTCGACATTTTTGACCCTCTGCGGATGTCTCTGCCTCTCCCCATTATTTTAAGTCTCTGAAATGCAGCGACATCACCCAAAACTTTCAGCCCTTGGGTTTTTTTTTAACCTGATGGAATATTGGAAAGTAATTTGGGGTTTCGGGATTCTGTCCCTGGATCCATTAGCAGGATAACTGTCCTAACACAAAACAGGACCAAATGTGGTGTTGTGGGGGAGAAACTGGGGAAAAAAACAGCGAGTTTGAAAATGAGCCAGATCTGGTTAGGGCATCCTTATGAGAAGCCCCTCTCCTGGTCACATGACCTAGAGCATCTCCGGGTCATGTGACCCAGAGAACTCTTATTAAGGGATCGGAGAGAATTCCAGAAGCCAGACCCTGCAGGTTTCCCTTATCTAATTTTGCAAATTGGGGCTCTCTTTGGAAATATAAAGCAGGTATGTTAAATCTCCCAGAAGTGCTTGATATACCCCTTAAAAAGGGTAAAGTCCTAGAATTGAACTTGCCTCCTAACACTCACATGGAATTTCCAAAGTGGTTTGCCACTGCCTTCCTTGGAGATTTTTTTTTTGACTTTCTCATCTGGCCCACAGCCCGAGATCGCCGAATGGTCTCCCATCCTAACACTAACCGGATCCAAGCCTGCTTAGCTTTTGAGCCCAAGCAAGCTCAGGTGAGAGGGACCAGATTTTCAAGCTTGAAATCACCAACGAAGAAGTAAAATTATGCTGCAGAATATGGCCATTTTGCTGAGATGGGCTTTGGGGGCTCTGAGGGGCTGTGATGGGTGGGCAGGAAGGAGCCTCATTAGCTGCCGAACGCTGCTCTGGGAGAGCGTCCCAAGCTACGGCCCCATTTCTTGATTCTTGATTTTCAGCGCTGAAGAGCCACCATGATTGACACAAGTCTATCCCTTATCAGAATGATGAAACGGCGGCTGTGGCATCACACCAAAGACCTGCCTTTGGTGCATGCTGCATGCTGATGCCGTACACAGGTATGTCAGGGCTGGGTTTGCAACAGGTGTTTCCCCCTCCTCCTCCCCTCTGTGGATCCCTATGACAGCAGGGCAGTTATGGGATTAGACCGGGAGAGAGAGACCCAAGTTCAAATCCACCTTCCATCATGGAACCCCTCTGGCTGATTCTGAGCTGGTCACCTTGCAAGATTTTGCTGGGGGGATAAAATGAAGAGAGATTCGCACAGGGAGCAATAAGAACAAGGGCAGGATATGACCCTAACAAATAAATACAATAAACGGATTGGGAGCCGCACACACAAAGCTTCCCCTGTCACTCCAGCAATCTCAAGTGTCAGGTAAATGTGCCCATGTCTTGCGCTCTGCTTCTGCTTGCTTCTCCTGGATTTGCAGCCTGGTGCAGCCACGCCTGTCCTCTTGAAAGCCCCATGTTTGGAAGACTTGGTGATGCGACAGACTCTGTGCGAGAACTGGAGAGTCAAGCATTCAGGCTAGCATGCTGGGGGAGGCCCAGTGGCCAAGGGTCTGGCGGTGGTGCGGCAGGAAGGGCCAGAAGTGGCCTGAGATCCCTGTCTTACAGGAGCATGTCAGACAACTTCGATTAGGATGAACTCTCCCAGACCACGAGGGCTCCCAACCTTTAGAAACTCAATTTTGTAGGAACTCACGTGGGCCTCCGTTGGCATACTGGGGATGACCATCCTATATTCCTTGCAAATCTACAACATGGTAGCTCCAACTGAAGGACTTCTGCAAATCGCCAGGCATTCCTACAGATCCTCCCATGTCCCTAGCCTTCGCAGAGAAGTGAGATCTGTGTGCAGACTGAAGTTCTTTCCTCCTCACTCCCAAGAATTCAAATTAGGGCATGATGATCACTTAGATGTGGGGCTTACTGAAGGTTCCAGCCCAGTCCCCAGTCCCTCACAGTGGGGCTGAAAAGGAAGCCGTCTGAAACACTGGACAGCGACAATCGGCCAACACACCAACGTTATAAAGCATACATATAAATAAATTTATAGCTAAATGCAAAGAAATGAAGTCTGTGTTCCGCACGAACGTCTTTCCACAGTGATTTCTACGGTTTCTCCCTTAAATTTTTCCATGATAAGGGCTCCCTCATCCCTCTGCCCCCCCAAAAAAACCAGAATAATTTTCACACTCCTAGCATTTAAATGCATCTTCTCCTCTGTGGATCCTTTGATGCAAAGTAAGGGAATAGGCCCAACAGAAGCTCTTCCCGCACTCCAGGCATTTAAATGGCTTCTCCCCGGTGTGGATTCTCTGATGGCAGCTGAGGTATTTGCTAGTACTAAAGCTTTTCCCACACACCAGGCATTTAAAAGCTTTATCCACAATATGAATTCGCTGATGGCAAGTGAGGTATCTGTTTGTGCTGAAGTTCTTTCCGCACACTAAACATTTATACGGCTTCTCCCCCGTGTGGATTCTCTGATGCGAGGTAAGGCTAGTGCTTCGGCTAAAGCTTTTTCCGCACTCCAAGCATTTAAAGGGTTTCTCTCCTGTGTGAGTGATCTGGTGTAAGGTCAGGGAGTTAGCCCAGCAGAACGTCTGTCCACACTCCAGGCATTTATAAGGTTTCTCTCCGGTGTGGATCCTCTGATGGGAAATGATGTATTTGCTAGTGGTGAAGCTCTTCCCGCACTCCAGGCATTTATACGGCTTCTCTCCCATGTGGATGCTCTGATGGGAAATCAGGCTAGTGCGTCTTCGGAAGGTCTTCCCGCACTCCAGGCATTTGAAGGGCTCCTCCCCTGTGTGGATCCTTCGATGCGAGGTGAGACACTGTCTGGTGATGAAACTTTTCCCGCATTCCAGACACTGGAACGGCTCCTCCCCTCGGTGAACGCGCTGATGGTAGCTGAGGCTCGTGCTGTGGACAAATCTCTTCCCGCACTCGGTGCATTTGTACGGTTTCTCTCCCGTGTGGATCCTCTGATGGGAAGTGAGGTACTGTCGAGTGCTGAAATTCTTTCCGCACGCCAAGCAGGTATGTGGTTTCACTCCGGTGTGACTCCGCTGATGGTACGTCAGGCTTGTCCTGTGGCTGAACCTCTTTCCGCACTCAGGGCACTTGTAGGGCTTGACTCCCGTGTGATGCTGCCGATGGTAAGTGAGGCTGGTATTGTGGATGAATCTCTTCCCACACTCTAAGCACTTATACGGCTTCTCCCCCGTATGTATCCTCTGATGGGAAGAAAGGCTGGTGCTTCTGCTGAAGCTCTTCCCGCACACCAAGCACTTAAAGGGCTTCTCTCCTGTGTGAATGATCTGGTGTAAGGTGAGCGAGTTTGCCCAGCAGAAGGTCTCCCCGCACTCCAGACACTTAAAGGGCTTCTCCCCGGTGTGGATTCTCTGGTGGCAAGCCAGGTATTGCCTCGTGCTGAAGCTCTTCCCACATTTCGTGCATTTGAACGGCTTCTCCCCAGTGTGGATTCTCTGGTGGCAACCCAGGTATTGCCTCGTGCTGAAGCTCTTGCCGCACTCCATGCATTTGTATGGCTTCTTGGTCGTGTGGCTCTCCCAGTGAGCGATAAGGCTGGACTGACAGTCGAAGGCTTTCCCGCACAGAAGGCATTGGCTCCACTCGATCCCATCTTCTATTTTTTCGCAGACTGGAAGCTCGTAGAATTCAGTATCGTAAGAACCCGAAGGTTCGTCCTTCATTCTGCCGGCTTCAGCTTCTGCTCTCTGCTTGTCCTCCTCTTCGCTTCCAATTTTTCCCAACGATACCCCATGTGTTCCTCCATTTTCACTCTCTGGCCAATCACTTCCTGGAGGGGGGGAAAGCAAAAAGACTTCTGGTAAGTTATGAAATGAAGCCTGACATATTCTCTCTCTCTCTCTCTCTCTCTCTCACACACACACCTATCTATCTAATCTATCTATATCCATCCATCCATCCATCCAGGGCAGATCGCAATTTAAAATCAGAAAAACAATTAAGAAAAAATCTGAAACATCTGGACAATATTGAATATAAGAAAAGGCACTAACAGGGCTCCACGTCCACCTTAACCTGAAGCCTGGAAGAACAGCCATGTTTTTAAAGACATCTGGAACATCATTAGGGTGGGAGCCACATGGATTTCTGAAGATGCTACTGCAGGGTGCAGGCACTGTGACAGGGAAGGCCCACTTCCTGGGTCCTGATAGATGGCACTGTTTAATTGAAGGGACTTCAAGCACACCAAGTCTGCCTGTTCCTATCAGACAGGTAGAAACATGCGAGATAGGCGGACCTTCAAAGAATCTGTGCCATGAACAACTTTATGGGTGATAACCAGTACCTTCAATTGCACCTGGAAGCTCACCAGCAGCTCATGGAGCCGTGGTGTCACATGGGTATGCCAAGATACACCCGTCACTGCCTGTGCTGCTGCATTCTGGACCAGCTGTAGCTTCCAAGTGGCGTTCAAGGGCAGCCCCATGTAGAGTGCATTGCAATAATCCAATTATGAGGTGGCCAAGACATGAGTGACTGTCTGAAGGGCCTCTTGGTCCAGAAACTGGCACAGACAGGACACCAGATGAAGTTCTGCAAAGGCCCTCTTGGCCACAGCTGCCACCTGCTCTTTAAGCACTACCCCCACATAGGAACTGTGATTGCACCATTGAGTTGATACCAGGAGCCAAGATTCCAGCAAGGAAACGATATCCCATGTCCCCCAAAGAACTAGCCACCTTAAAGAATTACTTGGATTCTGATCTCCAAAAGGGGTTCATCCGACCATCTACTTCCCCAGTGTCTGCTCCTACCTTCTTCGTACCAAAGAAGCCTGACCTGTTGGCACCAGCAAACCAGGAGGCACCCGTGAGAGTGGTGCATGATTTCAGTTCCCTCAATAAAGTCATGGTCAAGGAAAATTACCCACTCCCCCTAATATCTGATCTGCTGGATCGCTTACAGAAAGCACGCATTTTTACTAGGTTGGACCTCAGGAATGCGTACAATCTGATCCGGATGAAAGAGGGGCATGAATATCTGACTGCCTTCGATACCAGGTTTGGTAAATTTGAGTACCTTGTTTTGCCCTTTGGCTTGTCTAATGCAGGAGCCATATTTTCCCGATTTATGAATCAAATTTTCTCTGATTTACTAGGTAAGTATCTGGTCATTTATCTAGATCACATATTAATATTCTCTGAGGATGCTACAACTCATGTAACCCATGTATGTAATGTCTTACAAAGACTGAGAGAGAACAAGCTGTTCGCCAAGCTAAAGAAGTGTGCCTTCGATTTAACTGAATTACATTTCCTGGGCTATAAAATGTCAACAGAAGGCATATCCATGGATCCTTCTAAGGTCCAGGCAATTCTCTTGTGGCAACCCCCCGAAGTGTGAAAGAGATACAAAAACTTCTAGGGTTTTGCAATTTTTACAGGAGATTCATAAATAAATTTAGTGACAGGGCTAAACCCCTCACACAGCTTTTGAAGGAAGGATCAAAATTCATTTGGGGGTGAGAGAGCAAGCAGCCTTCCAAGAATTTAAGCAGCTCTTTGCATCCCAGCCGCTTTTAAAGCACCCTGATCCCATGAAGCAATTCATAATGCATTCAGATGCTTCAGATTTTGCTATTGCTATTTTATTCCAATATACAAACAAAACAGAGAATACATTGCTACCTTGTGCATTTTTCTCCCGCACGCTCCCACCAGCAGAGAGAAACTATGATGTTTTTAACAAGGAGTTGCTAGCAATTAAAGCAGCATTTCAAGAGTGGAGGCACTGGCTAGAAGGTGCAACCTATCCTGTGAAAGTTTGCACCAATCACAAGAATTTACAGCTTCTACAAAACACCAGATCCCTCACCCCACGCCAAAGCAGATGGAGCCAGTTTTTCTCCCATTTCAATTTTGTTATTTCTTATGTTCCTGGGGTGCAGAACTGTTTGGCAGATGCCCTGTCTCGATCCATTCAGGCAACCCCCACTACTCACCAAGAGGTACAGGCTACTATATTACAACCTCACAACTTTCAGCAGTCTATGAGGGGGAACCAGACAGAGATTTTAGCAGCAGGCAGATAAGCAGAGGACCTATTTACAAGAGTCAGAGCTCAGCAGCAACAGGACCCGTATGCCAGGGCCAGGATAGATGACCTCCAGAGGGTCCCGCAAGACACTGCCTCCCCATTTAATGTAGAGGCAGGAATCCTCTGGCATAGCGGGCAATTATACATTCCCCCCTCATTGAGGGAAGAAGTACTGAGACTTTGCCGTGACCATCAAACGGCAGGCCACGGAGGTGTTTTCAAAACTCTCCATAGAGTTCTGAGAGACTGCTGGTGGCCTAAGAGGACTGCAGACATAAAGGGTTACGTTGCTTCTTGTCATACCTGTAGACTAGCCAAGCCTCTCCCAGGGAAGCCCACAGGACTCTTGCAACCCCTACCCACCCCCAGTGGGCCTTGGTATACAATCTCCATGGATTTCATCACTGATTTACCCCCAGTCCAGGGGCTGACTTCCATACTAGTGGTGGTGGACCTTTTCACTAAAATGGTGCATTTTATTCCTTGCAAGGGCATTCCATCTGCGCAAGCCACAGCGCAGTTGTTTATGGACCACGTTTTTAGGTATAGAGGCATGATAAATCACTTGGTGAGTGACAGAGGCCCTCAGTTCACTTCCAGGTTCTGGAGGGCCCTTTCCCAGTCATTAGGGGTCCAGATCCACCTGTCATCATCGCATCATCCAGCTAGTAACGGGCAAGCTGAGAAAATTAACCAATGGTTACAGCAGTATCTCAGGTGTTAACACCACTTATCAGCAAGACAATTGGCCAGCCCTGCTCCCCATGGCAGAATTTACTTATAACAACTCTGTCCAATCCTCTACCAAGTTGTCTCCTTTCCAAGCACTCTACAGGGTTAACCCTCGGGTATTGCCCACCTCCTCCCAGCAGGGAACTGTTCCAGCCCTGGCTGATTTTCTTAAAGAGCAACAAGCCACACAGGAGTTGTTAAAGGAACAGCTGAACAGGGCAAAGAGTGCTTACAAGAGAGCTGCAGATGCTCACAGACAAGAGGGGCCAGCGATTGCAGTAGGAGACAAAGTGTGGCTCTCTACCAAGTTTCTGACCTCTACCAGGCCCTCCAAGAAGTTGGACTCTAAGTTTGTGGGCCCTTTCACTGTGGTACAGCAGATAAATCCAGTGGCTTATCGCTTAAAGCTGCCAGAACCCATGAAAATCCATCCAGTCTTTCACAGAGCCTTGCTAGCCAAAGACCCTCCCCCAAGTACCTTACAATCGCAAATGCCCCCCCACCTCCAGTAATGGTGGAGGGGGAGGAGGAATACGAAGTTGAGGAAATTCTGGACTCTATAAGGAGGGGAAGGGGCATCCAATATTTAATACACTGGAAAGGGTACCCTGAGGAAGAGCGCACGTGGGAAAATGCCAGAGATGTGCACGCACCAACGCTGGTTCATTGATTTCATCAGCTTTTTCCTCACAAACCCAAGCCTCACACTCTACCAGAGATTCCTCACTTGACTGAGCAAGCAGAGGAATCCCAAGCAGAGGAGTTCGTAAGTTGGCAACCTCCACCCCCACCAGAGGCTCTGAGGCCAGAGCGAGAGGAGGAGGGAGAGCCGCAGCCCTCCACCTCGCGCTTGCATTTCCCAAGGGGGAGGGGGGAAGAATCTTCTAATTATCTAGCTATTTTCCAGCAGCAGCCACCTGGGCCAGAAGCGTTATCAGACCTGGAGAGCAGCACTGATTTGTCCTTGGAGGAGTTTTCCTTTGAAGAATTTCCATCGTTGCCCAGTTCCCATGGGAGCTTGGAGGGGGAGATGGACTCTTATGAGAACTCTGGAAGGGAGGGGGCTGAAATGGAATGTGAATCTGGAGGGGAGGGTGATGTCATGAGTACTGATGGTGAGCAGGAGGGGGCCTCTATCCAGGGGGGAAAACGCATGCGTAGTACTGAGGAATTAAGCAGCCATTCAAAGAGACACAGATCAGACCCGCGTTAACCTTTGGGGTTTATCAGTCTGGGTTTTTCCCACGCTTCTTTGGTTTGTTAGGATTTTCTGTCTAATGTAGCAGTAATAAAACACTAGAGATCTGTTCCTTGTCTCAGCGTGGTTCCTGACTGTTAGGACACATATGATGATACAAAGAGTTTTGAAGACTAATACTGAGATGAACCCAGAACTTTTCTTATTGGGATTTATGGATAGTCAATTATGGAAGACTGATTTTATATGTGAAAACTGCAGCAAGATTATTATATGCACAATGATGGAGAAATATTGAAATACCCACAATGGAGGAATGGATGGTGGCAGAGTTGGCAACACGGACCTGTTTGGTCAGGGATAAAACAACAAGTACTTTTACAAAAGACAGGAAACCTTTTATGGGTTTTTGCTGAAAATGGAAAAAAGTGAAATGGTGATTTCTGGTTTCAATGACTGAAAAGGGATTGAATAAGGGGCTGAACGGATTATGGTAGATAATGGGTTTGTTTTTAACTGTTGAAAAAATGGTGGGAGTTTCTTTCTTTCTTTCTTTCTTTCTTTCTTTCTTTCTTTTTATTTATTTATTTATTTATTTATTTATTTATTTCAAACTTCTGTCACCCCCTAAGGGGGACTCTTCTTTAAAGTTTCTTCTTTAATCATCTTTAAATCTTTAAACTTCTTTAAAGTTTCTTCTTTAATTATCTTTTTTGAATTTTGTAAACTGTATTGTTTTCTGCTTCAGCAAAGGATCGTTACCTTGTCGTGGTGCTGGAGCTTGAGCACCTCAGTGATGCCATGAGCCAAACCGTGAAGGGCCACGCAAGACGGGAAGGTCATGACAGAGAGGTCAGACTAAATGCGATCCCTGGGGAAGGTAATGGCAACTCACCCCACTATTCATGCCGTGAAAACTAAATGGATCAGTACAACCAGAGATATGTCGGTATACCATCGGAAGATGAGACCCCCAGGTCGGAAGATGGTCAAAATGCTACTGCGGAGGAACAGAGGATGAGCTCAACTAGCCCCAGATGTGATGACGCAGCTAGCTCAAAGCCGAAAGGACGGCTAGCGGCCCATGGTGCTGGTGGTGAACGGCGAATCCGATGTTCTAAGGATCAACACACCATTGGAACCTGGAATGTAAGATCTATGAGCCAGGGCAAAGTGGATGTGGTTATTGGTGAGACGTCAAGATTAAAGATAGACATTTTGGGCGTCAGTGAACTGAAATGGACTGGAATGGGCCACTTCACATCAAATGACCACCAGATCTACTACTGTGGACAAGAGGACCACAGAAGAAATGGAGTAGCCTTCTTAATTAATAGTAAAGTGGCTAAAGCAGTGCTTGGATACAATCCAAAAAACGATAGAATGATCTCAATTCGAATTCAGGGCAAGCCATCTAACATCACAGTGATCCAAATATACGCCCCAACCACACATGCTGAAGAAGCTGAAGTAGAGCAGTTCTATGAGGATCTGCAGCACCTACTGGACAACATGCCTAAAAGAGATGTTATTTTCATCACAGGAGACTGGAATGCTAAGGTGGGCAGTCAGATGACAACTGGAATTACAGGTAAGTATGGCCTGGGAGAACAAAACGAAGTAGGACATAGGCTGATAGAATTTTGCCAAGACAATTCACTCTGCATAACAAACACTCTCTTCCAACAACCTAAGAGACGGCTTTATACGTGGACTTCACCAGATGGACAACACCGTAATCAGACTGACTACATCCGTTGCAGCCAAAGGTGGCGGACATCTATACAGTCGGTAAAAACAAGACCTGGAGCTGACTGTAGTTCAGATCACAAACTCCTTCTTGCACAATTTAGGATCAGACTAAAGAGATTAGGGAAGACCCACAGATCAGCTAGATATGAGCTCACTAATATTCCTAAGGAATATGCAGTGGAGGTGAAGAATCGATTTAAGGGACTGGACTTAGTAGATAGGGTCCCGGAAGAACTATGGACAGAAGTTTGCAGCATTGTTCAGTAGGCGGCAACAAAATACATCCCAAAGAAAGAGAAAACCAAGAAGGCAAAATGGCTGTCTGCTGAGTCACTAGAAGTAGCCCAAGAAAGAAGGAAAGCAAAAGGCAACAGCGATAGGGGGAGATATGCCCAATTAAATGCAAAATTCCAGAGGTTAGCCAGAAGAGATAAGGAATTATTTTTAAACAAGCAATGCGCGGAAGTGAAAGAAGACAATAGAATAGGAAGGACAAGAGACCTCTTCCAGAAAATTAGAAACATCGGAGGTAAATTCCAGGCCAAAATGGGTATGATCAAAAACAAAGATGGCAAGGACCTAACAGAAGAAGAAGAGATCAGGAAAAGGTGGCAAGAATATACGGAAGACCTGTATAGGAAGGATAACAATATCGGGGATAGCTTTGACGGTGTGGTCAGTGAGCTAGAGCCAGACATCCTGAAGAATGAGGTTGAGTGGGCCTTAAGAAGCATTGCTAATAACAAGGCAGCAGGAGACGACGACATCCCAGCTGAACTGTTCAAAATCTTGCAAGATGATGCTGTCAAGGTAATGCATGCTATATGCCAGCAAATTTGAAAAACACAAGAATGGCCATCAGACTGGAAAAAATCAACTTATATCCCCATACCAAAAAAGGGAAACACTAAAGAATGTTCAAACTATCAAACAGTGGCACTCATTTCACATGCCAGTAAGGGAAGGCTCAAGATCCTGCAAGGTAGACTTCAGCAATTCATGGAGCGAGAATTGCCAGATGTACAAGCTGGGTTTAGAAAAGGCAGCGGAACTAGGGACCAAATTGCCAATATCTGCTGGATAATGGAAAAAGCCAGGGAGTTTCAGAAAAACATCTATTTCTGTTTTATTGACTATTCTAAAGCCTTTGACTGTGTGGACCATAACAAATTGTGGCAAGTTCTTAGTGGTATGGGGATACCAAGTCATCTTGTATGCCTCCTGAAGAATCTGTATAACGACCAAGTAGCAACAGTAAGAACAGACCACGGAACAACAGACTGGTTTAAGATTGGGAAAGGAGTACGGCAGGGCTGTATACTCTCACCCTACCTATTCAACGTGTACGCAGAACACATCATGTGACAAGCTGGCCTTGAGGAATCCAAGGCTGGAGTTAAAATCTCTGGAAGAAACATTAACAATCTCAGATATGCAGATGATACCACTTTGATGGCTGAAAGCGAAGAGGAACTGAGGAGCCTTATGATGAAGGTGAAAGAAGAAAGTGCAAAAGCTGGCTTGCAGCTAAACCTCAAAAAAACCAAGATTATGGCAACCAGCTTGATTGATAACTGGCAAATAGAGGGAGAAAATGTAGAAGCAGTGAAAGACTTCGTACTCCTAGGTGCAAAGATTATTTCAGATGCTGACTGCAGTCAGGAAATCAGAAGACGCTTAATCCTTGGAAGAAGAGCAATGACAAATCTCGATAAAATAGTTAAGAGCAGAGACATCACACTGACAACAAAGGCCCGCATAGTTAAAGCAATGGTGTTCCCTGTAGTAACATATGGCTGCGAGAGCTGGACCATAAGGAAGGCTGAGAGAAGGAAGATCGATGCTTTTGAACTGTGGTGTTGGGAGGAAAATTCTGAGAGTGCCTTGGACTGCAAGAAGATCCAACCAGTCCATCCTCCAGGAAATAAAGCCAGACTGCTCACTTGAGGGAATGATATTCAAGGCCAAACTGAAATACTTTGGCCACATCATGAGAAGACAGGACACCCTGGAGAAGATGCTGATGCTCGGGAGAGTGGAGGGCAAAAGGAAGAGGGGCCGACCAAGGGCAAGGTGGATGGATGATATTCTAGAGGGGACGGACTCGTCCCTGGACTCGTCCCTGGGGGAGCTGGGGGTGTTGACGACCGACAGGAAGCTCTGGCGTGGGCTCGTCCATGAAGTCACAAAGAGTCGGAAGCGGCTGAACAAATAAACAACAACAAAAAAAATGTTTTCTGCCCTTTTTCTTTTCTCTAAGTGGAAACTTACCCAAGGAGGAGGCAATACCACTGTTCTGTGCCATCACGTCCCTGTGCAAGGCTCTTTGGTCTGGATCCAACAGCGCCCACTCGTCCTCTGTAAAAGTCACAGACACTTCCTCAAGCGTCACCTAGAAAGCAACAAACGTCGGCTTCTTACACTCAGAGCAGCACATTTCTTAGCAAAGCCCAACGGGGGTCTTCAGGACCCAGTGGGGCAGAACAGGAAGCCGTGGTCTTCGGAAAGGTCCTTTAGGGATGGATCTGACAGCGGCAAAAAGGCAGCAGTAATTGACCCCAGCTTGTCTTTCCCAGATTTTATTCCCCTACCTGATCCAGCTGTGCAGAAGGGGGGTTACATCCAGCGGCCAGCTGTGGTTCCTCCCCTGGGAGAGCGAGAGAGATGCAGGGAAGATGGTGAGTGGAAGGCCAACTGAGGTTCTACAACGCAGGTAGACAAGCTGTGGGTTACAGCCCACCTGCAGTTCTTCAGCAACTCCTGTGAAAGACGGGACCAAAAATGCTTCATCCTTTTCTTCCCCACAACAATAACCCTGGGAAGAGGGTGGGGTTGAGCCAGAGGGACTGGCCCAGAGTTCCCCAGGAGCTTCTGTGCCTGAGGGGGGTCTAGAAGCTGGTCTCCCCACTCCTGGTCCAGCTCCTTCACCCCTACCCCACCTTGGGGTTGAGAGGGAAGGAGCAGCTTAGAGCACCCCAGGGAGCTTCTGTGGCTGAGTGGGGACCAGAACTTGGATCTCCCCACTCCTGGGGCAACCCCTTCTCCCCCACACTGCCTCTCCCTGCACTAAGAGAATCCAGTGTGTTAGTGTTTTGATAACTGGGCAGCCATGTTTAAAAACCCCACAGTCTTTTGTTTTGAGGGGTTTAAAGGGCAAAAACTTGCAAAAATTTAAGGCAGTGCTTTTCAACCTTGGCAACTTTAAGATGTGTGGACTTCTACTCCCAGAATTCCCTGGCCAGCATGCTGGCTGAGGAATTCTGGGAGTTGAAGTCCACACATCTTAAAGTTCCTGAGGTTGAGAAACACTGATTTAAGGCATCCATTTCACCCTATAAAATGCCGGAAAAGCTACCAAAATGAATTTATTACATCCATGGAGGTATAACAGGGTAATGGGGAAGCCTAAAACTTTGCACAGGCCTGAAGTCCTCACTTTACCCTTTAACTCCACGCAAGGATATCACTGGCTGCACCCCTTGGAGATGAAAAAAATGTGTTTTTTTAGACATAGCCCCCAGTTGCAAGAAAATTCAGGATAAAAATGCTAGTATTTGGGGTCCAAGAATTACATCAGCATCAATATTTGAACTTATGCTGGGACAGGACCAGAACAATGTGGGTAGAGCCAAAAAATAAATGTGTTTTAAGCTACTTTTCAGTTTCATTTATTGTATTTATTTATTAATCACAAGTATATAGCTGCCCACCTCACTAAAAGCGACTCTGGGCAGCATACAGTTTAGTCTAAACTAGTGTTTTTCAACCATGGCACCTTTAAGATGTGTGGCCTTCAACTCCCAGAATTCCCTAGCCAGCCATGCTAGCTAGGGAATTCTGGGAGTTGAAGGCCACACATTTTAAAGGTGCCAAGGTTGAGAAACACTGGTCTAAACCAACCCAATAAAATATATTTAACTCCTTGCCATCTGGGAAAACAGCATTTGTGATTGGCTGCGTTGGCCTTGGTAGGTTTTTATGATTAGGACTCCCCCACCATGACAGCCATTCTATGAGAGCGCTCACAAGATATGCCCAAAATTCCAAATAGTTGCCTAACCCAGATTTACATATGCATCAGCTCAGAAGATAAAAGCTGTTTACATATATTTAGTTTTGGCTGCCAGCACATGGCAAAACTGAAAAATAGCCCACCATCACTTACCTAGTGTAGTAGCAACCCTGTCAATTTCTTGCTTGATCTGCCCCAACAACAGCTTTGAATGAGAACCGGATGGAATTTTTTCTATCCTGGGGAAGTTGGTGGTTTCTTCCACAACTCGGTCCTCCAAAGGAGAAAACAATAAACCCCAAAGAGCAAAGAGATAGATCAGAAAAGGAACAGCACAGGAAAAAGAAAACTGGGTAGAATATTCCCCATTAATATTGTAATTTGTATAATAATAGGGGCAGTCTGAGAGCCAGTTTGGTATAGTGGTTAAGACACTGGGCTAGAAACTGGGAGACCGTGAGTTCTAGTCCCACCTTGGTCACGAAGCCAGCTGGGTGACCTTGGGCCACTTTCTCTCAGCCCTAGGAAGGAGGCAATGGCAAAGCACTTTTGAAAAACCTCGCCAGGAAAACCGCAGGGACTTGTCCAGGCAGTCTCCGAGAATCGGACATGATTGAATGGATTAAAAGGGGGGGCAGTCCAAGGATTGTTGTTCATGGACCCCTAAGATAGGACAGTTTTTACAAAGGTCAGACTGCAGGCAGAAAAATGCCAGCCACTATTCTTATAACCATTGTGTAATGTTGGGTTTACCTAAGTCAGGGTGCGTAAAAGCCAGGAAAGGCCTGTATCGGTCCTTGCCTATAATGAGAATGATTGGCCAAACACTGGCTTCATAGGGCCACAAATAATAAATAAATAAATAAGGTGGGTACAGGATGTTGTGAGCAGAAAGTGGCCAAGGGAAGCTCCAGTGAACCATCTCGAGGCCCTGTTCTCACCTGCTGCCTCTGTTCCTCCGCCTGGCTCAGCAGGAAGCCCTCGGCCAGGGCCACCGCCTGGGAGCTGGTCTCTGCTCCACATTCTCGGACCCAGTTCTTCATCTCCGGGGGCAGGACAGCCAAGAACTGCTCGAGGATCACCAAGTCCAGCATCTCAGCTTTGGAACGCTTCTCCGGCTTCAGCCACTGATGGCAAAGATCATGGAGTTGGCTGCAAACCTCTCGGGGACCCTTAGCATCCTGATAGCCCAACTGCCGGAAGCGTTCTCGCTGGACGTTGATACTGGGCGTATCCTTGATCAGGACCTTCTGCAGCCCCGTCTCCCCACCTTCACTCCTTGGACACTGGAGAGGACAAGGGGCTTTTTCAGCTTCTAGGCAGGCCTTCTCCGATTTCTTCTCCACCCTGTGGTCCAGCTCAGCCTGTGACGTGGCCCCGTTTGACCTGTCCTGCAAGGTCATTTCCGATGACATTGTTGGAATGCCTTTTCTTCCCAACAAAGATTGGCGAAAAAAGCAGTGATGCCAAGTCCTGCCGAGCCCCAAAAGGGCTCTGATTAACCCTTGGGACAGAGGACACTATTATGCAGCCAAGCTCCAGCTGGTTCCCAGCTCCTCTGCCTGCAGACCAGGGAAAAACCAAGACCCGATTCACACGTTGCAGGAGAAAGCCCTAATCCCAAGTTAGCAAAAGACAACAGCTGCGTTCACCTAACAGGATCTGCCTGAGCAAAGAAATCACCTTGTGGCTGATGTGATGACCCCTTTGAAAGCTGAGAAAGCAGCTGAATAACTGATACACACCGAGCCCCAAATTACTCAACTGTGTTTAACCCTAGTCTAGTATTTTGTGTGATTCTCACCCAAAGAGGAGCTGATATTTATAGTGTATTTTATATGGGATTTTTATTACATATTTATCATTTTATATTGTAAACCGCCCAGAGTCCCTCTGGTCGGATGGGCGGTGACAAATTTGATAAATAAATAAATACATTAAAATAAATAAATAAATAAAGGCAGAATTGGGAGGTCCCATTTTTCAGAGCCAAAAGGCCACCTTCTCCCAACTAAAGATGCTCAATATAATTTGAGCGGAGGGACCATCGGGCAAGGAGGCAACTTTCTTTGCATTTGGTTTTTTTTTTCAGCTGGATAATGACTGTTCTTCTAAGGATGATTTATTTATGTAAAAGAGGACCTGTCTCTTTTTCAGAAGTTTAAGGTGGTGTATAGGGGATGTCCTCCTCCCACTTCCCCCATTTTCTCCCCTGTGTGAGGGAGGGACCGGCTTAGAGTCCCCCAGAGAGGTGGTATGGCTGAGTGGGGACCAGAACTTGGACTGCCCCCCTCCTACTCCAGCCCCTTCCCCATGGCAGAGTGAAAAGAGCAATCAGATGAGAAGCTCACTTAATTTTACCCATACAACAACCCTGGAAGGTAGGCTTGACTGAGAGAAGGCTGGTCCAGAGTCCCTAGAGAGCTGCCATGGCTGAAGGGGCACCAGAACCTGCATTTCCCCACTCCTGGTCCAGCCCCTTCCCCATTGTCCCACCCTGGCTCTGGGGCTGAGAAGGGGGACTAGCTCAGGGTCCCCTAGGGTTCTTCTCACCTCAAGTGCAACCTCTTGGCACATTTTCCTGCTCCACTTTTAAGGTACAAATATCTGCCCACATTGCCTCAAACACTCCCATCCATTTTTGCTTTGTTTGTTATAGGCTAACCTGGATTCATTGGCTGCCGCACTCAGCGCCTAGAATGGCTCCTTACCCTGTTTTATGGTCACCGCCCATCAGGATCCCCCCCTTTAAATAGCTTTATTAAATGAATTGCTGACACACAGGCCCTTACCCCCAACAAATCAGTTCAGAGATCTTTTTTGTATTTTTTTTAAGCGATTGACCATTTCAGTGATTCTATATCTATCTTATCTATCTATCCATCTATCATCTATATCATCTCTCTCTCTCTCTCTCTATCATCATCTGTCTAAATACTGCAACCCTGTGAAATGTCAAACAGGCAGCTTCTGACTCCTGACCATTTTAATGTTGCGGGGGGGGGGGGGGGTGTCAGGCAAGAAGACAGAGTAATAAATCCATTTTTTATCGAAGAAAATGGAGTGGCAGGGATGGAAGGACCTGCAGTAGAGGTGTTGTCCAAAGGAGTCGGACAATGTAGCCTGAACTGAATTCTTCTCAAGGGCATCAGTCCAAACAGGTTTTTCTTAAGCCAGCTTAGACGCAAGCACAGGACAGAAGCAGCTTAAACATGAAGTGTGGATCTATCCTCTCCCTTCCTGCGCATTTTCCCCAGCAGTTGATCCTATTTCCTGCTTTTTCTTCTTGGGAATCCCAAACAACCCCCCCCCCCTTTGTGTTCTCCATGGGACAAAGAGTTTGGAACTGAGCCCAACGGAAGCCCCCCCTGGTGGAGAAATTGGACCCTTTTGGCTTGTTTTCTGGTTCGGTCCCTCTCTCCTTATTTCTGTTCTTTCCAGTGCTTTCTTCTCTTATTATTGTTCTGTATTAAAATGGAGTGCCTTTTTAAAATGCCTTGCACTGAACCCAATGCAGCTTCAGGGAAGTTGTCATTCTATTACATACTGCTCATTCCTTGGAAAGGTTTCTTTTGAAAGAAAGCCCACGAAGATTGTCTGCCTGTCTCTCTCTCTCTCTGTGTAAATCTGCATGCAGCAAGCACCTACAGAGAGTTTCAGCAGAGCAGCTCAGGCAAACTGCAAACCCTCCACCCCATTAGATCCCCTCCTAATAGAAAACCTGACGCTCAGTCTCTCCTTTATGTTCACCAAAGCTTAGATTTTTTCACTCAGAGCAGGGGGGAGGGAGGGGGAGGGGGAGGCAACTGTTGTACCCTGCCCAGAGTCACTTCTTGTGAGAAAGGCAGCTACACAAATTTGATAAATAACACAATTAAATTAAATTAAATTAATAAAATAAGAGTTCCTCCCTTCCTTCCTTCATCCCCAATCCAGATACCCATCCTAACAAGACCAAAGGCCCTCCACCTGTGAGAATCTCATTCCCCAAAGTCCTACTCATAGGATGAGGGGAGTTGTAACCCAAGAGAAAATCCCAGCAATAGCCAGAGTATTTTGAGCCTTTCTCCAGAAATCTAAAAAAGGAGGCAAAGCCACCCTCCAGTTCAACTTGACTCCTGGAGACTTTGTGGACACCACAACGCCATTATCCTGGCCACAGTATAGAAATGGTTTCCTAACTTCTTCGGTGTTTTGTTTTTCCTTCTCCCGATAACAGATTTCCTGGTGGTCTCCCTGCTAAGCATTGTCGGGGGAGGGAGTGGGAAAAGTGTCAGGCTGGTAGCAGGAAGAGCCAGGATCCGGTCCCCTCTCAGCCACGGGCACATCCTGCATGGCTTTGGGCCGGTCCCTCTCTCTCGGCCGACCCACCTCCCCTAACTGTATGTCTGTTTGAAAATGGGAAAAATTAGAGGAGGGGGCATTATGCCCCCCACTTCCAACTCCCGAAGGAAAGGCGGGACGTAAACCACAAAGCAGCGAATAAACACTAACCAAGCCCGATGCCGCTTAACTTTTTCGGGGTAAGCCCCGGCCAATCCGATTTAGAAAACCTCTACGGCCGCTTCTTTGGACTCACGCACTCACCCACCCTGGCTCTACCCAACACTCTTGAGACCCAGATCCGGTTAGACCAGCATAAAACGCTTCGCCTCCCGCCGGGCCCCGTTTCGCCCTTTTACATCCCAAGTGAAGGCGCTGGAGGCGGCCAGGCTGGAAAGCGGCCGCAGCCCGCAAGCGCACAAGAATAACCTCGGATGGAGAAATCGCATCCAGAGGAGTGAGGACAGTGATATGGGGGCGGGGGGGGGGCGTTATTCTTCCCGCCTGCAGCTCTTCCTCTCCCACCCGGTCCTCCCCACCAGGCCTCCCCGCATTGTCTCTCCAGGCGCTGCTGCCTGGACCGCGCCTGGTCTCCTCTCTGCCCCGCTCTGCAGCTCGATCCATCCCTTCCCCGACGCACGGCTGAAGATCCGGACTCACCAGCCCCCACCCCTCGGATGGGGAAACAAAGGCCAGAGGAGACGCTGGGCAGGGAGGTGGGTGCGCCCCCGTCCCCAACTCAGCCCCCGCCGGCTCCGACCTCGCCCCACCCTTTTCGCATCCGACCCGTCCTTCCTCGCTCGCATCCCCCCTCCGGCGCTCCTGCGAGGGATACGCGCGCAAGGCCGGATGGGGAGGTGGCTTGGCCGCGGAGGGCCCCTTCCCCTCCCCCGCTTCCCAAATTTCCGTCCTTCCTTCCTCTCTAGGAATCCCTGCCCACCGTCCCTGTAACCCTTCGGAAGCCAAGGGACAGCTTTGAGAGGAGAAAGAGGATTGAAAGGAGGATTGGGGAAGAAAGGAAGAGGGGAAAGCTTGGACGTTGACGCAGATCGGGGTGGAGAGGTGCGACGCGGACGGCCCTCCAGCCTGCAACGCGGGACTGACACACACGCACACACACACACACGGCGTAAATGTCTGAGAAGCAACCTTTCCCACACGTGAGAATCCCAACACTCCTGCGGGCGACAGGTTGGGGAATCTGTGCTCCAAAGGAACTTCGAGTCGACAAAGCTATCGAGAGACGCGCCGCTCCACCCCGCTTTCCCCAAGCTGGTGCCCCCTGCACGCGTTGGGACTACCTCCCCAGCAGTGATAGAGTCATCCCTTCTGGAGTTGGGAGGGACCGCAGGGATCATCTAGTCCAGCCCTTTGCAATGTGCAGGAAAAGCTATTCAGCCCTATGGAGACCCTACCATCTCCGAGCAAATTACAGGTCATCAAGTTGGGCAATCAGCGGAGTCTTGTTAGAATTAACCGCGGATCCTTTGAAGAACCTTAAAAACAGAGGCCTGAATTCCCATCAAGATATACAATTATGCGATTAGGTTCTATTACAGTACATGGAATCTCAGTGTATGCCATATCTAATATAAAAGCCGCCTGCTGGCGCTTCATTATTCCAAGCAGCTGTTTGTATATGGCCAGATGTGTTTGTATGTATGTATGTAATGTATTTATTGGTTCATTGTTTTCAGCCTTGTTATGTGCCGCCCAGAGTCACTTGTTTGTGCGATGGGGGGCTATATAAATTTGATAAATAAATCAATAAAGTTATGATTTGCACCCAGGTCGCAATGCTGAAATCCCCCAAAGGTCTGTGTTTCAACAGCAGCTTTCTCCCACATGTCCATGCTTGGAGCACTGCCTACCTCGGGCCAAGGAGCCAATAAATAAAAGCAAATCTTAAGTATTGTTGACCTGGCTGGTGTCCCAAAGCTAAGCAAGTCAGACCTGGTTAGTGCTAGGATGGGAGACCACCAGAAAATCAGAAAAACATCCTTGAAGGACACAGTGGCAAAGCCCATCCATCTTGTTGCCAAGAAAAGGCATGGATGTATCCATGAAGTCACCAGGAGCTCATGGGAATTCTAGAACTTCAACTCCCAGAATTCCCCAGCCAGCATTGTATTCTGAGAATTGGAGTCCACATACCTTATAGTTGCAGATATTGGGAAACACTGGTTTAGACGGTACTTATCCAAGGGAAAACAATTATCCCGATTTTAAGGGAAACCCATCGACAAGCAAGTAAAATTAGACAAGGACCCCCACCCCATCTTCCCTCACTAGTATGTTCGCTGTTAATCTAAAACAATCTTTGTGTTAAGCTAATTTACTTTGGAAAAAACTACAAATCTTTCTTTCAAATTCATATAGAAAAATCAATCTTTTTTAAAAAACATGGTTTATTTAAAAAATAAAATGGAAACACTATGGATTGGTACACTGTGCCACACTACTCCTAACTTACGATTTGCAACCATCACCAACCAGTTTACTTTTAAACAAGGAGTTGTTTGCCTGGGAGAAAGTAACTTCTGATGCTGTCCCCAGTGCATTGTACATACGAATTGCGTTTTGATTTATCTTTTTATGTTTTTGACTCTGTACACTGTCTTGACTCTTGATTTGGCAGCCTGATCAATCAAATAAATTATTTACCAAATTCTCCCAAGCTTTGCCAAATCCAGTCTAACCAGCTGCCCAGCCGCACCCCTTGCACAAAGAACCTGAGGTTAATCTCCAGAGGTTACAGCCACAGAATTGAAGCCCACATATGCTGGCTGGGGAATTCTGGGAGTTGAAGTCCACCCATCTTAAAGTTGCCAAGGTTGAGAAACACTGCGGTAGGACACACTGGGCAATTGGGGAAAAAAAGCCTCTGAAGTGTTCCCAAGACAACTTCATGGAGCTGTCCATGAAGTCACCAGATGAACTCACCTCAAAGGAGTTTTACTACTCCTACTAATCAATTATCTGTCTTGGACAGAGTCAAGCTGAATCCCACTTGCACCTTCACCTTCCAACAGTCCCATGCAGTGGGCCTGCAATAAACTGCACTTTATTTTTAAGCCATGGTTTTTCAACAGGCCTTTGTACTCCGGCTCACAGGCAATGCGGGGGGTTGTGTGTGTAGTCAAACCAGGGGCAGTGGCTGGGGCGGTGGCTGGACTAGGAGTGGGGAGACCCAGGTCCTGGTCCCTCCTCAGCCAGTGGGTGACTTCTGGCCGGTTCCTCTCAGCCCAGCCTACCTCGGAGGGCTGCTGCAGGAGGGAGCACAAATCTTACAAACAAATAAGACTTTCAATCAGCCACATTATAGTTTAGTGCTGGAATGTGAGTTTTTTTTATTTTAAGGCCTAATTTTAGAAACGCACAACACAAGCCATGATGGACATGCGAAGTTCTTTATTAGGTCTTTCTCTCAGTCTGTCAGGGCCACGACTGGCCCCACTTCTTCCTGCCTCTCTTCTTAAGCCTCCCGCCTTTTCTTTGTCCCGCCCCGTCCTCTGCGTTGACAGCTTGCGTGATGGTGGCCTCTCTCTCTCTCAGATGTGAGTGGGGTTGCTGCCAGCTGCTCCCTTCTCATCCCTCGCTCCTCCATTGCTCTCTCCTCTATCCTTCCTTCCCTTTGATGTGTAAGGTTAGAGCACCCAGGGGCAATTAACCATTGCCACTGGGTTCTCCACCCTTACATGGAATCTGTGATTGTGCCAGATGCAGTCTATCAGGGTGGGACCAGAGCCACACGTTATGCTAAGTCAAGGCTTGCTTTACCAGGAATATTGATTCATCACATTGGACTGGACTGGCCGAACATGCTCTGCCATGTTCAACTATGGCTGTTAAATGAAATTATTCACACACTTCTCTTCCATAAATATAAGGGAGCAAAATATTTTCAAGGGAAAACATCAGATGACAAACTATAACCTGAGCTAACACCACCTTCATCCTCCTGGTTTGTTTTCCATTTTTATTTAGTTCAATATCTTATTTCCCCCTTTTAAATTTCACAAGCATACATCCACCCCAACCCCAAAAGCAGTCTCTTTTTTTCTTCCTCCTTCAGCCCAAGTAATAAAACTCACCGTTGAATGCTGGGTCGATAGACAGATGGGGCAAAAGACAGACTGTTGCTTTTATGTTCCCGAGCTGGCACGACACCAGTTTTGCATTTCCCAGTTTGACAGTTTCCTTAATTTTTTAAAACTTTATTGGCTACCTGCTTTGCCGCACAAGTTTACAAAATGCACCGAACACAGTTTAAGACAAGGACAAAGGCAGAGCAATTAAACATCCATGCAAAGGGCCACTGCAGTGGTGAGTAACAGCAGCCCTTATATAACTCAGATGAATTCCAGTACGTCCTTTAAATATACATATTCTCGAAAGAGCTACTCAGGAACAGTGTCAGCAATGTGCTCCGAGACTTTCTCCTAAGAAACAGGAGAAATCGAGGAAGATTCTTTGCTGCCTTATCTCGCGTATTGAAAAAAGTGTTTGGCTTTGTTAATATTTCCATGTTTTGTTCCATTAGATTAACAGTCTGTGTATTCCTACCCAACTGCATGTTCTTGCTCCTACCGACAAAAGTCAGATGCATTTTTTTCTCATTAAAGCTTTACGGAATCTCAGGAGATAGGAAGGGATCGTTGCTCGATCAATTATTTTGCACAACAGTTAACCTGAGACTAGAGACCTGTTTAAATGACATCTCTGTAGAATTTTCAGGTTATGCTCTTTTGTTTTAGGTGATGGCAAAATGAAGATGGCCATGCTGGCTGCAACTGAAGAGTCTGTAACCACTGTTTGTAATTTTAATATTCCAGATACCAGCATTTTGCATATTGTGTTTTGCAAAACAAGAGATGGATTAAAAGCAGATGAATAAAGGTGGTGGATGGAGCTACGTGCTTAAAAGAGGAGCACAAATCAAAATATAGGATCTGGGGGGGGGGAAAGGGAGAGGAAGGGTAGAGTTAAGGAAGATCTGATATTTTTTAAATTGCATGAATACAACCCATCTGTCATTAGCATCCCATAAAATACATGGGATACATCCATCTTCCTTAAATACAGGAATGATTTTGATGAGCAGCCCTATTTGGTGATCCTTTCCTCACCTAAAAGAAAGTCTCCGATAACGATGATGTTGAATGAACGAACTGGTTAAAAGGCTTTTGTCATTTTCTTACAAATACACCCAAAATAATACACAGGTATCATCTGAAATAAGAATGTCAGTACTACCATTATCTTGACTGAATCTCTACAACCTAAGAGATTAAAATATGGCCACAATTAATACTGAACATTAATGACAGCAATTTCTATCTCACAGCTCCTTTAATAGTTTGCTCAAGAGAATTCCTTAGTATCTCAAATAAGGAGGACTTATTGTAAATCCCACAACCTCTTGTATTTCTTGCTGTATTTGTCTTTTTAAACAGATGTTGCTATGTAAACATCTGCAAAGGTTATCCCTTAGATCCACTGCTGTACAGAATTTGCATGGCATTTATTCTAGAGGTGGCAAAGCCTCCGTTAGTCCATTAGGAAAAACTAATGACATTTTCTATAATCAGAATGACTTCATGTTCTCCTATGTCAACTGCTACTCTCTTAATATACTTATCTATCCTAATTCATTTTGCTGTTAATACAGAAAAGCAGCCTCTTTCTGAATCTATTATTATTATTATTATTATTATTATTATTATTATTCACCCTGATTTTCTAGCGTTCATTTACCATTCAGGGTAACTAGCAACAATTAAAACTAATACAAGAAACATTTTAAACATTACAAAGGACTAGTGTTATATAGCAAACACAGGCAGATAGAACACAAAATAAAACATCATATAAAATCTATGCTCTGCATGGAACAAGTCCCACCATAAATAAAGACAGTCACATTTGGTGAAAGAACATGAGCTAAAGCGTCAATGAAGCTTCCTGGAGCAGGGAGTTCCACAGATGTGGTGCAGAAAACTTTTGTTTGGCCCTGTTCAACTGCAGGTCTACCACAGCTGGACCTGAGATGTCTTTTTCTCCCACGGGGCCTTCATTCCAGCTGGGATAAAGCCAGGTTCCTCTACTGGAATCTAGGCAGATCTGAGGAAAGGTCCTAAGATATCCTTTAAGTCTTTAAGTTATCCCCTTTGCACACCCTGGTTGGTGCAAAGAATCAATGTTAATCGCTGGAACCCTCTACAAAGCCACTCTGGTGTCTAGCACTCTGGATTAACTGCAGCTTCCAAAATTCTTCAGACATATCCCCAGGAAGGATTCACCAGAATTAAAGGATCTTTAGGAAACCATCTGCCCATGTTTATTCAAGAGTGTTGTTAAAACATAACAGTTGTGGACTGTGGCGGGGATGAAGAAATGCTTCCAATCTAGGGCATTCCATACTTCATTTCCGCCTCTTATCTTCTGAATGTGTTTATCCTGTTGTGGCAAGAAGTTTAAGGACAGGGTAATTCTCATTTAGCCCAGGGCTATCTGATCTGGGCTGCAAAAATCTAGATGACCACTAGATGGCAGGAAAGAGACACAGAAAAAAGTAATTCCTTGCGGCCCTCTAGTGGTCATCTGGAATTTCTGCACCATAAATCTCGTTAACCTTCATTAGCCCAGCTCTTATTGTAACAGTCTGTGAGAATAACCTTGGGAGACAGGAGGAGCAGCAGCAGCAGCAGCAGCAGCAGCAGCAGCAGCAGCCTAGGCAACAGTCAGACAAGAGATATCTCAGGCCACAGAAGGAATGGGGGTGTGGGAAGCATCCCAGAGGAGACTCTCCCTAGTTGTCTGGCAAGTAAAGGCAGGGGAGGAGGAAGTGCTTTCAGACTTACAAGATTCTGTTACTATAACCTTACAATAAAGGTTTTGTTTTCTTGTCTGGACTTACCTCGAAGGGCTGACACTTATCCCTTTCACCTCTCCTCCCAAGCAGTATTTACCACTTTGGGGTTTCTCCCACGTGAGTCCTTTGATGAGTTGCGAGTTGCATCTTCCTGCGGAAGCTCTTCCCACACTCCAAGCACGTGTACGGTTTCTCCCCAGTGTGAACTTTCTGGTGGGAAATCAGGTATTTGCCGCTGGTGAAGCTTTTCCCACATTCTAGGCATTTATAGGGTTTCTCTCCTGTGTGGATCCTTTCGTGAGTGATGAGGTACACCTTCTGGCTGAAGCCCTTCCCGCATTCCAGGCACGTATACGGTTTCTCCCCGGTGTGGATTCGTTGATGAGAAATGAGGTTTTTGCTACTGCTGAAGCTCTTCCCACACTCCATGCATACGTACGGCTTCTCCCCTGTGTGGAGCTGCTGATGATGCGTGAGGCTCGCGCCGTGGCTGAACCTCTTCCCGCACTCCAAGCATTCATAGGGTTTCTCTCCGGTGTGGCTTATCTGGTGTGAGTTGAGATTGGACTGCTGGGCGAAGGCCTTCCCGCACGTCGGGCATTTGTACGGCTTCTCCCCCGTGTGGATCCGGAGATGGGAAGTGAGGCTTGCGCTCTGACTGAAGCCCTTCCCGCACTCCTTGCATTTGTACGGCTTCTCCCCCGTGTGGATCTTTTTATGGGAGCTGAGGTATTTGATATCGCTGAAGCACTTTCCGCATTTGAAACATTCGTAGGGCTTCTCGCCCGTGTGAGTTCGGTGATGGGAAATCAGGATATCTCTCCTTTTAAAGCTCTTCCCACACACTTGGCACAGGAAAGGTTTTTCCCCTGCGTGAGTTCCCATATGGAGATAAAAGGTAGATTTACAAGTGTAGGTCTCCCCACACACCAGACACTCGTTTTTCTCCATTTCTTTCTCTATTTGTTCTTGAGTTAAGGTTTCACAGACCTCACTGATCAATTCAGTATTTGTTATCTTATTTTCCTCTACTTTGCTTCCAACTCCTTCCAAAAACAGATTGCTTGGCCCTCCTTCAGACTCACTCTGCTGTCTCTCAGCCTCTAAAGAAAAGAATTCAGAGAACAGGTAAAAATCAAATAATGTTCACAACTGAGAATGACAAAAAGCCAGAGATGAGACAGATCTTGGCATGAGAGATTTTTTTTAAAGCAAACAGTCAAGGCTGGGGCTGTGCAATTTAGGCTTAGCTCCCAATAACAAACCTTGTTGGTCAATCTTTAAAAAAATCCAAATTCGGAGGGATCTGTAAGCGGAAAGGTTACAACACTCTGAAAAAATATATCGGTGCTGACAAGATTCTATTAATCCACTAAAATATGATATACATGAACTGGAATTTCTGGAGATATGATTTTGTCTTTCCTGAATTGCTATTGAGAGCAAGTTTGGTGTGGTGGTTAAAGCACCAAGTTAGAAACCAGGAGGCTGTGAGTTCTAGTCCTGCCTTAGGCACAAAGCCAGCTGGGTGACCTCGGGCCAGTCCCTCCCTCTCAGCCCCAGCGAGGAGGAGGCAAGGACAAACCACTTCCGAAAAACTGCAGGGACCTTGTCAATGAGTGACAAGACTGACACAAAAGATAGACAGACAGGCAGACAGACAGACAGACAGACATAAATACAAATAAAAAATCTAGTCACTTTTGTAGTTAAGATAGTATCAAAACATATTACTTGTAGGACTTTCTCTGGGTCAGGGAACCCGCCCACATATGAAGATGCAACCATCAACTACACACCTACTGCACCCCATGGAAACATCTCTGTGCTTTTTCCTTATTCGCTTACTTAGAAATGGTTATTTTTAAATAATTTATTCCCAGACATTGTTTAGAACTGTAAGAGGTTGCTTTTCAAATCAGAGCAAGCTTTTAGGCAGTGTTTCTCAACCTTGGCAAAGCTGGCTGGGGAATTCTGGGAGTTGAAGTCCACCCATCTTGAACTTGCTAAGGTTGAGAAACGCTGCCCTTAGGTATTCAGAAACAAGACCTGAATTAACATCTGCTGCTTCCCCAGTGCTCTACGTACTACTTTTTGGCTAAGTGACTCCAGTTTCAATCTGGATCGCCTCTGCCCCTGGACCTGAGAATACCCACTGACAGGCGAGTCCAAAAGACCAAAGGCTGACCGACAGCCACTAAAGCTGGATGGAAAGAGCTTCAACACTGGTTGTTGTTGTGTGGGAAACAGGAGGAGGAAGGAGCATTAGGTATGTTCACCGCCTTGAGTTATTTATAAAAATCATGAGGGCGGGATAGAAAGTAGGTAGGTAGGTAGGTAGGTAGGTAGGTAGGTAGGTAGGTAGAGTTGCTTGGATTCTCCCTGCCTTTTGCTCCAAATGGAATAGTTTAATTCCTAAACTAGAGTCCCAGGAGATAAAGAATGGTTATATCAAATAATAAATCCTCAAGTGTCCCTACTATTTATTTCTTGGGTTTCCATCCTGCCAACCCTTCAAATTCATGATGATTTACACTAAAAAAACAGAGCAATATGTACTACACAGTAATAAGATGAATAAAACAACAATCATCCATAATCTGTGGGAACGGTCGGCCTAGAAATGTTGGCTGGCTGGGCCCCAAAGGAGAGGCTTTTTTGCTGTGTCCCCCACCCCCTGGAACATCATCCCTCCTGGGATTAGGTTGGCCTCCACCCTGCTGGCCTTGCATACGGCCTTGAAGATCTGCTTCTGTGCTTGAGGGGCAGAGAATTTTAAAAGTCCTGGGAATTCAATGGCAGTCATTTGAAAGACTTAACTACATGGAGTTCTTCTGGATGGGCTGTTCTGAACCCAATAACAGGGGAGAACTACTGGCAGTTCAAAATAACATGGTGGCTCTTACAAGCTGATCTGGAGAAACAAGCGTTGAAGTTGGCCTTACCGAGAGAAGCCACAATCCCCCTAATCTCCTCCATGACCTCTTGATGCAAAGCTTTCTGCTCCGGGTCCAGCAGCCCCCACTCCTCCTCCGTGAAGCCCAGAGCCACCTTCTCCAGCGTCACCAGACCCTGAAAGGAAATAAACGTTTCCCTCGCACCGACCTGTACCAGGCTTCTCCTGCTGAGCAAAGTCTTGGTTAAGTTGCAGTGAGCATTGTCAACTAAGCCTCCTTCTGCAACCTGGGGCCCTGCAGATAGGCTGCAACTGCAACACCAATCGTTCTCAGCCAGCTCAGTTAGTGAATCTGGCGGGGGGGGGGGGGCAGCCCCAAGCCATCCGCAGAGCTCCAGCCTAAGGAAGGCTGCAGAAGAGAAGCTCGCCCGTCGACTTCCCATCTGCAGCCTTCCCGTTGGGATGGAAGCCGAGGAAAAGCGATAGGGGGACAGGCGAGAGAAGCAGCACTCCGGCAATCCCCTGCCACCTCTCCGGTTGTTTCTCACGTACCCGGTCCTGTGGCAAAGGGTGTGTTTCCACTGCACCACCAGGAGACAAACTAGCACATAAGCCAGGTGGCCTTGGTGCAGCTCCTAGAAGGGGAGAGAGAGAGGGGATATTTATTTTAGTTAGGGACAAACCTTCCCCCCACCCCATTTCTAGGCAAAATGGCCAAAATGTCTTTTAATAAGGTATTTGTTTGCATGCCTATGAAGAAAAGGATTTTTTTCTGACTCTGGTGGTTAGAGAAGCAATCCAGGTTTCATGTTCATTCCTAGAGGAAGGAGAAGAAAGGAATTCCAAGTACAGGTAGTCCTCGACTTACGACGGCAACTGGGACCAGAATTTCCATCGCTAAGGGATGAGGTTGTAAAGTATGACCGCATCGCTTAGCAACGGCAATCCCTGCAATCCTGGTTGCTGCTGTGAACTGAATCCCACAGTCGTTAGGCAAGGCAACTTCCGGCCGACTTCCCACAACCGGGTCAGTAGGGAAGCCGGCAGGAAGTTGCAAGGCCCAGGTGGCTCGCAAGCAGGCCGGCGGGCAGGTGAGTGGCTGCTGCCAGGTGGGGGGGAGTGCGCGGGGGTGTGAGGGAGGTGCAGGGAGGGTCGAGGAAGGTGCGCAGGGGTGCGAGGAGGTGCATGAGGGTGGCGTGATGAGGCTCAGAAAGGGTCCGTGAGGGTGCATGAGTGGCCAGCATGGCGTGAGTGTAGAAGAGCTGGGGGAGGGTGCATGGGTGGGGGAGACTTACCGCAGTGACTTGAGACCTTCCCTGCCAGCTTCCCCATTGACTTCTGGGGACTGGGCAGGGAATACAGCAATTGGCAATCATGTGATCGCGGGGTGCTGCAACTGGTCGTAAGTGTGAGCCAAGTGCCCAGATCATGATCATGTGACCATGGGGGTGCTGGGACAGCCAGAACTCCGAGGACTGGTTGTAACCACCATTCTTTCAGTACTGTTGTAACTTTGAATGGTGGCTGAACAAATGGCCATAAGTCAGGGACTATCTGTAGAGTCAAGGTTGCCCTGGCATTTTCTATCCATACAGTGTGTGTTTTTCATGTTCAGTATTTCAATTCAATGGGAAAAGAGGCCACCAAAACCTTTCTCCTCATTCAAGCACTTTTGAATGTGGTAGTTTGGGTAGACAAAGCCCTAAAAGTAAGTATTTCCCAGAGGCCGACAACTGCCCAATATAACAGGTACCTTTGGAAGCAATCATCAAGAAGTGGGGACTGAGTTGGAAAATGATTTTATATTCCTTACCCAGTGATGTACCATCTCTGTGATCTTCCTCTAAGATCCATCGTGGAGCCACTTCAGTGACGTGGTTCTGCACCAGAGAGAGAATCACCCAAGGACAGAGATTAGAAAGAGGACAAGGTTTAGGGAAATGATCTCCTCCAGAGATGATTTCCAGAAAATCTGGTGGAATTAGGGAAGGGCTGATACTCCTCCCAAATCAGCCAGGAGGCATCTTCCTCACCTTTCGATCTTCTTGCTTCCTGTCCTCTGCTTGGCTCAGGAGGAAGCCCTCGGCCAGGGCCACCGCCTGGGAACTGCTGTCTGCGCCACACTGTCTCACCCAGCTCTCGATCTCTGGGGGCAGGATGGTTAGGAACTGCTCCAGCACCACCAGATCCAAAATCTCAGCTTTAGTGCGATGTTCCGGCTTCAACCACTGACGACAAAGCTCATGGAGCCGACTGCAGACCTCTCGGGGACCCTCGACTTCCTGGTAGCAAAACTGCCGGAAGGGCTGGTGCTGGGCACTCAGACTCAGCGAAGGCGCACCCAAGACATTTGGAACAGTCACTTCCCAGAATTGGGCACCGCCACCCACTTGACTGCAAGGAATGGCTTCTTTGGCTTCTGGGCCACTGACGTTCTGCTGTCGTAGGTTTGATTGTGGCTGCTGGGCAACGTTCAACATGGCCAGAGAATCGCCTTCTGCTTTTTTAAGGTGACTTGAGCACACGGACTGGGCCCTGTAAAGCCAAGAGGACACACAATTTATATTTCTATGAACACTCCCAAAGCAGGGAACTATTTCTGCAGTAAGGTGAGGCAGGCAAAAGCCAGAGAGCCGAGGGACAAATTTTCTAAAGACCAGCCTGACTGTTGGGTAGAGCAAGATGTTAATATTTTCTACTACAGATTAAGGTTACTATGGTAACTAATCATTTTGGCCGGGTGAAGAGGTTGAATTTAATTGTCTTCTTTTCAGATGTTAATTTTTGCACCTGGGGGGAAGAACTTGCCTGGACTTGTTTTAGTTTCAGTTTCCCTTCTGTGTAGGCATGTAGAGAGTTAAGCAGCTCTCACTGAGAGCCTGTAAGAATGCAGAAGCTTTTAAATATGTTTTGTTTTCTGTAAATAAAATTATTTTTATAGAAATGCCTCGTGTGTGACTTTTCTGATCTCTCCTGGGCCAAAGGCTTGCCTAGCAATCTGCCAACACAAGGCACCTGTCTTTGCTAGCTGAACTTAGGTCAGTGTTTCTCAATCTCAGCAACTTTAAGATGTGTGGACTTCATCTCCCAGAATTCTCCAGCAAGACTCTGGCTGTGGAATTCTGGGAGCTGAAGCCCACCCAACTTAAAGTTGCTGAGACTGAGAAATACTGATTTAGGTGTTTATCCCCATAGCATCTCCCTAGGTGATGAGGAGAAATGCTGGTGGGATTTCCTTATTTTTAAATATTTTTGTTTTCTAGTTTGTATTTATGACAGCCAGTTTGGTGTGGTGGCTAAAGCACCAGGCTAGAAACCAGGAGATTCTGGGTTCTGGTCCTGCCTGAGGCACAAAGCCAGCTGGGTGACCTTGGGCCAGTCCCTCTCTCTCAGCCCTGGGAAGGAGGCAATGGCAAACCACTTCTGAAAAACTTTGCCAAGGAAACTTCAGGGACTAATCTAGGCAGTCACCAGGAGGCAACACTGACTCAAGGGCACCAAAAAAAAAAGTTTATATTTATAAAAAGATTGACATTTATATTCATGTTTACATAAATATACATGTTATATTTATATGTACTTTATACTTTATTCATAAAATTTAATCAAGATAAAAATAATGCTACCATAAGAATAAAAAAGCATTGATAAATATTGGTAACATGAAAGAAGAAAAAAAAGAAAAAAATCCATATAGTATTAATATACAACTAGCTCAGCCTTTTAACATATTAAATCTAGACCAAAAAAACCCCCATGCTTCTCCATCTTCTCATTTCTACAGTATAAGCATATTTTAAAAATTGACACAGAGCACATGTCCTGAATCTACTCTTTGACATTTGGATTGTTGTTCTCTTTGCACCTACGTAGTGTAATTCTTGTAGTTGAATCTCAGTAGAACCACAGTTCTTTATAAAATGTCAAATTCCATATTTTTGGAGTCTTAACTCAGCATCACATTTACATCTTTAACTACTATGCTCTTCCCCAATGATGAATTATCATATTAACAACTTGAAAGCAAAAAGAAGCCATAAGGAACATGATGAAAGCATACGAGTCAGGGAGCCCTCAAATTTCTTACGATGCCAACAGGGGGGAAAAAAATCAGTTCTAAGCACTGTTTGGGGAGTCAGATTTTCTGATGAATGAACTTCAGCCCTAGATCATCATTAACTTCATCCTTAGTTCAACAGCTGGACCCACTGATTGTCCAAAAATTGGATATTCCAGTTCCTCGTTTCAAAAATTGTATATATTGCCAATATTACCCTTCTTCATTTATTTCTTATTAGATTTATATCCTGCCTTTTGAAACAGGACCTCAAGGCAGAATACATATGGCTCCCTGCTCCTATTTTTACCCAGAACAACAACCCTGGGAGGTAGGTTGGTCAGAGTGACCAGCCCAAGTCACTCAGTTTCTGTGGCTAAGGAGGGAGCCTAGAACCTGCATTTCCCAGCTCCTAGACTAGCACCTTAACCACTGCACACCTTTGTAGCCTTCCTACAGAATTGGATTGTTGGCTTTATTTCAAGTACAGTATCCCTTAAGCACCTAAGTATTTCAGGTGCTTCTGAAACTGCTAAAACACCCAGACTGCACTATTCTAACGATACATGTTTTAATTGCACATACTGCCAAGCAAATGACTCAGAATGTTATATATCAGTTACATTCAGAAGGAAACCTCTCAAAATCCTTGCAATAGCCATTACTAATCAGTTGATTCAAGGCATTAATCCCTTGCTCGGCTCACAACTTCTAATAAAAATTCCCCCTCCCCGCCTCTGTTCACGTAAGGATTACACCATAACGTCAATTTCTTATGTGAATCCAGGTCAAAATTTAACTGCTTCCTTATTAATACCCAAATGTATCAAGCAGCATTCAGAACTGGGGCAGACTTTCCCCCAGAATGTGACAAGATTTCAGAGGATCCTCAGTGGGTCTCAAATGCATCTCGAGGGGATAATAAACTCAGAAATGTTAATTCTACATGAATATAGATGCTTTGATAAAAGCGAACAATAAAATTGAATATTGGGGTGTTTAAAGCTATTGTCCTCAGAAGGCAATTTCATTTTAAGTATAACAGAATCAAAGACCCTTGAACTGTCACAAAAAAATTCTCAATTGTTTATCTACCTTTGTGAAATACCTAATAAGAATGGACTCTGGAATCCTGCTTAAGATACACATCAGTCTAGAAGTTCCATTCATTTTAATTACATTAATATTGCCCCAGAGACTCAAAAGTAATTTAACTCACTGATATATGTTGAATAAAATTCTAGCTAAGTGTGTATCTAGACATACTTTAATCAAGATATTTTGAGATATTTGGGGGGAAATGTAGTCTCAAATATTTTAAACAACTCAGCAACGTATAAAACCCAACTTCTTCCAGGAATCTAAAGGTATATTTTCTTTCTAAAGGAAGCAGATTAGGTTTTTTTTTTTTACATTTACTAGTATGGGCAATATTACTGCCCAACCTCAACCAAACTTTGGTAATTATATTAAGTAATTTTCCACAAGACAGCCAGTTTGGTGTAGTGGTTAAGGCATCAGGCTAGAAACTGGGAGACTGTGAGTTCTAGTCTCACCTTAGGCACAAAGCCAGCTGGGTGACCTTGGGTCAGTCACTCTCTCTCAGCCCTAGAAAGGAAGCAATGGCAAACCACTTCTGAAAAACCTGCCAAGAAAACCGCAGGGACTTGTGCAGGCAGTTTCCAAGAATCGGACACGAATGAACATGCACACACACACGCATATATCCACAGGACTCCAAATGTCACCAGCATATAGGAATAGGTTATATATTCAGGGCTCAACGGTGGGATTTTCTGCCTAGCCTAATTTGGTATTCATGGACCTTAGAATTTAGCAGTTGAACTCAAAGAAGATGAGTGTGGTTTTAAAACTGGAGGAAGAAACATCAATAACCTGCATTACGCTGATGACACTACCCTGATAGCTGAAAATGCAAAGGGTCTGCAAGCCCTAGTAATATTTATTTATTAGATTTTTATCACCGCCCATCTCTCCCCCCACAGGAGGGACTCTGGGCGGTTTACAATAAAAACAAGTTAAAATTCCAGACGATTATGAATATGAAGTACAATAAGAATGAAAATATAATAAAATCCAGATGGCTAAAAGTTCTCTATCAGGCTGTGAGTATAAGGGCTGTTCCAGGATCGTCCTAGGGTGCCAGCCATCCCCAGAAGTAGGGGTAACAAAGAGTAGTAATAAAAGTCAAGGAGCACAGTGAAAAAAATGAGACTAAAATTAAATTGTTACATTTAATTTTATAGACCAAACTAATGACAACCGGTAAAACAACCAGCCTCAGAACTGACGAAGATATTGAAGCGGTGGACGGCTTCTGCCTTTTAGAACCAACCATCAACAGTAAAGGAACAAGCAGTCAAGAGATACGCCGCAGACTCCCACTCGGTACAGCAGCCATAAAGGCCTTGAAAAAGAGATTCAAACGCCGTGATGTGTCTCTACCTACAAAGACCAGGGCTGTGCCAGCGGTGGTATTCTCCGTGACACGCAATGGAAGCGAAAGCTGGACTTTGAAGAATCAGGATGGGAAGAGGATTGATGCCTTTGAACTTTGGTGTGGGAAAAGACTCCTGAGGATACCGTGGACAGCCAAGAAACAAGCCACTGGATCATCGAACAGACCAACCTGGAGGCACAAAGGGCCAGGCTCAAAGTATCATATTTTGGACACCTTAGGCAAAGACCCAGCACTCTGGAGGAGGCGCTGATGCTGGGAAAGCTGGGAGGAAAGAGAAGGAGAGGGCGACCAGCAGCAAGGGGGGGGGCTCAGTGGCAGTGGCGACGGGGCCACCGTTGGGGGACACGAAGGACCAAGTTGGGGTCAGACCCTCGTGCAGAAAATCCGTGCGGCTGCTCAGAGGCGACCCTGATTCAGGCCGCCCTCCACCGCGGGGCCCCGCCGGGTGACTGGCAAAACCGAGCAACCTGCGCGCCCAGCCCGCGATGGCCGGAGCCGGACCCTCCCAGCCAATGGTGCTGGTGCAGGAGGACCCAGAAGGCACCGCCTCCCCCCACCGCAGGGGCCAGGGTGGGCTGGGCCGCCCTGGCCTGCAGGGCCCTACCAGATGCCCTCGGGAGGAGAGACGCTCGGAGGCTGCCGCCGCCGCCGCTCCCCGCCGGAGTCCGCAGGCAAAGGATGCGGCCCGCCCCGAGCAGCGCTGCCCTCCAGCCGCCCCGCGCGCCTCCTGCATTTCTGCGAGCGGCGGGGCAGGAGAGACCCAGTCCTCCACTTCCTCCCCCCATTTCCTTCCTCTCTAGGAATCCCTCTTCCGTGGCTCCCTTAACCCCTCCAGGACGAAAGGGGACACGCCCTAGGATGCGATGCCCGGTATCCTATGCAAAGCTCCATCCCAAGCTTTGGTGGCCTCAACGAAGGGCAGAGGAGTAGCTTTTTGCTGGATAGGTGCCTCTCCTTTACGGCTTAGCCATCTGCCCGATTTTGGGAATAAAAATTATTATTCTGTGCTGAAACGAACACCTGTTTATTGGTCCGTTTAGTAAATGTATACCAGTTTCTCAACCTCAGGGACTTTAAGATGGGTGGACTTCAACTCCCAGAATTCCCCCAGCCAGCTTGCTGGGAGTTGAAGTCCACCCATCTTAAAGTCCCTGAGGTTTGAGAAACTCTGATTTATATAGCCACCCACCTCATACATGACTCTGGGCTGTAAAAACACTGTTGCGGTTGGGGCAGCTGGTTTCTGCTGCCTTCTTCAAATTAACCCTAAAATCACCATTCCATCAGTGGCATGGAATTAAAAAAGAACTGCTCCCTCGTAAGCACATTTTGCTCTGTGGATCTTCGAAGTGGCTTACTTGTTGCAGCTGATTCTGGGGTTAAAAGCAGACATGCTCTCAAAATCCCCCGTCTTCCCCACGTTCATGCCCTGAAGATGCAACTTGCCGAATTCTCAAGACCTCTGCAAAGCACCAGTTTAGAAAACACAGTAGAAAAAGCTCAGCAGGAAAGCAGCAGAAACCAGCCATTGTTTTCCCCCAACAGGTTTTCTGTAATGTATGAACATTAGAAATATAATTGTTCTAAAAACTGTGTTTTTATTATTTCCAGAATATACAGGTAGTCCTCATTTGTTTAGTGGCAGTTTGGACTTACGATGGTGCTGAAAAAACTGACCTATGATGGTCCTCACACTTACAACTGTCACAGCATCCCCGCAGTTAAATGATCATGATTTGGACACTTGGCAACTGGTTCACATTTATGACCGTTGCAGCATCCCATGGTCATATGATTGCCACTTTCTATGTTCCCAGCAAGCTTCTGGCAAGCAAATTCAATGGGGAACCACATAATTAACAGCCATGTGGTTCTCTTAACTCCTGCTGCAAAAAAGATTGTAAAATCTGATCAGATTCGCTTAATGATTGCTTCGCTTAGCAACCAAAATTCTGGTCCCAATTGTGGTCGTTAAACGAGGATTACCTGTATAGGTTCTTGAGCTTCTGTAGTACTGCAGAGCTTTTGGAAATACATTTAGGTAGTACATTTATAATTAACCTAACATCTTAGTTTGTTTGACAATTAGACAGTTAATGTTTTTAAAACATATTTTAATATGATCGGTATGTAAGAATATTGAAATATAAAAAAACACTGTTGTAGAATTTTACTTTTATTATTTCAAAATATAAAACAGCTGTATAGTCCCTTTAACATTTTCAGGGAGCTATTTCTTGCAGCCAGCTTTTAAAAATCCAAGCAAGGAGGCAACACTGAATTCGTACGAAGACACCTCAAATCTATTCATTAAGAATGGCAAGAGTTTTGGTTTTAACAAATTACTTTGCTTTATTTATTTGGTTTCTACCAGGAGTTTAAGGCAGTATGTACAGTGTTCTCTCTTTCCATTCCCACCCGTGCCAGTGGCAACTATAAGATCGGTTGGGCTGAGAGGGAGGGACCGGCCCAAGGTCTCCCATAGAGCTTTTGTGGCCAAGGGGGGACCAGAATCTGGGTCCCTCTGCTCCTAGTCCAGCACCTTCCCCACTGGCTAACCAAGATGTGAGACCAACACTTACTTGTTTCTTTTTCCCATTGAAATCTGTAAGATTCCTTCAGATAACCTAACTCAGTTCTGTATCTAAAACGCAACCGGTGGATGTGCTGATTCTCCAGCACTCTGCCTAAGATTATTGGTGGGTTAAACAAGCCTGCACACTATTCATCCTTTTCCTTCCGACCCTCCCATTTTAACTGCCACCTGCCCAGTGAAATCTCCCTCAACATGCACGCAAAGCATGCATGCCGTTTTGAAACGCTTCCACTGGTTTAATAAAAGCATTACTTAAGGAGGGTATCGTTCTCTGCATTTTCCTGAACTGTGCATCAATAAAAGTGAAACAGGGATTCAGTGACGTTCACTTATTCTTTGTTCTTTAGAACCCCTGGAAAGCATTTGAATTATACTTAATACTCCCACTTAGGAGTATTAATCAGCTAGAAGGAATTCACTGCTTAGCCAAGGTGATCTGAAAAAGCAATACGCAGAACCATAGATATGAATTAAGGGCCCTCTAACATTTCCAGGAAAAACAGAATCCATCACTTATTTCAGAAAGCAAGTCTAAGCAAGTCTGGGTCCTACTCCTGCTACTGATTCAGGACCCCTATTTCTGTTTGTGCTGCCTTAAACTATGCTTGCTTGATTTACGGTGTATCTGTATTCCTGACTTGTTTTAGTTGTGCTGTTTGATTAACTGCAATTCTACAATTTCCAGTTTCTGAGCTAACTGTTCGGTGAAGTAGCGCCACTCGTCCCCCTATTTTACTGCCGGAAGTCAGTCGTAAGACGCGGAATTCAACTTTTTTTCTTTGCACCCTCCAGATTTCCGCTGAACAGGTAAACCGTTGGCTTTGCTAAATGACAAACTGAAATGCATAGTTTAAAATGAACGTTTTTCATCTCACAAAATAACTATTCAGCATAGAAACATCTAATTCAGTTCAAAACGGGTTTCTTGGTCCTCCTGCTGTGCTTGTAAGTCACTCAAGGCTTCTTTTAGATCCCGTCTTAAAAATATAACTGTTTTAAAGTTCATTGTGAAAGGGAAATTATTTTTTCCCGTTCTGCCAGTTAGATGGTATCTCCCACGTGACTTCTCTGATGGGAAGTGAAGTCACTTTCCTGATTAAAACTCTTTCCACGTTCCTAGCATTTGTAGGGCTTTCCCCCAGTGTGATTTTGTTTGTGTTTTCTAAGGTCTGAACTGCAGGGGAACCGTCTCCCACACTCCAAACATTTATAGGGTTTCTCCCCTGTATGGATTCTGATATGGGAAGTGAGGTGGCTATTCACACTGAAGCTTTTTCCGCACTCAGCGCACTGGAAGGGTTTCTCCCCCGTGTGGACCCTTTGATGCGCAATAAGGTGGGCGTTCCAGCTGAAGCTCTTGCCACACTCGGCGCACTGATGGGGTTTCTCCCCCGTGTGATTCCTTTGGTGCGTGCTGAGGTTGGTCTTCGTGCTGAAGCCCTTGCCGCAGACGGAGCACCTGTGGGGCTTCTCCCCCGTGTGAATTTGCTTGTGGATAATCAGGTCCGAACTGCGGGCGAAGCATTTTCCACACTCCAAACATTTGTACGGTTTCTCCCCGGTATGGCTTCTCCGGTGGGAAGCGAGGGAACTGCTCATACTAAAATTCTTTCCACACTCTAAACATGTATAGGGTTTCTCCCCGGTATGAGTTCTGTAATGGGAAGTGAGATGGCCGCTGACACTGAAGCTCTTTCCACACTCCCTGCAAGTATAAGGTTTCTCCCCAGTATGAGTTCTTTGATGTCTGATCAAGTGCCGGTTTGAACTGAAGCACTTCCCGCATTCCGAGCATTTGGAGGGCTTCTCCCCCGTGTGAATCCTGCGATGTGAAGCGAGATTGCTGCTCACGCTGAAGCTCCTTCCACACTCTGGGCACACATATGGTTTCTCTCCAGTATGAGTTCTTTGATGAATATTCAGGTGTGTGTTTGAAGTGAAGCACTTCCCACATTCCAAGCATTTGTAGGGTTTCTCCGCCATATGAATGATTTGGTGGGTAATCAGGGCTGAACTGTCGTTGAAGCTTTTTCCACACTCCAAGCATCTGTAGGGTTTCTCCCCGGTGTGAGTGCTTCGGTGTCTCTTGAGTTGGGCACTCTGGGTGAAACCCTTTCCACACTCCGAGCATTTATGTGGTTTCTCACCGGTGTGGGTGCGTTGATGGGTTCTAAGGTTCGTCTTTGTGATGAAGCACTTTCCACACTCTGAACACTGATGTTGTTTCTCCTCTACACAAAAGGTCTGATGTGAATGTTGCTCCCCTTGATTTGCGGTTTCCCGTCCATCACCTTCAGGTATAAAGACAAGAAATTAGTAAGTGCGGAGGTTTGAAAATGGCCCTAACATCACTGAACATTTTAAATGTAGAGCTGACATAATTGGAACAACTAAAAACACTATTATATTTGCAGGCAAAATTGCTAACATCAATTTCAATTTAAATGTAATGCTAATTATAGGCCACGATGACCTACCACACTCTACTTCTGGCTGGAAGGCAATGGGAGCTGCAGTCCACTATTATGTAGAACTCACTGATATGCCAGCAGAGATGACAGCTGGAATCAGAATTGGGGGTCAAAACCTTAACATTATGAGAGATTTAGAAAGCACTTTGTTAGGTGAAGGTAAAGAAGATTTAAAAGAGGCTGGATGGTCAAAGATATTTTAATGGATCTTGCAATGAGCAGGGAGCTGGACTAGATGATCTCTAAAGGTCCCTTCCATCTCTATGGTTCTGTGAAGAGCCTATCAAGAACAGATAAAGACAGAGTTTGCACTGGAAAAGTAAATCAGAGATGAATCCTGGGGAGGAAGGAAATGTCAAACCTATACAAGATCACAAAGGGTGAGGAGATTTCATTGACCATAAAGGTCAGCATGGTTCAGCCAGCTGTCTTTTGGGTGGCAATCAGGGGTGCCGGGAATGTAGAATGAAAAAAAAAGATCAAGATGGCAGCCACCACGGTGTGATCAAAGCTCTGAATCTGTGTTGCACATAAAAACCAAGCAGAGCTTCAGTCACACTGTGGTGGCGGCAGCCATCTTGACTTTCTTCACCATACACTCCTGACATTCCTGGCAGCACAGAATGGCTATGAAAGCAGGACTCTGAGAGTGCAATTCATTCTTTCTAGGGTGCAACTTTTAGCAAAAAAAAAGAAAAAGAAATTTGGTCAGACCCAGGAAGACATATGTCTTCAGATTATGGATTTGGAGACAGTTCCTAAGAGCACCACAGGCGGCAAGAAGACCCCAGGCAACGGGCTAGAAACTGGGAGACTGTGAGTTCTAGTCCCGCCTTGGGTGATCTTGGGCCAGTCCCTCTATCTCAGCCCAACCTACCTCAGAGGGTTGTTGTTGTGGGGAAGGAGTAATAGGTATCTTCCCTGCCTTGCGTTTATTATTTTTACGGGATAGAAAATAAAAAAATAAAAATAAAATAAAATCACTGCTTCCTCGCAGTGATCATCAGCATGCAAAACTCCCATACACTCAGCATACGATGCAAGGAGATGAGAAAAAAGATCAACGTGCTTGGTAAGGCGGAGGGAAGCTGAAGAGGAGGGCAACAGGTGTGTCCCTGGACATACGAACAGTTTGTTATCCGGCCCAAGTCCAGATGGTTGGTGTTTGTTCCTGCAGTCACCAGCCTGTCCCAGAGAGACCTTAAGAGCATTGGAAGAGGCTGAACAGGCACTAGATATTAACCATCCTTAAGCCAGGAACAGCAGGAGACATGGACCCCGAACCTGTTGCCCTCCTGTCCCCACGTTACGCCAGCTGCATGGGGACTGCTTCCCTTCCCTCAAACCACAACTGAGTTCGTGTTCTCTGCAACATCCCACCTGACGGAAGAGAACATCTGTAGCTCGGGGTTGGACTGTGGAGAGTCCTTGGTGCTCTCTGAGCCTGGCTGTTGGCTTGCAGACCTTCCGCTGCCCAGCTAGGTAAACCCCATCAGTGCCCGGGAGGGTGGGGTTTGCTCCCTGTTCTATACAGTAGCTTGCCCTGCCCTGTTGGTGGGGGTGTTTTCTGCTTGGTACCTCCTTGATCAGGGCACCCTTGAGCAAGCCCCACCCTCCCTCGCACTGAGGATGTTGCCCAGTCGGGTAATGAGACGCCTGCAAGGAAACGCCGAGCTCAGAGAGCACCAAGGACGCCGCATCCCACCCCGCTGCTCTGCTCGGCGTCTTAGCCAAGGGCTCCCTCGAACCCCCTTCGGGGGAAAGCCTTTTCCTCCCCCCCCCCGGGCTGCTTCCCCTGCAGAAAATGCCGAAGGGCATGAAACGGGCATTCCGGCGGGGCTTCTAAGGAAGCCGCGGGTGCCGCCCCGAAAGGCTGCGCCGAGCGGGAAAAGAGGCGGCGAAGCGGAGCCTCCCCGCGGGCACCCGCCCCCCACCCGCCCCGCTCTTACCCAGCCAGGGGGCAGCGCCGCCCCCCTCCTGCCCGCCGCCCCCCGGCCGGAGCCCCGGGCCGCTCGCCATCGGGCGCGCCTCCGCTTCGGGCAGGTCAGCCCCGCCGCTGCCAGCCCCTCGGGCCGGGGATCCGGGGGCGCCGGGCAGGGCGCGGGGGTCCGAAAGGCGGGCCTCCCTCCGGGGCGGGGGAGGAGGCAGCAACCCCGCGGGCCAGGCGGAGCAGGAAGGGGCCGCGACGGGAGGGCGGGGACGGCTCAGGAGGACGTTTCAAGCACTCGCCGCGTATCCCCGGGCTGCGGCCCCTCGGCCGGCCGAGGGTTAAGAGCGCCGAGCGGATTCCTAGAGAGGAAGAGGATGGGGCTGGAGGTCCCTGCCGCCCCCGATCCCTCGCTGCTCCTGTTGCTCGGTGCCTCCCTTTGCGGTCCGCCCGCCGCGCGCCCTCCCGGTGGTGGGTCCGCACGAAGGGGAGCCGCGGGGCCGGGCTAGGCAGGGTGCAAAGCTCGGAGCCCCGCGCATCCTCCCACCTGCCGGGGCTGGAAAACGGGGGAGCGGAGGGCAGGGAAGGGGGACCCTTCGAGGGGATCGGGGGCTGCTCTTCTGACCCGCCCACCCCCGAAGAGAGGCTTGGCTTTCGGATCCCGTCGCCGGCGGCTCACTGCGTCTCAACCCCCAGCAGGTTAGTCTTTGCGGCTGTTCACCTTTTGCTTGGAGTCAAAAAAGTTCCACTTTTTAAAAAGTGGGTTTTGAAACTCTGCACGCACAGGGCTGGGGAGGTCATGAAGTGGCTGTTTTATGGTCCGTTTCCAAGCCCCATTCCCACACAGATGTTATGCATGTATGCATGCCTGCTTACAAGAATTCCAGCAACTGACCCATTTCTCATCTGGGACCAAATACATTCTTGCATACATTAGGGAGGATATTTTCTGATTTTCTAACAGCCTTCGTGTGAATTGGGGAGGAGGCAGGTCTGCACTGACAAGGCAAAACTTGCAGCTGGCTGTTGACGTAATGGTCTCCTGAATCTTTTATCAGCCTGGACGCCACACATTTTATCCACATTCACGTAGAGAGAAATCTCTGCCTGCCACAAAAACCTATAGGGACGTTCTTACAGCCTCCATTTTATATGCACGCAGACACAAGCGCTGCATCCCTGCCCATCCCAGAAAAGAAAGTAACAATAAGGATAGGGCAAATGATGACACATGTGTAGTGGCACCATCATGTGTGACGACCTCATGCATAATGACCTCGTATATTTAGTGATATTTCAGTAAAGGGTAGGAAATGATAACACGTTTCTTAATTGGTTTCTTAAGCTGTCTGAAAGGTTGCAAAATAGCATGCAGGCTTCTGGGTCCGCTGACACTACTGTACTTCATTGGGGCAAGATGATGGAAAACCAAGGGTAAAAGAGGATAGGATTCAAACAAGTGACTGGCTTTTAAAACATATTTTTACCAGGTTATAGTCGTAGAGATGAGATGAGAGAGTAAGCAGGGGTGTCAATGGGGTCCTGAAGTGGGGTTAAATTGGCTGGCTGGGGAATTCTGGGAGCTGAAGTCCACGCATCTTAAAGTTGCTCAGATTGAGAAACAATGATTCTAGTCCAACCATCTGCAATGGGCGGGAAGACCAGTTAAACCACCTTGGAGGCTCAGACTTTTCTTTACAACTTCCACAGAGAGAGAACCCAACACCCCCCTTCAGCACCATCCTCAAAGGCGCAACAGAATAGAAACGCAGTAAATGGAACGAGGATCCCGCGGCGCTCCCGCTAGGCTAGAAGAGTGACTGCTCAGCCGGGAAAGGGTTAAGGGCATTGGAGGCAACGAGGCAATTCCTAGAGTGGAAGGAGGGGGGGTAGGACAAAGGGGGCTTTAGAGTCCCGCCCCTCCATGTGCCCCGCCTACTTCCTCCTCCAGGATGCGTGGTCGATCTTGTTCTTGCTGCCGGTTTGGGGTCTCCGAGGGGACCCGGTGAGAGCCTTCCTGGCGGCGGGTCTGGGCGGAGGGCCGCGCGGGGAGCCCCGGGAGGCGGAGGAGAGGCCGGGAGAGGCGGAGGGAAGCTCCCTGGGATGACCCTCCGCCTCTGGAGCTTCCCCGGCCAACGCCCCCGGGGACCCTCCGGGCTTCCCAGCCTTTCTTCCCGGGGCTTCTCCAGGCACTGATGAAGTCATGCGGGGCGGGACTCGTCTGACTCTCAAGGGCACGCTCGGGTATAAAAAAAGCATGTAGCAGTGTTTTTCAACCTTGGCAACTTTAAGATGCGTGGACTTCAGCTCCCAGAATTCCCCAGCCAGCATATGTGGACTTCAACTCCCAGAATTCCCCAGCCAGCATGTTGAAGTTGAGTTGAACTGAGGTCCATGCAGTCAACTGAGTTGAAGTCCACGCATCTGCCAAGGTTGAGAAACACTGATGTATACAGACAGAAGCGACCACTACTGGCGACTGTTATTTGGACATAATCCACCAAGAGTGCCCCGTGCCGCCTTCTCAGGGGATCGTGAAGAGGAAGGGAGGTGCAGTTCCTGGTCCTTTCTGTGATGGGGGACAGAAAGAGGGTGAGAGAGTCGCAGAAGCACTGGCATCAGCTGAGGGCTCCCTGTGGCCCATCCTTGATTTCATACTCGGTTGCGATGATGATGTCTTGGTTGGGCCGAACCTGCTGGCGAGTTCTAAGCAGAGCTGTCTTGATCTTGAGAGACCCAGTGGTGAAAGAAGGCGGACTTCCTGCAACCCTGTTAGAAATTTATTTATTTATTTATCACATTTCTTCACCGCCCATCTCGACAAACGACTCTTCCTTGAAGGAGGATCCCATCTGAACCAAGAAGACTGATTTGATTCTGAAGCCAGGGGGCTCCTTAACACCAGCTAGGCTGGGAGCAGTGGAGGGTTATCCGAAGAGAGATTTTGCCAATCTAGGCAGGGGCGAACTTTAAAAAAAAAAAGGCAATTGAGAAGCAGTTCTGATCTTACTAGGGAGAGGGATGTGGCCCGTATATTCTCTCCTTTCCCAAGGCAAGGGCTGTTCATGCCCATCTGACTTATTTCGCTGAAAATTTCCCAAAGGACCCACTTTTTGCACACACAATTCTCACCTTACATGCAGTACTGATGTTCTTCCTGGTTTCAGTACATGAACACAGTATTTGTTTTCTCCTTTCTGACATTTTCTGGGGATGAGTCCCTACATACAGTCTTCCTTCTCAGGAGTTTCCAAAGCGATTCTGCTAAACCGTTTTGTAGCTCCGTTTCTGCTATCACTGCACCCAGTCTCAGTTCCAGAGCTCTTCATGTTTAAAACATACCCGCAAACAGTTGCCATAACACTATATACCTGCAAGATCACAGCAAAAAGTGCCACAAAAGAGTGTTTTGATTAGAATTAAATGTCATTATTTGACAACTGATATTATAAAATTTCTGCTTGATTTGCCCCTTAACCAGAATTTCTCAAAACACTATGACAGCTGCTCAAGTGCCTTTCCTATCCTTCCTCTCACCTTTCACCTCTGTCTCGGAGTCCTGATGTGTTTTCATGCAACGTGAACACGATTTCCTTGAAGCAGAGAAGGATCCAACGGAGAGCAGACAGGGATTCTTGTGAAGAGAGTTATATCGGCTGGATCACTGGTGGATACTCTGGAGGAGAGAAGATGGGTGATACTTCAGTCTGATGTCGCTTTGTTTATTATGCTCTCAGCTTGTCAGAATGGTTGATGCTCGAACAGCTCTAATGTAAGGAAGGGAGAAAGAGCTCTTTATTACACATTACTTTCTATTTATCTCATGGTTTTCTACCCAGGAATCAGCTCTTCGATTGTTGGGTCTGTAAGGGAAGGTTTGCTTTCACATCTGAATTATAAAGTAAGTGTTCTCCAAGGAACGCAAACGTGCCTGACTTACACTTGTTCTTCCTCATGCAGGCAACAGAATGAAGCTGGAAACGCCTACTCAGCCGCCAGGTCTTTTCAGTGTCAGGAAAACTGCCTCTGTACAACTGGACCAGGTAGGGAGACGTTACCTGGGAAGGAGACCATCTTGGTGCTCATATCACCTGTTGGCCTCCCAGGGTCTGAAGGAGTCTCTCGCCATTCTGTTCGCTTCTGGCTCTCTCCCCTGCTAGCAAGGCGGCGATGGTCATTCAGGGCAAGTGGGAATCCTAAGAATAAGACCTACTTTGCTTTGCATCCAGAGAGTAGAAATATCTGTGTTATCTGGTCTCCTCATTCTCCTCCTCCTCTTCCTTTCAGAGGCTGTTCACCTTGGAGGAGGTGGCTGTGCATTTCTCCGAGGAGGAGTGGGCGCTGCTGGAGCCTGACCAGAAAGCTCTGCACAGGGAGGTCATGGAGGAGATCAGCGGGGTTTTGGCCTCTCTTGGTAAGGCAGCGTCTTGCTTTTGAAATAAATACCAACCAATTCTCATACGATGTTTTTACCCATTGTCCATATTTCAGTAGCAAGTGGTAGCACCTAGTTGACTTTGGCTGATTTCAATAAGCTAAGCAGGGTCAAAAATAATGAGTACCTAGATGGGAGACCAGCAGAAAAAGATTTGGAAAGAAGATTTGACTCAGGGGAGGCCTTTCCTTTAGGTTTTTGTCCTATCCACTTCTTTTCTTGACATCTCTTGGGTTTAACTTGATGTTCACCACCCAGAATCACAGTGGGGAGACTGGTGGTTCTACCCATCAATATAATAAATGAATAATGTTTGACAAACGTGTTCATTAACTAGCATCCCTGTCAGCCTCATTAGGTGGGCCAGAGCAGGAAATCGTCTCCACAAAAAGGCTAGAACTATTTTTATCGAGATTGGCTACCATAACAACGTCTTTCAAGTCCGATTGTGCTGTTCCTCCTCCTCCTCCTCATACTCCAGTGAATCAGGGAGGTCTCTGAGCTGCTTCCAGACGTTATCTGGATGCTCTGGGCTTAAAAAAAAATCCAGCCCCTTTTGCCTAAGCCCTTGCACATGCCTGTCAAAGCCATTTTTCTTCCTCTGTACAATCCCTTAATGAATAACCACGGTTTGCCATTGAATAAAAAAATACAGCTTCCTCAATTTGACTTCAGCTGAAGTCCTGGAGACTCCCGTCTCAGCACTAATCAGGGACAATCGTGCTTATTTTTTCTGGGATCCACCCAGGGAGGCTGGATGCTACCACCTGCTATGGCTACCAGTTGGTAAAATCATGGTGTGATTGAGGTAAGGGTTGAATAAATCAAGGGCAAATCCTTTCAGCATCGGGAATCATTAGAATCCCCATCAGTCTTCCATGGTATAATGACAAAGTCATTGCTATTAGTGCGGATTATCCCCTTTTTACTTGACCATGCATTGTTGAATGATCATAATGGCCGTCAGAAGGTTTTTGTGACTGTACAAAACCACAATGCCTAACGCAACCCTGCCCCCCACCAACTTTCACAGAACTGGAGAGCTGCAAGAAGGGAACACCGGGGGACCTGCTGGGGCGGTTGACGGAGGCTGCAGAGGGAACGGCTTGGCACCCGCAAGAAGATTTTAACCGTGCCCAGTGCGTGATCCACAACAATGTTGGAAGTAAGGTCCTGTCCCGCAGTGCAGATCCAATCCTGGAGGAGGGCATAGAGCACTCAGAGAACTCCAGTGGGGCTCAGCTCACTGTGGCAGCTATCTTGGCTTGTGTGGGGGTAGATGGTGAGGATCCGGAGGCGTGACGTGTGCCAGAGGGAAGAGGGAGTCACTGCGCCAGCAGATTGCCGCAAATGTGCCAACAGATTGCCGCATTTTGTGAGGCAACCCAGAACTTTGTGAGAGTTTTGGACCAGGTACTGAACGGCCTGGCTGATGAATTGCAGGGCACCCTCCCTTGAACTGCAACAGCCTCCCTCTGCGGTCTGATGGTGTCAGTGAGTGAGTGTACCTTGGCCCCAGTGAGACAGCTGGGGCCAAGGTACAAAACCTCATGCCCTCAACCCATCCCTTGAGGCCCAGAAGATAAGTGACCATACCTCTGGGTCTGCTGCCTGGATCTGCTTTCCTGCGGAATGTGACATAGCATGCGAAGACAGGCTGGCCTCTCCCGCCCCCAGCCTCTTCACATGTTTCGTAATAGCAGTGCAGTGTGAGAGCATGTAGGAAGCACCACTATAGCCCCGGGTGTCCTGGCAGATGGGACCAACTCTGCTGAACTGATCTGGAAAGACCAGACGAAGCTCACAATGGCTGACATTCCCTGGAATCCCTGACGTTTTGAAGTCCTCTACGTGGTGCCTGTGCCATCCTGGAGGCTGCCATTCCCACTGAGTCCCCGCCTTACAGAACCTTTGGTTCTGCCCCCACTGATGCTCACGTCGCCGGGTTCTCTCTTGCAGGAACATGTGCTGCTCCCGGGCTTTGCCCTCCGCCTCCACCCTCCAGGCTGGCTTTGCGGCCGGCAAAGAGAAAGCGAGTCCCCCGCGCAGAACGTGCGGTGGAGAAAATGATCACGCATTCGGAGAAGAATCGGCAGGAACTTCTCCGCGAGTTGGACGCAGAACACAGGTGCACCACAGCGTTCATCCAAGAGCTGCGAGACGATGCGCAGGGCCGCCTGGAGATGCGCCGGCAGATTGCCGCATTGTGCGAGGCAACCCAGAACTTTGTGAGAGTTTTGGACCGGGCACTGAACGGCCTGGCCGATGAATTGCAGGGCACCCTCCCTTGTCCTGCGACAGCCTCCCTCTGCGGTCTGCTGGTGTCAGTGTGCGGTGTGGTGGTGAAGGGCCTCAGTGCCATCTGCGCCATTGCGAACACCAACGAGGAGGAAGCTGATCTGATAGCAGACATGGCGGCATGGCGTTTGGCCAGCCGAGCAAGGACCTCGCAGAGGATCCGCGCCCTACTCCTTCGGGGAGATACTGAGAGTAGGCTTCTTTTCAGTGCGCTGTGGGGGATGGTTCCACGGCAGCGCCGGTGGTGGGTTTATCCCTCCCGTACTCGGTGGTGGACTGAGTTGGAACTGACTGACTGGGATGACGAGCAGTGGGTTGCTAATTTTCAGATGACGCGGGGCACCCTTTTTGAGATTGCCGACCGGCTACGGCCACAGCTGCAGAGACAAAACACGTCGCTACGCCAGGCGGTTCCGGTGGAGGAGCGGGTGGGGATCACTGTCTGGTGGCTCGCTACGCAGGCGTCCTACAGGGAGGTTGCTCACCGGTTTGGCTTAGGAAGAACCACAGTGGGGAGTATCGTGGTAGAGGTTTGCCTTGCGATCGAGCATGTTCTCTTGAAGAGTGAGGTCTGCCTTGGAGATCATCAGAAGGTATCTACCACTGTTCCTTCAGGGCCTCTTTACTGCTTCTCTGGGATGACGTCCACACCCTGCAGCCACTGCTCAGCGTATGGGTTGGGAAGATACGCAGGCAATGCTTTGGGGAGTCCAGCTCTCTAACCCGGGAAGTTAGCATGTCTAGGTGAAAGGAAGGGACTGTTTCTCAAGCACTGTGCATGGAGTCTCGGAGGTCTGGGCTCATACCAGTGAAGCCCTCATCACAAACTGTGTCCTGGGGAGATCGCAGCTGTCTCCGGTGTTTAGAGGCCTTGCGTAGAAGGCGATGTGCTGAAAGGTTGCATGATATGCAAAGCAAGCAGCCTTCCAGGCAGTCGCGAAGCTCTTTGGGGTGATGGGAACCAGCTTTCTGTCAGCCCTTTGAGGGAGTCCAGACAAGAAGCACAAAGCATGAGCAATAATGCTACCTTTATTGGAAGGTTACAGTAACAGAATCTTGCAAGTCTGAAAGCACACCGCTCTCCCCTCACCTTGGCAGTCCAGGAAGCCGGGGACGGTCCCTTCTGAGACATTTGCCCCACTCCCATCTCTTCTGCGGGTTAAGCTGTCCCTTATCTGACCATTGCTTAGACTGTTGCCACTGCTGCTGCTCTTCCTGTCTCCGAAGGACATTACGCTTCCTTCATGGCACACGGCGTGAGGTGCGGCAATAGGTGGGCTCCCCTCCAGATGGCTTCTCCAGATGTCCTGTGGGTAGAGAAGTGCCGTGTCCCATTTTGGCACTGTTGAGCGCAGGTCCTAATGCTGTACCTGCTCATATGGCCTTGGAGCGGCTGGGGTAAGAGTCCTTGACAGCAGAGGCCCATCCCTTGTCTTCCCACATCTCCCATTGCTAGCATGTTGGGGGCCTGTCTGTGCTGCACCTGTGACCTACCCCGTGTGCAGAGTGACCGGATATAGCTACCTTACCCTGCCCAAACTGTTCTCCAAAGCTGTTAACCTTCCCAGCTGGACCAGACAGGAAACACGACCAGATGAACTAAATCTAGTTTATTGTAAAGCTACATTGACAGAAGCCTGCAAATCTTGCAAACCCTGTCCCCTTTACAGCCTGAGAATTTAGGGGGGGTCCCTTCTGAGCCTCTTGCCCCCCCCCACTATGCAGCTGTGGGCTGTGCTGTCTCTTATCTGACCGTTCCCTTGGAAGTGTCTCTTCGCCCGGTTTCCCAAGGTCTTTCCCACGTACCATTATGGAAGCCCAGTGCTACCTAGCAATGCTCGAGCCTTCTGTTCCCCAAAAGCAAAAGTAGGGTATGGTGAAGGCGTTGGCTCAGGAGCAGGGAGACCAGGTTCTAGTCCCCCCACCCCGAGCCACAAAAGGTTCCTGGGTGACTTTGGACAGTTCCCCCGCTCAGCCCAAGAACCCATGAGATGAAGTGATGAAGCTGGGCCAGGAGGGGGGAGACCCAGGTTCCTCGGCCACAAAAGCTCCCTGGGGGACTCTGGGCCAGTCTCTCCCTCTCAGCCCAGTCTAATTGCAGGATTGGGGGGGTTAATGGGAGGAAGGAGCTGCTATGAGCTTGTGAATGAAAAGGGAGAATCTGAAGGAAATCAACACATCTCCCTGTTCTACTTTCCTTTCACAGATCATGGATGGCTTCAGAGACTTGGGTTTCCCCCACTGTGTCGGAGCAGTTGACGGATGCTATATCGCCACCGGTGCACCCTTCGCCCAGCGGGAGGAGGACTTCCGAAAAAACTGCTCCTCGATGCTGCTCCAAGGGGCGGTGGACCACACGGGGCGCTTCATCAGCATTGAAGTGGGCTACAGCGGGAACCAGCCCAACACCTTTGCCTTTGAGAACTCCGCTCTCTGCAGCGCGATGGACACCGGTCAGTTTGTGCCTGGGAACCCCACAGTCACCTCCAGGGGCATCGCTATCCCCCCGGTCATCCTTGGGGGCAGCGCCTACCCTTCCCGGAGATGGCTGATGAAACCGTTCACGGGGGCCCTGAACGGCCCAAGAGAAGCTGCCTACAACCACGCGTTTAACCGATGCCGGAAGGTGGTCGAGGCGGCTTTTGGGCGACTCAGAGCACGATGGCGCTGCCTGAGCGGAAGGCTGCCGGTGGCCGAGGAGAATGTGGTGTGTGTAATTGCCTCGTGCGTCGTGCTGCACAACATCTGTGAGAGCAGGGGGCATGGCATGACGCTGCGTGCAGAGACCGTGGCCCCCACAGGACTTTTCTCACAGATTAGCCCTCACAGTCAGGAACAGGGGGCGGAGGGTGAGGCGGTGCAGGCAGCCCTCGCAGACCTCGTCTGGACGTGCTGGTAATGTGCAGAAGCGTTCTGCCTCTCGCTGGGTTTGCACAGAGCTGCAAAAGGGAAGTACCGACGACTGCGCCATCTCGATTCCTGTCCTGCAGCTGCAGCCGGAAGAATTCCTGTTCTGGACTACCGTATGCGTGTAATACTGGAAGCGGCTCTGAATGTCGGGACAATGTTGTGGGAAGAGTGGGTGGTTTCGTGTGCTCTTGGGCTTGTACTGTGTTGTGATGGATCTGATGCCCTGGCATCGCCTGGATCTGATGCCCTAGTAGCTTGCCCTGCCAGTCTGGGATGCCCAGAGAGGGACTCATGAGCAGGTGGACTTCATGACATCATTGTGGCTTGAAAGGATGCCTTAGAGAACGTTTAAGATCAGTGCCAGGACAATTTAGCATCAGTGAGAACAAGGGTGCCTGAAGGACAGTCAAGAGGGCAGCTATGACTGTGCAATCAAATACACACACACGCAAAAACCAGGCAGAGCTGGTTCAATTGCAGTGTTGTGGCCATCTTGACTGTTTTGACCATACTTTTTGGACATCCTTATATGACAAGTTTTACTTCCATGCCCCCCTGCCAGTGGCTTCAGTGTATTTATCAGAAGTGGATTGTTGATTCATACAAAAGCTGCAGAGAAATGTAGAATCTTCCATTTGATAAAGCTGTATTTCTGCTATTTTTAATGCCCTGCTTATGGTATCATCAGAAAAGAAAAAGGGCTGCTAATGGTGAGGGAGAAAAATCTTTGTGACTGGAATGGTTTTTTTTTTTTACAGAAAATTCCAGCCAAGCTTTTTTCTATGGAATGATGGAAGCGTCTCTGTCAGCTCCACTATGTAGAACAAACCAAGAAATCAACTCCAGAAGAAGGCTAAAACTACTTTTATTAATATTGGCTATAGCAACTGAATCTTAAATCTTAAAGGGACGCGGTGGCGCTGTGGGTTAAACCGCTGAGCTTGCCGATCGGAAGGTCGGCGGTTCGAATCCGCGTGACAGGGTGAGCTCCCGTTGCTAGTCCCAGCTCCTGCCAACCTAGCAGTTCAAAAACATGCAAATGTGAGTAGATTAATAGGTACCGCTTCGGCAGGCAGGTAACGGCATTCCGTGTAGTCATGCCAGCCACATGACCACGGAAGCGTCTACGGACAAACGCCGGCTCTTCGGCTTTGAAACGGAGATGAGCACCGCCCCCTAGAGTCAGACACGACTGGACTTAATGTCAAGGGAAACCTTTACCTTTACTTAACTGAATCTTGCAAGTCTGACGGTGCCTCCCCTGCCAATACTCATGTGAATAAGGGAGGTGTCTGCCTGAATTGCTTGGGCATGCCTTGTTTTGGACTTAAGCTGTTTTCCCCCTTGTCATTTTGGTAATGGATCTGGCCTCTCTCTGTCAAGGTCATCTTCCTTACCTTCTACAGTGTCAGATCATATTTGTAATTTTGCTTTTCAAAGCCTTGTTTCTGCTAAAACCTGCACTTCAAGAGACTTCTGTGACTGTAGTTCTAATTTTTTTACAAACAGTGTCTTATTTATTGGTATGTAGGGCTACAGGAAGAGTGTTAGTTTTTAAAATAAACAAACCCTGGTCCACTGCTGGGCACCAGTTTTTACATGGCCGGATTATTTGGACAAGGACGTGAAAAGGTCAGAATGGTATAATCAACTGGGACTTAAAAGAAAGTTGCATATTTCTAAAAACAAAGGAATGGAAGAACAATTGTAAGAGGTGGTCATGAAAGGGCAGGGGATGAATAGTTTTTCCTAGTAAGAGCCATGACAACCCCCATCTTCACATTTAGTGAGCAAATGGCTTCCCTTTGTTCTAATCACATAATCAGAGGAATCCGTACTGAAAATGCTGTTGAAAGTACTGGTTCGTCGAGAGATTTTCGTTGGTTTGTGCATTTCCCTTTCCTTAACAGGATCCTCTACACAGAAAGACTGGTTTTTAAAACCAACCACCAGAGACTGAAATTCCAGTCAATATCTGACCACTACACTTTAGTCAGAAGGAACAGGTTGATACCAAGGACTCATAACTCCTATTTGGCAACTGAGATGAGACAGAAAAAGCACTGGATGGTATGGAGGGGAACAAACTAGCTATTCTCTGAATATTTCTTCTAGTAAAAGTCCAGCAAAGTGTTAAATATTATTTGTGGAAAATCTCCTAAAAAAGGTTGACTGGGAAGTTTTGCATCTCAGCTGCATTCTCTATGTGCAAAAATGATGAACCCGTTTCTAATATCGTTTCTTCCCCCCAGCAGAAGAAAAGGGCTGAGGGGGTGAGCTTTGTGCAATCGAAACCAACTTTGGACTTAACAGGACCCTGTTAGCATGCCAACTCTGCCACACAGCTTATGACCACATGTGAGCACCTTCAAGTCATTTGTGACTCCTGCCAACTGCCTAGATGAATCTGTGCCCTTCTCTTGGCGACATTTTTGAAAGCATTTTGCCCTTGCCGCCTCCTCACAGATTAGAGAGAGGGACTGGCCAAAGTCCATCCAGCGTAAGTCAGGACTCACATTCTCCTGATTGCTAGCCTGGTGCTTTAACCATGTCAACCTGGCTTGTACTTATCCTGGCAACCTAGTAAAAATGGGCCACAGCTCTCAACCCCAGCCCCTTTACACCTCTTGATTTTCCATCCTCTTATCTCCTGGGGGACCCAGAAGCTTGTGTGTTATTTTGCCCCTTTCCAATGGTTTTTAAAAAGCATGGTTTTAACATGGATGCCATCTTCTATGTTTTATTGAAATTTTGGTCAAGGAAAGAGAAAGCAAGCTTCAGAGATATTCACCTAATCATTCTTGTTACTACAAGCCATGAATTAAATGGGGTACAACAAATGTACGTCTACCTTGAGTATATTAGTTAACAATAAAGGGGGCTAAGTAGAGTGATGGGAAGTGTCTTGTTTCTCCCTCTACAATGGGGGGAGGGGAACTACTTCTTGAATTCTAATAAGCTTTAAAACAACTCCCTAAGAGGGAAACCTTCTCTGTATTACACTACATTATCTCCTCTGTTCTGTGCTGTGCCAGAAACCTTCATTAAATGATTTTCAACTCAAAAACACTTTGTTCGCATATTTCATTAAACTTTAAAACTGCTAGCTGAGAAGAGAACCTTTTTGACACTCCTATGCTCTGTCCGGCTTCTCCCCAGCCTGAGTTCTTACATGAGAATTAACATTTGTCTCCTGGTTAAAGCCCCTTCCACGTTCCATGGATCTATACAATTTCTTCCCTGCGTGAATTTTTTCGTGTTTAATAAGGTCAGAACCGCGAGCAAAGCATTTTCCACACCCCAAGCATTTATAGGGTTTCTCTCCAGTATGGATTCTGTAATGGGAAGTGAGGGAGCTGTTCTCGCTGAAGCTCTTTCCGCACACCAAGCATTTGTAGGGCTTCTCCCCCGTGTGGGTTCTTAGGTGTATGCTCAGCTGGGTATTACAAATGTAACACTTTCCACACTCCAAGCATTTGTAAGGTTTCTCTCCGGTGTGGTTTCTCCCGTGTCTAATCAGGTCAGAACTGCAAAGGAAGCGTTTCCCACACTCCGGACACGCATACGGCCTCTCACCAGTGTGAGTTCGTTGATGTCGACATAGTTGTGAATTCCAGCTGAAGCACTTCCCGCATTCTGAGCATTTGTAGGGTTTCTCCCCTGTGTGAGTGCGTTGATGTATCGCCAGATTTTCTTTCCGGTTGAAGCATTTTTCACACTCCAGGCATTTATAGGGTCTCTCCCCGGTGTGAGTCCTCTGATGGATGCTGAGCTGCGTATTACAGACAAAGCACTTTCCACACTCCAAGCATTTGTAAGGTTTCTCTCCTGTGTGATTTCTTTCATGGATTAGGAGCTCAGAGCTGCAGACAAAGGATTTCCCACATTCCAGGCACGTGTACGGCCTCTCTCCTGTGTGGGATATTTGATGCCTGCTTAGCTGCGAATTCCAGCTGAAGCTTTTCCCGCATTCTGAGCATTTGTAGGGTTTCTCCCCCGTGTGTGTGCGCTGATGCAGAGCCAGGTTCTCCTTCCGGTTGAAGCACTTTTCACACTCCAGGCATTTATAGGGTCTCTCCCCGGTGTGAGTTATCTGATGCCTGCTTAACTGAGCACTCTCGGTGAAACACTTGCCGCACTCCAGGCATTTGTAAGGCCTCTCCCCTGTGTGGGTCCTTCGATGGATACTCAGCTTTGTGTTACGAAGGAAGCACTTTCCACACTCCAAACACTCGTAGGGTTTCTCTCCCGTGTGTTTCCTTCCGTGTCTAATCAGGTCCGAACTGTAAAGGAAGCGTTTTCCGCACTCCAGGCACGTATACGGTCTCTCCCCCGTGTGAGTCCTTTGGTGCCTAGCAATGTCAGAGCTGGAGCTGAACGATTTCCCACACTCTGAGCATTTATAGGGTTTCTCCCTTACGTGGGTTTTTTTATGAATTGCTAAGTTTTTCTTCCTGGTGAAGCACTTTCCACACTCCAAACATTTATGGGGTCTGTCTCCTGCGTGTGACACCTGATCTCCATTCGACTTTGCCCTCTGCTTGGAGCGCTTTCCAGAAATCCAGTGTTTCCTTCTGATAATGGTTCTTTCGTGTATCAAGAGATGGTCATTTTTGGCCTTCCTTTCATCATCCTCTGAAATAAAGGGTAGAAATTGGTCACAGCTTAAGTCTGTAAATGAGTCTCCTCTCACTAAATAGTCCAAATTAGTGATTGAGGTGAATGGAAGAATGGAAAAGATTTAAGACGGGAGGTGGGACGATCTTATCACACATTTCACAGGCATTCACAGAAGACTGAAATGCGTAGGGGTCCTGGACTGGCTGGTGGGGAACTGGATTCAACTCCCAGCTGGATGTGTAATCGCTCCTGCCATCTCACCTCTCCGACCTCAGAGAATTGTGCAGGGAAATGCAATAGCAGTGACTGGGGAATGATGGGAGTTGCCAAACTGTCAAAACGTGGTCTTAACGTTACAAGCAGACTGGAACACTTTTCAGGAATTATAATCCTTGTTAGTATGACTTAAGATTTGGGGGAATGGGTTTGAGGAGGGTGTCATTTTTTTCTGAAGTGTGCTTCAGGCCTTACTCTACTATTTCTAACCTCAGAAAGAAGGGAAACTTTCCAGAGTCAGAATGAAAAGTGTTATTCAGGAAACACACCATCTATGGCCCTCGGACTGCACATAACTCACCTCTCTCTGTTTCCCAGATATCATTCCTCAAGTGACTTTTGGGATATATCTATTGGTTACATCAGTGTTTCTCAACCTCAGCAACTTTAAGATGTACGGACTTCAACTCCCAGAATTCCCTAGCCAGCTATGCTATGCTGGGGAATTCTGGGAGTTGAAGTCCACACATCTTAAAGTTGCCGAGGTTGAGAAACACTGGATTAGATTTATATCCCACCTTTTGTTCAGAAGCTCAAGGTAGTGTATATACTTTCTCCTCCCATTTTTCCCCAGAACAACCTGTGAGGGAGGTTGGTGTCCTAACAGCCAGGAACCATGCTGAGACAAGGAACAGGTCTCTAGTGTTTTATTACTGCTACATAACAGAGAATCCTAACAAACTGAAGAAGCGTGGGAAAAACCCAGACATATAAACCCCAAAGGCTAAGGCGGGTCAGATCTGTGTCTCTTTGAATGGCCACCTAATTCCTCAGTACTACACATGCGCTTTACAGCCTGGATGGGAGCCCCCTGCTGGCCATCCTTACTCATGACAGTTGGCCTGAGAGACAGGGCCTGGCCCAAAGTTCCCCCAGGGTGGCTTGTAATAGGTTGTGTGAATGCAGCTAACTTTTTGAAATCAGACAAAGTTGGCCGACCTCTGCCCCTGAAATATCGCAAATGTTCTATAAAAAATCCCTTAAAAACTGACTGGTGTTTATGACAAGATGGATCCTTACCGAGAGAGGCCACGAACCCACCAATCTGCTCCATGACCTCCCTGTGCAGAGCTTTCTGGCCAGGATCCAGCAGCGCCCACTCCTCCTCGGAGAAACGCACAGCCACCTCCTCCAAGGTCACACAACCCTAAAAGACAGAAATGCTCCCATTTAGAGACCAAAGGCTGATACAACACCAGGCATGGGTTTTGCTCACGTTCTCCAAGAACTTTCTCCTTCACTCAGCCTACTTGTATGAGCTGCGCATCAGCTGCTTCCCGTCCATGAAGAACCGGGAGCCGGGGGCTTATTCCCAACATCATTACACTACCTGTAAAAACAACAGGAGGCCCAAGTTACTGATACACACTTTTACACTGATAAAAATATAAAGCCCATTTCTTCCCACTGGGGCTCTCAGTTACCACCCAGAGGGTTGCTTCTGCTGGAGGATACTGAATATACATTTAAGACATGGACCCTGAACCTGTTGCCCGCCTGTCCCCACGTTACGCCAGCTGCATGGGGACTGCTTCCCTTCCCTCAAACCACAACTGAGTTCGTGTTCTCTGCAACATCCCACCCGACGGAAGAGAACATCTGTAGCTCGGGGTTGGACTGTGGAGAGTCCTTGGTGCTCTCTGAGCCTGGCTGTTGGCTTGCAGACCTTCCGCTGCCCAGCTAGGTAAACCCCATCAGTGCCCGGGAGGGTGGGGTTTGCTCCCTGTTCTATACAGTAGCTTGCCCTGCCCTGTTGGTGGGGGTGTTTTCTGCTTGGTACCTCCTTGATCAGGGCACCCTTGAGCAAGCCCCACCCTCCCTCGCACTGAGGATGTTGCCCAGCCGGGTAATGAGACGCCTGCAAGGAAACGCCGAGCTCAGAGAGCACCAAGGACGCCGCATCCCACCCCGCTGCTCTGCTCGGCGTCTTAGCCAAGGGCTCCCTCGAACCCCCTTCGGGGGAAAGCCTTTTCCTCCCCCCCCCCGGGCTGCTTCCCCTGCAGAAAATGCCGAAGGGCATGAAACGGGCATTCCGGCGGGGCTTCTAAGGAAGCCGCGGGTGCCGCCCCGAAAGGCTGCGCCGAGCGGGAAAAGAGGCGGCGAAGCGGAGCCTCCCCGCGGGCACCCGCCCCCCACCCGCCCCGCTCTTACCCAGCCAGGGGGCAGCGCCGCCCCCCTCCTGCCCGCCGCCCCCCGGCCGGAGCCCCGGGCCGCTCGCCATCGGGCGCGCCTCCGCTTCGGGCAGGTCAGCCCCGCCGCTGCCAGCCCCTCGGGCCGGGGATCGGGGGGCGCCGGGCAGGGCGCGGGGGAGGGGCGCGTGTGCACGGGGGGGCGCGCGCGAAGGGGTCCGAAAGGCCAGCCTCCCTCCGGGGCGAGGGGAGGCGAGGCGGCGCCCGCTCCCCGCAAGGGTCCCCTTCCCCGCCCTCCCGCTCCCCAGCCCCGGCAGGTGGGAGGACGGGCGGGGATCCGGGCGCTGCAACCGCGCCCCCTCAGCCCTGCCGCCCCGCGGCTCCCCTTCGCGCGGAGGCGCCACCGCGACGGGCTCGCGGGCGCCCGGCGGAGCCCGAAGCAAGCCCCGAACCGGCTGCCTCGGGAGCAGCGAAGAAGGGGAGGGCCAGAAGGGACCTCATCCCCCCCCCCGTCTCCCTCCGCTCTAGGAATCCGTTTCTGTGAGCTTAACCCTTGCCAAGGCGAGAGGCCGCCCAGCATGCGTGGGTTAGGCTGCTGCTCCTTCGGGTGCCGTCCTCCATCTCAGGGGGACGCCAGTGACAGAAGGCGACTGTTCCAGAGATGTTCTCTACTCTCATCCCTCCACTTCATCCATTAACTTTCTTCTACTTCCCTCAACCATGCCAAACATAGTCGTTTTTTCTAGCCCACTGTTTCTCAACCTTGGCAACTTTAAGACCTGTGGACTTCAACTCCCAGAATTCCCTGCTGGGGAATTCTGGGAGTTGAAGTCCACAGGTCTTAAAGTTGCCAAGGCTGAGAAGCATAGTTCTAGCCCATCCACCCATATCACATGCCCAAAGTATGTGAGTTTGCTTTGCTGATCATCCCAAGTCAGCCTTGGTTTGGTCCGGGTCTGATTGGCTCTTTTGGAGTCCGTGGTGCTCAGATGATCTCCAAACCTATCCTTCAAAGGTCTCTTATCTTCATACTTTTGAGGAGTTCAAACTTAGGTTTCTAACTTTCATAAACTTACCTTACATGAAAGACCATTGTTTAAATAATTCTGATCCTTGTCACTGAAATGTCCTCATCCTTCATGATCTGGTCATAGTCCACCCATGTCTTTCTCCTTAGGATTCATCTCCTTGTTGATTCTCCCCGACACTGTCTATCTTTATTCTGGAGCCAAAGAAAATAACTTTTCCCTTACCTTCATTTCTTTCTTAACTGAATACATTAAGATGCAGGCTTGCATTGTCCTATTAGTTAATATTAATGCTAATCTCAATATTATTATTAATAATGTTCTTCATTTTACTTTTATAATGATACATTGTTGCTGTTATTATTTTCAGCCCACAGATTGGTGTTATCAGCTTATTTTAGATAGTAGTTCAGACCCTAAGTTTGAATCCAGCTCTTGATTTCATCACTTTTAGTCCTGTTGTTCTGCAATGTATGTGCAGTAAAAGCTCTCCAAATCTCCAGCAGCAGATGGCAGCAAACACAGCTGGACTGTCCCGATTCAGAATTGCAATTTATTTTATCTCTGCAGGGATCAAAGAAAGCCCCAAAGGAACAATGGTTCCTCTTTTTAAGAATTTGCTGCCATTGGTGGTCACTAAATGTCACCAGACTGGGAATTGGGTTGTTATGACTCTGGATGATGGATCGTTTTTTTATTATTAATGTTAGTTTCCACTTCTGTAGGATTATAATGTATACTGCTTTTAATTTGATTTGATGGTTTCTCCTCCTCCTAATTACATTTTAGGAACTGTACATTGCTAAGAGTTTGCCAAACGGAACAGCCAGAAGCCCTGCAAACAGAGAGAAATTTATTTCAATCCCCTGGAGAAGGCAAATACAACCACACCAGTATTCTGCCAAGAGAATTAGATGGCCATTTCCAACCAGGGTGATGTTGACATGACACTGGAGAATGAGGCCCCCTAGGTCAGAAGATACCCAGTCAGCTAATGAGAAGAATTTGTCCATACCTCCAAAGATCAGATTCCTGGAGGTAATGCTTTTCCCACTGACATTGTATGGAAGCTAAGTTGGACTTTGAAGAAGCTGGATAGGAAGAATGTTGATGCTTTTGAACTTTGGTGTTGGAGAAGACTTCTGAGAATACTGTGGACAGCCAGGGAAACAAACCAATGGATCATTGAACAAATCAACCCAGAGTTCTCGCTCAAGACACAAACGACCAGGCTCAAATGATCCTACTTTGGACACTTTATGCAAAATCTAGCTCTCTGGAGAAGGTTCTGATGCTGGGAAAGGTGGAAAGAAAGAGAAAAGAAAACGACGACCACCAAGGGGGTTGGACTCAGCCACAGTGGCGAAAGGTGCACCATTGGAAGACCTGAAGGACCAGGATAGGGATAGATCATCATGAGGAAATCTATGTAGTTGCTAAGAGTCCATGCCAACTTGATGGCACATCATCAGTGAGAAAGAAGAGGGCACATATGAGTAGTGTTGGGGCTGGATTGAAGCAAAAAAGATAGCCAGCTGCTGATGTTTAGAAAATCATAGCTTTTAAAGAAACATTTTTTTAAAGAAAAGGAAAAAAAAATTTTTTTTAAACATCCAGAGACTCTGACCTGGTTCATAGAACACAGCAGTCACATTTTTTTAAAAAAACTATGTTAAAAACTTAACTTTCTTAACTATGTGGCTTTCTTTACATATGAAAATAGGTACAGCAAACCCCTTGGATAGCAGCTGTCTGCGTGATCATCAATGCCCTTGGCCGTGCTGCTGCAGGATTTTCAAAGAAAAGACGATGCTTGAAGGAATCGGTACTGTTATTTTTTTATTTGCACAAGAATTTCATCTTTCCTTATTTTAATAAAGGGATTAAGCTTAATTCAGGTCTTATGTTACCTTATCCTAGTTACTTTAGCAGGGGCTTTATCTGGGAAACCCATCCACGGAGTGAAGGGGGAGCTCAAGAGTATTTTGTGGCCTTCTGCTTTACTAGAACAGAGGCCGACACCATTTTTTCCAACCCTGCTCCTTCTTGTCCTAAATGCTAGCTGAGGATTCTGGGAGTTGTAGTCCCACCACACCTGAAAAGTGCCAAATTGGGGAAAGCTAGCCAGTGTGACACCATGGAATAGAGTGGCATGGCATGGAATAAATCTTTGTTTTTAGAACTGTAATCTAATTATTGTCTGGCTGATTCTATTTGTTTTGTTCTGTTCTAGTTCTGTTAGGAAAGTTTGATAAATAGCTGTTAAAATGATAGGGCCTTAGTAGAACACTAAACCAGATACAGGGAAATAAATTTTGATAGGTCTCTCGTTCTGGATCAAAATGTTTCGCAATAAAAGTGTTAAAACAGTTGTGTTTAGAAAAGGAACTGAAGATCTGGATCCTCTTTTTTCTCCCTTTCTTAGACTACAATATACAAAACTGATTAGCAATTATGTGAACGCCTTGTAGCTTGAACTTTAACTAAACTTCCTGTGGTCAGATTTTTCATATTATTTTTATTTATTTTTATTTCTAGCTATTTCTATGTGGGGTAGGAATGTCACTCTGTTTTTAATATACCTCATTGTTTTCATCCAGATTAATTTCTTTTCCTGCATTTTGATCTAGGTAAAGGTAAAGGTTTCCCTTGACATTAAGTCCAGTCGTGTCTGACTCTAGGGGGCGGTGCTCATCTCCGTTTCAAAGCTGAAGAGCCGGCGTTTGTCCGTAGACGCTTCCGTGGTCACGTGGCCAGCATGACTACACGGAACGCCGTTACCTGCCCGCCGAAGCGGTACCTATTAATCTACTCACAGTTGAATGTTTTCGAACTGCTAGGTTGGCAGGAGCTGGGACTAGCAACAGGAGCTCACCCCGTCACGCGGATTCGACCTGCCCACCGAAACGGTACCTATTAATCTACTCACATTTGAACGTTTTCGAACTGCTAGGTTGGCAGGAGCTGGGACTAGTAACGGGAGCTCACCCCGTCACGCGGGTTCGACCTGCCGACCTTCTGATCGGCAAGCTCAGCAGCTCAGCGGTTTAACCTGCAGCGCCACCACGTCCCTTGCATCTACAGATCAATATTTACCAATTTGGAGACCTCACAGGCACTTACCTTTTCTTTTTTTTTCCATCCCTTTTTTTTTTAACAAATTGCTTTCCTGGGAAATGGGAGGAGTCAAGGTGGGGCAATATACAACTGAGTCATATTTAAATTAGAATTGCTTTTATTTTGTAAGGTGCAACTCTGGCATGCGATAGAAAGTTCACCCAATACTGTGACATTTCTTTCTGCAACTTGGTACTGTCCAGATCTGCTGGATTCCAACTCTGTGTTGGCATTAGAATCGAACTGTGGCTGGGAGGGAGGCACTGTTTGAATACTTCATGCCTGACACGTTTCAATTCTGCATAAAATTGTGTTACGCTTTCCTGGCCCATATTTTATATGTCGTTAACACCTGGCTTAAAGCTTTTGCACATTTTCTGTTCCCTTGCAATTTTTGTACATTTTCCCCCAAGTTACACTGTAGATGTGGGGTGTTTTTCTTGCTGTTTTGTGTTTTTGTCCTTTGTAATTTATAATGCATTTCTTATTTATATTTTTGTGAGCTTGCAAAATAAGTATTTTACATTTTTTATTTAAATTTCCTTCACTTTTCAGGTGCCTCTCTGTTTCTGTCCATCACGGTCCATAGAAATATTCAAGAGATTTTCAGCAAGAACCTTAGAAATGAAACCTGTCTGCAAGCCTAAAACTAATGTTGGGGTATTGCAGGAGTTTTGGAACTGGAGCCAAATCAGGTCCTTGAAACAAGGCAAGTGCTTTGTATGAAAGCAATCCTTGTTTTTTGCAGATAATGCACAAAAAGGAGATATGCCATAAAAGTTTTAAAGGGGAAAAGAGGAAGGTAGAGTTAATTCGGTTTTCTAAATCCATGATGGGGGGAATCCTTGCCAATTGTTAACTTACTGACCCAACTCAGGGAATTAATTTGCTCTGGAATTTTTGAATATTCATATTCAAGTTGAATTTCACTGGTTCTGTAAAAGACCTGTATTTAGCTGGCTCATCACCTAAACCTTTAGACCTGGAGAACTGTATTATTGTAATTCCCACCAGGGACAACCAACAAGTTACTAGCCTGGAGTGGACCTGAGCAGTATTTATTATAGAATTGGCATTTCTGGAGCCTTTGGTCTTATCTTGGCCCTTGCTTCCATCTGTTCAGTGCTGAGAAAAGCTTCTGTGGCAACCTGTTGCTTTAAGAAGATGAGAACATCAGAAAAAGGAAAGGTGTGTGAGAGAAGGGATAGCAAAAAGGAAGAACAGGTGGCACCTCCTTTCTTTTCTGCAATGGCCGCTATCCATGGTGGGCAAATCACCCCTGAAGCTATGACGTCCTTGCTTAAAAAAGGCCATCCCAATTTCCACCCACGTTGGATCAGATCCTCCGGGGAGCCCACAAGATTCCCCGCCAAGCAGGAATCGCCAGTCACAAAAGAGCGTGTGTGCCTTCAATGCTCTAATTCAAAGGTTACAAGGGTTAACTGTGTACACCATCCAGAGTCCCATGCAAGCGAGATGGGCAGCTATATAAGTTTAATTAATTAATTAAAGGTTACACAGAAGAGGGGCATCAGTAGACACAGCATATCTGAGAAACCATACCTATCCCACCTCTAGCCATCTATTATGGGCACTAAAGGCCACCTGGCCACTAACTGGCATTCAGAAGCAACCTGATTCTGATGCTTGGAGTACCTGATCACCACTGCGTGCTTCCAGGAGGATCCAATTGGCTTTGTTCTGTGAACGTAATCACAGCCTGCGATTATGGCTGTGTGAACCCAGCTGTCCTGCTTCAAAGTGGGTGATTATTAGCAGTGGTGAACTCCATGGCTAGGCCGGACAGAAGAGAAGAGGCTCCTGTGCCTTTAATTGGTAGGCAGAAGAGGGATTTCAGCAGACAGGATGGAGCATAAAGCCACACCTGCTTTGGTCCCTGTTTTGACAAAGCTATTAAAGGTACAGGAGTCCCATCTCCTTGCACAGACCATTCTGGCTGTTCTTTTACCCACCTGGTGGCTGTGTTTGCCAAGGGAACCTGGTCATAGTCTGTGTAACCATGGTTTGGCTGAGCCAAGCCACTGCACTAACCCCAAACCAAGCAAATGGCTTTCTGGAAGAGTTTGAATGTTGCACAGGTATGAATAACCTAACCATGGTTTAACTCAGTTCCATTTCCTGGGGTCATACAAGACAGTAATACATGGCTATTTAATTATGCTGAGGTCCACTCATCTTAAAAGTGGCCAGGTTTGAGGAACGCTGCAGCAGACCACACCGATTTGGGGGCTGAGCCACGGGGACTGGCCTTGGACTGCCCCAGGGAGCTTCTCCACCCCATGGCTCGCTAATTCAGCATGTGTGAACCAAGTTCTCAATATGGTGCCCTTCAGAGACTAAAGACCCAAACCAGTCACCATTGCCTATTCTGGCTCAGGCTGCTGGAAGTTGTAGTCATCACCTGTGACGGCAGAGAGACCCGAGGACGCCTCTAAGCCCCTCCTTGATTTCACGCCACGAAGCCCACGCCCGCCTTTCCCCTTTCCCTGGAAAATGCAGGCGCTGGTAGGCGGAGGAGCGACATCCACTTCTGCCGTAACTCCCTCTGCCGCAAGGCTGATTCATTCTGCGGCTTGGGGACAAGCGACGCCTGGGGGCGACCACCTCCCCGGTGAGATTTCTGCCTGCCACTCTTTCCTCCCGGCGGAGGCACCGAGGCTTAAGGGTTAAGCTGACCGAGATCCACTTCCCAGAAGGGAGGAGAGAAACCATTGGACGAGGGCGCGCGCCTGCCACTTTGGGGAAGGGCCGTCGCGTTTCCTCTTCCTCTCCGGTGGGGAGCGTGCAGCCGGGCCTGCAGATGCAGAGGGCCCCCACCCCACCCCGCTCGAGCTGCGGCGGCTGGAAGTCCGGGTAAACGGGGGGCAGATGCCCTTGGCAGGGACGGGCGCGGGGCGAGTGGACGCCTTTGCGGACGCCCCGGGGAGAGGCGGTAGGCGAGATCTGGCGGGGAGAGGGGAGCCTTCCTCAGCCCTTTTGCACGCGCACCTCTGCACCTTCTCAACCCTTTTGCACACGCACACATACACACGCCCGCTCCGCCTTTGACTTCGGTGCTCAAGGCGCGCGGGGGGGGGTCTTCTTCGCCGGAGGCGTTTTAGCAAATGGTGGGCAGCCACCTGCCGGGCGCGGCGGTGGGCGAAGCCGCAGCTCTCCGGAGGCGGCTGAACCACATCTCCCAGCAGCCCCAGCCTGGTGGTCAGGGCCGAGAACTGGAGCGGGGCAACATCTGCAGCGGGGCAGCTGCCCTGCTCTTGATCTGGCTGCATTGCGGGTTTTACCCGGGGGTTTGGACTAGATGATCTCTAAAGCCCCTTTTCTAACCCATTCCCTATGCTTTGGCGACCTGCTGCAGGGAAGAGTCGTTAGTAGTAAGTGTGCAGGTGAGGATGTTGGTACATGCTTCTCCTCCCTCCCCTGCCCTCTGCACTGATCAAAATTTTCAAGAAACCATTTTTTTTTAGTTTTTAGGAAACAGCTCCCAAAGATCTCCTTAACCCTAGTGCTGTGACCCACAGGCAAGCTATCTATCTAGTCAGAATTAGAGGAACTAAAGATGGTGGCTGTTTGGAGGTCACTATAAGCCTAAAATCTTGGGTAACCTTTGGCAGTGGGAAGATTAAAACAGTATTTTGTATCCCATGATGAACTAAGTTTTCCTTTGTTCATGCTGTGTGAACATGGGCCATACATTCTGTAATTCCCTGAATATTATTTATTTGGTTGTTGGAACCATTGCCAAGGGGAAAAATAATTCTATCGTGGTAGACAAGATGGCCAGCCCTAAGGGGAAAATAATAAAAGTGTGTTCTGTTAATAAAATGTTGGGTAATAACAGCAGAAAGAAACCGCAAACGCTGGCTTCACTGGGTGTCTTCATTTATTCTTTAGCCTGCTGGGGATAAGTTTCTTGTTCAAAGAGAGTTGAAAACTTGTTACTAAATGCATTTAAAATCTCTGTAATCCTTTACAAAGATAAAACTTTTATGTTTCACCTCTGCAAGCATTAACACAACTTCTTTGGCAAGAAGCAATGGTTATTTAGGGCTATGCTGCTGCTAGAGCTGGAAGCTCAGTTTTATTAGCAGGAGTATTAGGCATGTTTGCTGCCTTGAGTGGACCAAATATATAGTTGTTTAAAAAGGCGGTATGAAATCTAATAATAATTAAATTGGCAAGCAATTTCTGTTTATGGAAGCAGGATTTTAAGCCTTTTGGGTGTCCAGGGGCTCAGCTGGAGGGTAAGGGTGAAACCAATTATTTAAATGGCTGAATAGGCTAATCTTGGCATATCTGTCCCCCAGCCCTCTTCTTCTCATCAGCTCTTCTTCTGAAACAGCTTTGCGTCAACGTTGCCACATTGATCCAGGCCACATTGGTCTACGCTCTCTAGCTGTGACTGGAGTTGCTTAATTACAGGTAGATAATTTGGTCTGGAGATATGCACGTGTTTATTTCACGCTTATCTGCCTGCGCTGGCCTTTCCAATTAAAACACGCTTCCAAACAGGTGTTCCTCCAGGAGCTGAAGGAAGCTGGTCATGAGACATAAAATAATGCCGGAGAAGGGGAAAAGTCCAGATGCAGAATCCGAACGAGAATTGCGAGAGGGCCTCAAACTCAAGGCCACCCAGGAGAATGCAGGGAAAGCAATGAAAGGCCTCCAACCCGGGAACGCAGAGGCCTTTGCCAACAGGGGGGGCTCCAGGCCAGCCAGGAGTGAGGCAGGAGACCGGCGGTTGAAATACTTAGATCCCCGGGCTGCTTTGAAGGCGACGCAGCGCTCCAACCAGGAGGAACTGGTTTCTGAACCGTGGGAGAACGCCAAGGCCTGCCTGGCCTCATTGGAGGGAGCTGCTGAGACCTACTGGCGGTACAAAGGGTTGGTGGATCTCAGCAGAGACCCTCGAAGGGAGAGCAAGCAGACCAGCACTGCCAAGATGGATGACTACTGGAAGGTGGGAGAGGATGCCCTGAGGGATGACTCAGCGGCCACAGACATGCAGCGAGCCCTTTTTAGGGAGTTCTGTTACTGGGATGCCGAGGGTCCCCGCGAGGCCTGCAGCCGCCTCTGGTACCTCTGCCACCGGTGGCTGAAGCCGGAGAGGCACACCAAGGAGCGGATCCTGGAGCTGGTGATCCTGGAGCAGTTCCTGGCCATCCTGCCCTCCGAACTCCAGAGGTGGGTCAAAGCTGCCAGGCCTCAAACCTGTGACCAAGCAGTGGCCCTGGCTGAAGCCTTTCCCCCAGGACGGCCACAGGAGGTGAGACTTTAGAAAAAGTTAACTTTGCGCTGAGATTGTGCTAAGAGAGGGGCAGGGCCCAGGAACACAGAGGGGGTCAGCCTTTCCAGGTAGACCAGACTAGCAAACCAAAGTCATGCCGGTTAATATGACTTTTATTACAGAGCTGCTGTAACAGAATCTTGCAAGTCTGAATGTGCTTCCCCCTCCCTCCCTTTATCTTTGTGAGAACTAGGGAGGGTCTTGTCTGAGACGCTTTCTCAGGTTGTGGTTCTGGCCCGGATTTGAGAGTCTTTTATCTGTCTGTTGTCTTGGTAGCGGCTTTTCCTGCTGTTCCTCAAGGTTATTTCTTCTGCCCATTACATCGGGAGGCAGCCCAAGGGCCACAACTGGTGCCACTTTTAGATGTCGCTAAAATGAGATTCCATACATTGGAGAGATCACAAGAAGCAGAGCAGGGAGGTTTGGCATTTGTGTGTGTTTGTGTGTGCTCATTAAACTGAAATGGGGATGCACACACTAGTTTTCTTCTCCTTCCTCCTGCTGAAAAATTGCATTGTCATTTTTGGGTGGGTCATTCCTGGACTTGGTTGATTCATTGATTGATTTTTTTCTGGTTGGCTGCCACTGAACCAAAAAGACTTACGGCAGTTTGCAGCTTTCCAAAAGGAAGCCATCAGTTGAAACACACGCAGTAAACAGAGGTGTCTGCAGAGAGAGGGATCAATAAAGCCAAGATGGCGTCCACAGCCATGTGATCAGAGCCCCGCCCATGTTTATGTGCATTGTGATGCAGGCAAAAAGGGGGTGGGGCTTCAGTTGCACAGCTGTGGCCGCTATCTTGACTTTTGACCCCCTCCTGCAGACACCCTGGATGGTTAACATTGTGAAAATCAAAACTGTAAACAACACGGAAAGAGACTTGTGAAAAATAGGTTGCACAACACAAAGGCGAGGCAAAAATTGGAACACTGCTATGAAATTGAAACAAGAACAACAGCGACCATTAGCTAGTCACCTAATGCTCTGTGGAAGAGTTTAATTTTTACAATTTAGAGGCCACCCAACCGCACAAAACTCCAGGTGGTCACCACTTTAAGCAAGAGACAATAATAGGAGAATAGAGATCACAGATGTCCGGGGGAAAAAGATCCATAGCATATAAAAAGTCCAGCAAGGGCTTGACACCTATATTATCCCAAGGCCTGGGGGATTAACCAGGTTTCCAGCAGTTTCCTGAACATCGTGCGCGTAGGGGCCATATGGATCTTTGGAGAGATGCTGTACTGGAGGGCGGTGCCGCAACCGAATTCAGCCTTAAGTATGTAAAGAAGGACGATGCTTGTGTTAGTTCTAAGAGGAGACTATTCCATAAGGCCAGAGTGGCAGTGGAGAAGCAGCACCTCTTGGTCTCCTTTCCCTTGATCTCACCAAAGTGGGGTCTGACTAGAAGCTTCTCCTGGGAAGAATCTCTAGAACCTGATTCAGGTAGGTGAAGGTGGTTCTGCAGATACTTGGGCACCAAGCCAGGCGTGTGACTTCCAGGGTGACCACGCGCAGCTCATCCATCAGCCACCCATTTGTAGAGCTACCGTCAAGCCCCTGCACGTAGACCAGATCAGTAAATGAGCAAGCATGTGGTGGAATTTGGTACCTTGTGCATGGAAACTAAACCAAACTGGGTCTAAATACCTAGAGTTTCAAATATAAAGATTTTCACATTAGATGGGTTTTTTCTCATGTGCAGAATGTCTCGTACACTTTTTTTCACTGTGCTCTTTGACTTTTAGCGGTAGGGCTTGCATTTTTGGCTATCAGGGTAATGTCAGCACAGGTTGTTTCTGCTTCCATTTTTAAAACCTCAAGTCTACAGTGCTACCAACAGAGATTCTTTCCTTAATTTTTTTTTTACTATCTGATTTGTGCAGTTCCCAGGAGAAGGGGGGCCATAAAACACCTGACAAGCCAGAGGATGTCATTTGGAAATTACCATGGAAATTGCAATTTGTCTGAAGATAAGCGCCTGCCTTAAATAAAATCAGACATTTATTATTTTATTTATGATTTATTTAAATGTATTGGCTGCCCAACTCCAGTGAACTATTCCACCTAGTTCAGAGATTGGCTAGCCAGCTTTAGACTGCACCACCGAAATGCATGTTTGGCAGCAGGAATTTTTTAAATCTTTCTTTTGTGGAGAAGAAAGAGAAGGAAAATAAATCCACTTAAAGGCCCAGAATAACATGTTTTATTTCCTTTTTTAAAGAACCCCCCAAAGTTGAAAGACAACTAAAGAGTTCAGCCCCACCTCTTCGGGAACATCATTGCCATGACCTCTGCAACCTCAAAGGCTGAAAGTTTTAACAAATAAAGCATAATCCCCAAATCCAAAAAATAATAATTCTTTTAAAAATCCTCTCTGGTTTATTGGACATCTGCAATCTCTTTGATCTCTAGTTGACATCATTGGCCAAAATTTCACGTGATCCGGGCTTTTTTTTAAATTAAACTATTTTGCTTTAAGGAGCGTGAGCCCCCTTTTTCTGAGGAACATGTGTGATCTCCAGATGTGACGTGTCTTTCTGTGGGGGAAGAAACGGGCATCCTTGCTTTGTGAAATCTCCCCACCCTGCTTTCGGTTCTGTTTCTTGTTCCTGAAGATAAACTTTGGGGTCATTTCAGGGACCAAGCCTGATGCAGGAGGCGGCCCTGGGTTTCTCCACGGCTGAGCAGCCTCTGTCTGGGGCTGGAGAGAAACATCTCAGCGCCAAGATCAAGCAGGAACGGGATGCTGACAGTGACTCAGAAGGTAAGGGCTCATGGTCTGCTGTTGTCTCTGAGGTGCCTGAATTTTCAGAAGTTGTTTTAAGCTGAACGTCAGCCCTTCGAGGTAGGCCAGGTCAGGAAACAGACCCTGCAGGGATTCCAGGAATGTTACTTTATTCTTGCAGGATAAATGGAAACCTGTTCTTCTCTGCTCTTTTTTAAGGATAACAAGGACAAGGCAGGGCTGTTGTGAGTCTCTCTTCTCACACTTTCTACTTACTCAGGGCTGAGCAACCTTTTCTCCCCTCCGGTGTTTCTCAAGGCCAGAGCTGAATTCCTCTACGCCAGGAAATGTTGCCATGTTAAAGTTCAGAGTACATTTCTTGTTGCTTCACTATTCCTACATGTGGGTAAACAGAACAGCATTGCATTCAAACATGAGATGGTGGCCTTCTTTGCACCTTTATAACAAGCCAGGATTCAGCCCATCTCCCATTGTTGTTTCCATGCAACTGGTATTTGGAAGCACACTGCCACCAGTTTGGACATAATTGAGTCTCTGGGTCTCAGGAGTAACGTTCTAATGGGATTTTTTTTCTCTGAGCTTGGAACAAAATGTTTCCATCATCATGGTTGGGAACTTCTTGGGGCCATCTGGTTGGCCACTTGGGAAACGGGGTACTGGGATAATGGGGACTTTGGTCTGATGTGGCAGCCATGCTCTGCTTGGTAACTCCTTTTTCCTCCATGCTCCCCACAGGAGATGAGTGGGTGATTGAGACAAGGCAGGGAGACCCCCAGCTGGAGGAAACGGAGCCAGTGAAACTGTGTGGGACCTCCTGGGAAGGACTCGATTGGTCTGAAGAGGATGGAGATGGTCCTGCAGCTCTTGGGGATGGAGCAGACCAGAAGGATGAGGACAACCAAGATCAGCGCAGAGCTGAAGTGTTTCCTCTAGCAAAAGAAGATGGGGACTCAAGTCAACCCATTGTGGTCAAAAGACAGCGCAGAAGTCGAGAGAAGAAGACATGTGCTGTGTGCGGCAAGACCTTCAGCCGGAGTACTGTGCTTGCTGCGCATCAGAGGACCCACACGGGTGAGAAGCCATTCATGTGCCAGAATTGTGGGAAATGCTTCAGCTTCAAGTCCACGCTGGTTGCCCATGAAAGGACCCACACGGGAGAGAGGCCCTACACCTGTGATCAGTGTGGGAAGAGCTTCACCGTCAGCTCAGTCCTCACCAGGCACTACAGAGTACATATTGAAAAGGAACTCTTCAGCTGCTCCGAGTGTGACAAGAGCTTCACGCAGAAGTCTCAGTTGCTCAACCACCAGAAGGTCCACGTGAGGGAGAAGCCGTTCAAATGCGCCCAGTGTGGAGAGGGTTTCAGCCGCAGCTCCAGCCTCAAGAAACACGAGGGCGCCCACACGGGGCAGAAGCCATTCAAATGCCCCGACTGTGAGAAGTCCTTCAACACGTCCTCCCAGCTGGTCAAGCACCACCGAGTCCACACGGGGGAGAGGCCCTACACCTGTTCAGAGTGCGGGAAGAGCTTCAGCCAGTGGCAGATCCTGATGGTGCACCAGAGGACCCACACGGGCGAGAAGCCCTTCAAGTGCGCCACCTGCGGGAAGTGCTTCTCTGATCGGGCGGTCCACATCCGTCACCAGAAAGTCCACACGGGGGAGAGGCCTCACCAGTGCACCACTTGCGGGAAGAGGTTCACCCACCGCACCGTCTTGGTGAAGCACCAGAAGATCCACGCCCGGGAAGCCCTGAATCTGGCCAAATTAAAAGAGGAGCAGCAGCAACACAAGGAAACTTCGTAAAAGTTTGGAACGTGGAGCAATGCTCAACTTCGAAGGTAGCTACAGGCAACTCTTTCTCTGAGCCTTCCCTTAACTTCTTGGCTTCCAGATGAGTCAGGCCAATGGTCTTCCTGGCTAAAAAGGATGGGAGTTATAGTCCAATAAAGGAGCCAGGTTGGACTGACCGCATGTGAGTCTGCTGCATTGTGCGGACACGTGTGTGTATCAGACAATCAGTATGTCTGCAGTCCCACTGTGGCAAGCTGTCACATTCCCGGGGCTGAGCATGGGGTAGGCAAAACTTCCTCTGTCACATGCAGGGATCCTGCAGTGGGCATGTCCCCCAGCCCCCTCACCTTTCATGTTGTGACTGATTGTGCGTGTGCGCTCTTGTCCTGCAGATAAAGGATGCCAGGGGGTCGTTGGGTTTCAGCAAAGCCAACTTCTTGAAGATGTATTTCAGCTATGCACTACAGCGAGTCAAGGAAGCAGTCAAGAGGGCAGATAAGCCCATTCCATTTGTGTGCGGACATCGAGTAATAGTAGATAACGTGTCCGACAGAGGAACAGCCTCATTTGTTTTCATTAAATTCCCCATCCCAGTGTGGTATTTGCCACTTTTCTTTGGTGGTTGATTTTGGACACCAACATGGTTTTGTTTTTCCATATTATAATGATAAGAGGATAATGTATATCATAGAAACTGATTAAAACAAAAGTTAGAAGTGCCTGATAATTAGCCTGTCTGTGAACTTGCCTTTTTTTGGCTAATGCAGTTTCTGTCCAGTATTACTTTCTATACGGACGTTTCATCTAATAGCTGGATTGATGCATTGTTCTAAGGTGTGGTTTAGTTAACTCTGGTTTATGGAATAAATCACAATTAGATGCACAGCACCCTACATTCTGGTTAACAGACTCTACTGATCACATAAGCCACAAACCATGTCTAAAAATGAACTTTAGCTTGACAAGTGTGAATACCATCGTGCCTGAGTGTGGTGTATGACTCCCAAGTAATTGTGGCTTATTCCACAAACCATAGTTAAAGCTGTCACAGTGTGACCCTTAGCCCAAATCACTTTCCCTCCAGTCTCCATGCACTGATTCAAGTCCTGCCGTCTGGAGCAAAAGAGAAACTTCCGATATTTGACGAGTTTTGCTAGACTCCGCCTTGTGTCCCAGCCAGCCATTGCAGCAGTCCTGTTCGAGGCAGGACCTGACTTGAAAAATCCACTCCACGTTGATGCATGAGAGCTGAAGCAGGCCACTCGGTCTGGTTGACCAATCTGATCAGGAGAAAAGGGGCCTCTGTGCACACACAGAAGTAGGGGAGTGTCAGCCTTTGAGGTAGGCCAGGTTAGGAAACAGACACCATAAGAACTACTGGAACTCGATTTTAGGATATAATAACAGACTCTTGAAAACTGATGGAATTTCTCTCTCCCTCTCTCTCATACCAAAGAGTCAAGGTGGGGCAATCTTGAGTTTCTTCTTCACCACCTCCTGATTTTCTGGGCTAAGTTTTGTAATGGCTATTGCGTACCTCCTTCAAGGCTATCGCTGCACTCCTCGCCTGGGACCTTCTGTAAAAACCAAGTCATGGCTGTGTAGACCACCAAGAAGAAAATTAATCCTAAACCCATATTGAGGTAATATCTTTATTAAGCCCAATTGATAAATGGGGCATTTGGGCATTTGAGAGGGCTGTGCAGTTCTTTGGATGCAGTTTGGAGGCAGGAGCATGAATACAACCTCTCTCTACTCATTAAAGCAGCTGCATCTGTTTCCCGCTGTATCCTCTAAGCTATAAAGACTGGATGGGGATTGGCAGCGGGGCAGCAGATTTCACACCAGGGTCGTTTTCTGCCCATTCAAGGACATGGAAATCACTACCGTAGTGGGGAACAGCTCTGAGGTAAAAAAATGCAGCACCACCAGGGATCAGTTGAGCTGGTTAGGATAGAAATACTTGTGACAAACAGGGAAATTCTGTAGGGACAGAACTGGAATTAGATTGGCCAGAAGAACTCAAGATAAATCTGGATTCCAAAGTGGGATTCTGTTTGGAAGGGGAAACAGAGGCAGGAGAGGGATTAGTAGTGGGGTGTGTGTGCAAATTTCATGCTGACCCAGGGATTGGTGAAGAGCACATTAACTCAGTAGTGGGAAATGCCCCAGGAAGTCTGGATGGGATTGTTGATTATAATAAAGGCTCTGTTTGTTTTATATATAACAAAGTACTGCATTTTGTTGCTCAAGGTCTCCGCCCAGAGGACCTCTTGGGGGAGATGGATGGTGGCAAAAATTTGAATAAATAATAAAATAATATCAGAATTCTGCACTTGGCAGATGGTGAACATCCCTTGAACAGGACAGTCTATTTCTGAAATATTGCTTTCCTATTATGATTCTTCTGAGCCAGGAGCCACCAAAAAGGGTTCTTCAGTTCTGCAAATATAAAAATATTAAAAAACTCTCTTGTTCTCTTCCCACCAAAGAACAGGCATCTTGCCTAATGAGTCACAGCCAAAGAATGACTGGAATTCATATTTTTTAAAAATGGGCAAATTGGCCTCTTCAGCCTTTGTCTCACCACCACATGTAGGTGTAGCTTGAATCCGGCAAAGCAAAGGAAATTTAGTCATTGTCCAGGGGAGTCACTTTTGACTAGAGAGAGATTTTAATTTTTGGTTGGGTTTGCATAATGCAGTTAATCATAAGCCAGATTGGAAGGCTATGTCCCTAGAGCATACTGTATTTTAAGCCAAAACCGAATAAATAAATACCATTAATTATGGTGGCAAGGCTAAAACCAACGGTTATTAGCTTCATTAATTTTATTTATTTCTATTGATTATTTACTTATTTTTATTTACTTGGTTTTGTTCGTTTATATTCATTACTTGATTTACTTGCCTTATTTTTATTTTTTTATTTTTTTATTTAATTGACTGCATTTGTTAACAGCTCAAATCTTAATAACTGAGCAGTGAACTACAAAATGACACAACACAAACAATATGAGCCTAAATTTCTCAACCTTGGTAACTTTAAGATGAGTGGACTTCAACTCCCAGAATTCTCCAGCCAGCCATGTAGCTTAGTGGCTTAGTGTAGGTCTAAACCCTGCCAAGAACGGGTTTCAATAAACCACGATCTGGAAAACCCATGATCGCGACTAGCAAGCCAGAGGCAGAGATCGAGCGACCCAAACATTTCGGCGGCTTCTCCCCCGTTCCCCTCTTGCCACCCTCCGGCTCCGCAGCAGCGACGCGGAGTTGGCCACCCGCATTCCGAGGCCGCCGGAGCGAGTCGCGCACGATTGGCAGGCAGCTCCGCGGCTTCCGCTGCCCGGGCCGGCGGGCGCGCGGGCTGCGTTCTTCCCGCAGTCGGGGTGAGGCGGGGAGCGTCCGCGTCGTCGTACCGCGGCTGCCCAGCTGCACCTGTCCGACAGCTGCCCCTCCGGCAAGTGCTCAGGGCCCAGCGGGAAGGACAGGCAAGACTGCCGTCGCCAGCTGGCCAGGCAGGCAGGCAGCAGCAGCAGCAGCCGGCGGGCACCCTGGCGCCGGCTTTGCACCCGCTCCGCTCCTTCTCTCTTCTTCGCGGAGCCGCTCTGAAGGGTTAAGCTGACAGAGCTGCGCCGCCCAGAGTGGAGACGGGCGAAGAGCGGCGCGCCGGCGAGGGGTCCCCCTTCCTTGCCTGCGCTGCCTTGCGGCCGGAGCGCCGTCGGCCTCGGGGTTCCTAGCCGCCGGGTCGCGGGCTCCCCGTCCGGCCTCGCGCCAAAGCCGGGGCGGGCAGAGCGCCCGAGGCGCCGAGCCCGCTTCGCGCAAGGGGAGGCGCCGGCTGGCCCCGCGCAATTGGCCCGGCGGCGCAGCGGAGCCCGGGCAGGCGCGCGCTGGCGAGACCTCTCCGACGGAGGGAGCGGGGAGCCCGAACGCTCGCGCTCCCGGGGGTGCTTCCGACGGCGGTTTTCCCTCCGGTACGTTGGCGGAAGAGGGCATGTGGGGCTCGCGGCGGTGGCAGGGCCGAGAGGACGATAAACGCCGGAGGCTGCCCGCTCCCGGAGCCGCGCCTGGCCGGAGAGCCGGACTCGCGCCGTGGTTGAAGATCACAGGCAGCGCCGGTTGGGAGCAGAGGGCGCGATGCTCCCCGCTGGGGCTGGGGCTGAAGCTGAGCATGACAGATATACTATATACCAGCCTTTTTCATCCTTTTGACCCTGGAGGAACCCGGGAAATGTTTTTCAGGCTTGGGGAAACCCCTGCACGTTCAGGCTCAGATACAGGCCAGAAGCTACAAAATTATTATATTCATTTCATGTGTAGGCCTGTATACATGCATGAATGAAACTTACCTCTATGATGGGAACTTGCCTGAATTTGAAATAATTTTCAAATAAGTCATGATCTCCCAGGGAAACCCTAATGGCTCTTGCGGAACCCGAGGGTGCCACAGAACCCTGGTTGGGAAACCCTGATAGTGAGAGCCAGTCTGGCGCAGTGGTGAAGGCACAGGCTGCAAGTAGGAGGTGAGTTCTACTCTCACCTTGGGCACGGAGCCAGCTGGGTGACCTTGGGCCAGTCCCTTTCTTGCAGTCCTAGCAAGCAGGCAAGGGCAAAGCACTTCTGAACAGCCTTGCCAAGAAAACTGCAGGGTCTTGTCCAGACAGTCGCCAAGAGTCAAGACTGACTCGGCACTCCCCCAGGAAAGCATATATATATATTATATAGTATATATGGTGTATTTTTCATATACGTAGCATAGATAGATAGATAGATGGTTTTAGTATAGTAAGTTATACTTCAATACAGTATCGTATACAGCAGTTTTTCAACCAGGGTTCCGTTGCACCCTAGGTTTCTGCAAAAGGTCACTAGGGGTTCCCTGGGAGATCACGATCTATTTAAAAAAATATTCCAAATTTGGGCAACTTCACATTAAAGAGGCAAGTTTCATTCTTTATTTTTAGCTTAAGAATGGATATATACAGGCCTACCCATGAAACAAATACAATAATTTGGTAACTTCTGGCCTATATTTGAGCCTAAATGTGCAGGGGTTCTCAGAGGCCTGAAAAATATTTCATGGGTTCCTCCAGGGTCAAAAGGTTGAGAAAGGCTACTGTGCTAGCTAATGGAGGGTTGGGGTCTAAGAGTTGTGGTGGCAGGGGCTGATGGGAGGTGGTCCATCTTTTGCAGGGAGCCTCGTTCCAGAAGCTGGCTTCACAGGCTGACATTTACAGCAGTGACCTAGTTGGGTTTGCTTAATCAGGTCAATGAAACTGTTCATTGTTCCTTCATCTGCACACGCTAGATTGCGCATGCTGGCTGGGGAATTCTGGGAGTTGCCGTCCACACAGCTTACAATGGCCAAGGCTGAGAACAGGGCTTTAGGGTTCTGTGAATGATGCAAACATTCAGTGCCACCAGAGTCAATCTAGGAAATAATTATGTTGGGTAAAGCCAGAAGCTTTTCTGTCTTTCAGTGGCGGTATTTAAACTGGCCGGCTTTTGGGAAAACCAGAACGGGTGTGAACACTGTGTTGGAATGGAAAGGAGAGAAGGAAGCTGCTAAAGAGGCATGGATCGATTGGGGAGGGAGCTGTTTGGGCATGGGGGAGAGTGTAAACAGCACCCTTGGGTTACAGGGTCACTAAGCCATAAGCCATAGTTTACAAGCCAAGTGGCTGGGATTGCGTATGCAGGTAAGCCATGATGTGATTTGGTTTGGGAGTGGCGTGCTACTGGTACATTGTGGTTTGTGAACTATGGATTATGGATTATGGCTTAGTGTGCTATGCAAACCAAATTACTGTGGTTTGTCCAGCAAACTGGTATAAAACCTATAAATTAGCATCACACATGAAGCCAGGAACCCAGCCTGTGTGTGTGAGAGCTGGAAACCTATAGGTTTGTGCTCATAAAGCCCTAATCCAGCTCTCCTGCACCAAAGCGCTTCTGGAGTTGTGGAGTTTCATCACCCAATTAGGTAACATGGGGATGGGGATGAGAATGACGGTGCCTAGTTGGGTAAGAAACGTCTGCAAGAAACCAACCAAGTTCAGAGACTCCACAGTTCAACCCTGAGCTACAGAGGTTCTCTTCTATTGGCTTCTGGAGTTATTGGACTCTTCTTATTCTCTTACCAAAGTCTATTTTTCCTCCAGGATAAACTTTCATCATTGGCCCCTCCTGTGAAACACCATGTTTGCCTGTAATCCCCTATGCTCCATAAAATGATCCATGGATCTTGGGGAACCATCCTGGGTTGGGTTGTTCACCAGAGACTCATCCTCTTGGGGACATTTTCAGCCAAGCATAGCTCTTCATCAAGACTTTCCATGCTGAGCTAAATCTGATAAAATGGCACAGAGAGGAAGGGTGCCAAGTGTTGGCCTCCAGTTCCCAGAGCTGTTGCCCCAGGAGATAAAGGCTGGGAGGCTGCTGGGGGATGAAGTCCATGAGGGGTGTGAACATGGAATAGCTTTGGAGGGAGCAGGAGATGCCCCTCACAAATTCAGGACTGGGAATCGTTTGAGTTTTCTGAAGAAGGAGAACCTGGAGCAGGCAGCAAACCACTTGGACAAACATTTAGAGTTGCGTGAGGCCTTAAAAGCAACACAGTTTCCTCACTCAAGATGGGAATGTTCCCAGTTACCAAGATCACCTCCATGGGGTAAGACTAAGACTTCCCAACCATCCTTTGAAGGAGCGTTAGATAGTCTTTGGAGATCCAAAGGAGAATCAAATCACCCTGGAGACATTCAAGGGGGGCACACCAAGATGGAGGATTATTGGAAGGCCAAAGAGGATGTCTTAAGTGAGGGCCAAGCTTCCATGGACGCACAGCAAGCCCTCTTCAGGGACTTCCGTTACCAGGATGCCGAGGGGCCCCGCGAGGCCTGCAGCCGCCTCTGGTACCTCTGCCACTGCTGGTTGAAACCGGAGAGACACACCAAGGAGCAGATGCTGGAGCTGGTGATCCTGGAGCAGTTCCTGGCCATCCTGCCCCCGGAGATTCAGAGCTGGGTCAAAAAGAACTGCCCTCAAACCTGTGACCAAGCGGTGGCCTTGGCAGAAGAGTTCTTACTGAGACAGGAAGAGGACGAGGTGTCGGAGCAAAGGGTGAGAATGGATTTTGGTTTTCATAGGAGATCCCCGTGTATGTAAATGAATGATCTTGAGGTTGGCCCTTAGAGATCACTTCTTGTTATTGATATGATCCTCCAGTTGGCTTCACATGCCCATTGTAACTGGCTCAAAATGCCAGTCCTTAGAGCTTACTCAAAGCCATCCACGCCCCAGAATCTTAGATTTGCTCCTTACTGTCTCTGAGGATCCCGGCCACTCTGCTTAGCAAAGACTTCATACCATTGGAAGAGGGCATTGAGGTCACAGAGTCTGATCCTTGCTCAATATGGGATGAAATGTCTCCAGTGGAAGATGGTTCCATCTCCGCTTGGACCAAAAGTGTTTTTCTAACATTCAGCCAGGATTTTTTTTTCCTTTAGCTTTGGGGTGGGGTGGGAGGAATATTCATTTTTGCTCTAAGTGGACTGTTCTGCTGCTTAACAGCTTTTACTGCTAGGAAATTCCTTCTAAGATTCAGCTTGAATCTCCTTTTGTAACGGGCTGTGGGAATGACCTTGGGAGACAGGAGGAAGGGCCACAGCCTGGACAATGGCCCGATAGGAGAGATCTCAGCCCACAGAAGGAATGGGGGTGGAGAAAGCGTCTCAAGAGGGACCCTCCCTAGTTCCCTGGAAAGTAAAGGCAGGGGAGCGGAGAAATGCTTTCAGACTTGCAAGATCTGTTACTGTAACCTTAACATAAAGGTAGTGTTGGTACTCATGGTTTTGGTGTCCTGTCTGGACTACCTCAAAGGGCTGACACCTTTCTTTTAATGTCAAACTATCCCATTTTGCCCTGTTCTGTTTCATCTGTCTGCTCTCTCTTGCAAGCAACGGCCTGATTGATATTTCTAGACCCTTTGGTCTTTTTTTTTTTGCAACTAATCCTTTAACCTTTCATCTTTGCACTCACTTGCAGGGTTCAGTCCTGACCCAGGAGGAGGCCATCAACTTCCACCCAGCCCAGACATCTCATCCCGGCCCTGAAGAGAAGCCGTTGTGCTCTAAAGCCAAACAGGAGACCAAGAGTGAAGCAGATGCTCAGGGTAACTGTCTGACCTTCTGGGTCAGCCTCCCCCAAGATCCATACAGCTCTTGTATGTATGACTTCATTCAAACAAGCTCTTAAAATCTGGTTTTCTCCCCCAGGCCTTGGGCTAAGATGGGTGGCAGGCCCTTTTGTGAAAAAATGTGTTGTTTTGGTCTTTCTGGACATACATTAAAGGTTTCCATCTCTCTGGGCTCACGCAGGACCCCTGACAGACGGGCACCTTCAGTTTGATCAATAGGTTTGGCAATTCGGTCTAGTGGTTAAGGTGCTGGACTAAAAGCCAGGAGACTGTGAGTTCTAGTCCCGCCTTAGGCATGAAGGCCGGCTGGGTGACCTGGGGCCAGTCCCTCTCTCTCAGCCCAACCCACCTCACAGGGTTGCTGTTGTGGGGAAAAGAGGAGGAGGAAGGAGTATTAGGTATGTTCGCCACCTTGAGTTATTTATAAAAATAATAAAGGTGGGATAGAAAATAAATAAAATAAATAAAAATAAAAATAAATTCAGTGTTGCCACTTCTGGAAACCCAGGTTTCAGCATATAATATTTTCAGCTTGGGGATATGCAAAAATCTACCATTTTTAGAAGAGAATATTCCAGTAGGTTTTGTAGATACCATACAGTATATGATCCATGGTGGTACACAATTAAAATCAAGAGACTACAATGAATCAACATCAGTAAAATCACATGTCTGCAGGAGGATTAAAACTCATACAAATACAAGTCCAATCACCACATGCCAGTCTCCCAATACCGCTCTGAATATATGGGTACTCTTCATATATACATATACGTGCGTGCACAAACACATTGGTATGTATTCAAATGCTTATTTATACATGCATACGTGCACCTGTATGGGTTCATTTTTTAGGGTTAAGAGCTCTATATGGCCCCTGAATCTGGATGACGTTCTTTCATCCCCTCCCAAAGTTGTGATCCATTTGTGATGATTATTGTGAGAGAAGGGGGCAATTAAATTAATTGGTAGAGAGAACACATACTCATGAGAATTGATTTGAATGCAGGTGAAAGGCAAATGAAATCCAGTCCATTTTCGTTCTTGGCCAGGCCTCGCCCTCTACTTTTCAGAGGGCAGAGCCTGCCATGCCGTGCAATGGTCACATCTAGCTCTTAGATTTGCACCTCCTGCCTGAGTGGAGAAATCTTTCAGAAATTGCACAGGTTATTAGATGTGGTGTGCGTGTGCTATCTTCTCATTCTCTCTCTCCTGGCTACACAGATCTCATCCCTCTCCCCACTTCTTTGACTTCATTCTCAGTGAACCTCCTGCAAAGTGCAGGTCTCACGCTGCAACGACCGACCTGTATTCGGGCCCCTGCTGTTGAACAAGGACGAAAACCACCAGCCCTGGTAGGAAAAATGGGCAGAATCCTATGATTCTCAGAGCTCCATGTGCAGCATCTAGATGGAGGTCGCCCGTTTCTCCTTTAGGGCAGGAAAGGGAAGCCGTCCGCCACATTATGTCCTCCCCAGATCCTTTGGGATTTCTTAGGATCTGGTAAGATTGTGCCACTTGCGTGGGGTGGCAAAATTCAGTGGTTCTGAGAGGAAGACAGGGAAATAGACTGGACACTCCTCTGTTAGTAAGAATGCTCTGACTTTACAAAAAGCAAAACAAAATGGGGAAGGAATGCCCTATCTCTGCCCCTTCAGTGGTGATATTCTGCCATTGCGCCAGCACCCATAAAAGCAGTTCAGTGGTGATCCTGGTGACCCAGAGAAGCGCTAAGCTCCACTGGATGTGTTCAAGCAGAAGCTGGCCAGCCATCTGCCAGGGGTGTCTTGACTGCTACTCCAGCCATCAGCAGGGGTCAGCCTTGATGGCCACAGGCCCCCTTCTCAACACTATGATGCTATGATTCTAAGTGAATCCTCTGTTTGCCCTAAAGGTTGTCCCCCTCAGTCCCCTTTAGGGAAGCGAGTTCCTTGAGTTTCATTGGTTTTTTCCCCCCACAGGTGATGAGTGGGTGATGGAGATGAAAGAAGCAAAACTCAAGCTAGAAAATTCTGAGGCCGTGGAGCTCTTTGAAACTTCCCGGGCATCCCACCCTGAGCCCCAGGAGGGCAGAGCTGCCTCCCCAAGTCTCAAGGGATCGGAGCAGGGGATGAAAAGCTACCTCAGTCCGCAAGGGGACGCCTTCTTCCCCTGCTTGGAGGAAAGCGGGGAAGCGAACCAAACCCTTGTTGTGAAGAGACAGCTCAGAAGTCGCGGAGAGAAGCTGTGCAACGTGTGCGGGCGAAGTTTCAGCCGGAGCACGGTGCTCGCCGCGCACCAGCGGACCCATACGGGCGAAAAGCCATTCATGTGCCAGGACTGTGGGAAATGCTTCAGCTTGAAATCCACGCTGGTCGCCCACGAGAGGACCCACACGGGGGAGAGACCCTACAGCTGCTCGCAGTGTGGGAAATGCTTTACCGTCAGCTCGGACCTCACCCGGCACTATCGAATCCACATAGGGGAGAAGCCGTTCGGCTGCCCTGAGTGCGGCAAAAGCTTCAGCCGGAAAACTCAGTTGCTCAACCATCACAAAGTCCACACAAGGGAGAAGCCGTACAAGTGTTCCCAGTGTGGCGAGGGTTTCAGCCGCAGCTCCAGCCTGATGATACACGAGGGCGCCCACACGGGGCAGAAGCCATTCAGATGCCCCGACTGCGAGAAGTCCTTCAACACGTCCTCCCAGCTGGTCAAGCACCACCGAGTCCACACGGGGGAGAGGCCCTACGCCTGTTCAGAGTGCGGGAAGAGTTTCAGCCAGCGGCAGATCCTGATGGTGCACCAGAGGATCCACACGGGCGAGAAGCCCTTCAAGTGCGCCACCTGCGGGAAGTGCTTCTGCGACCGGGCCGTCCTCATCCGGCACCAGAAAGTCCACACGGGGGAGAGGCCGCACCTGTGCATCACCTGCGGGAAGAGTTTTTCGCACCGGGCTGTGCTGGTGAGGCATCAAAAAATCCACACCAGGGAAACACTCCACGCCCTGAAATTTGAGGAGGGGGCACCCCCAGTGAAGGTTTCTAAAACAGCCTGCCACTCTTCGATTTTGCCTTGACTTCGGCGTGGCTTGCAAACAACCCACAGCAGTTTACTGCCATCTGTGTTTAGCCCGGCTGTAAAACAGCAGCTTATAACACCCGTTCAGCTGGTTGCAAAGTGATTTCGAAATCCCAGTGAGAAGCTGTTCTACACCCCGTTAGGCTCCACTGTAAAATGTGATAAACCTCCCATGGATGCCAATTGCGTGGTGGGGTTTCCTTCAAACACCCTTCCCCAATCTGACATCCTTATGATGGGTTGGATATCCACTCTTAGCACCCCCAGATGGACGATGATGGGAAATGTTTCTCAGTGGTGATGGGGTTGTTGGCTGCTGGCACTGTTTTGCTCTTTTATCCTACTTTTCAGACCTTTTTGCTTCTTCTCAACCTTCACCGTCTTCTAAAAGAGATGATTATGGGATTGATCGATCAACTGATTCTGTGCTATCAAGTTGTTTTTGACTCTAGCGACCATGAGATTATGGAATACAAACTGGATATTTCTGTGGATTGGATATTCCCTCCCGCTTCCCTCCAGTGACATTCAGCCTTAACCTGTTCCTTTATCTTGGTCATCAGACATAAATTATACTGGCCAGCTTTCCTGCAGGGACTTCTGAGGTTTCATGCTTGAAACACAATGAGCACTTAGGAGATTGTGCGGTATAAATGGTTACTGCAATGTTTTTAATATTTTCTTTGTATTTCTGTGTGTCTCACCTTTGAATAAAACCTTGAATTGTTTAAACATAAGGTTATTTTCTGAATTGCACCATCCAGAGTGAGGGCAGCCATGGGGAGATAACAGAACTGTAGGCTGAATTTACACAATAGAAGTCTTTTTTTTTAAATTTCCCAGTTATGGACAATTAAGAGCATCCTCTTTAAGGGGCCAGAAAGGTAGGTAGGAAATCAAACCTGTAGCCCGGGTAGATTCAAAAGCTCCATCTATGGTGCTTTTCTACGTTTTCTATGTACATTCTACGTTTTCTCCATGGGTGAAAGCCACTGGTGTAGCTGGGAGGATTTTTCTACTGGTGACAGCTGTTTGGCTGTTTTTGAGGGCCCAGATTGGCGTTCCAAAAGGTCTCCATTGCACACCGAGGCTGTGTTCCCAGAGAAAATTTAGTATTTACTTTAGTATTTAATATTTAATTGCTGCCCAACTCCATTATGACTGTAGGCAGCATACAGTATACAAAATTTAAAACAACACATGTAATATGAAATTTTTAAAAAAGCATCCAGAGAAAAATACCACCATGTCACAAATCATGTAACCCACAAGGGAAAATCCACAATTCACATCTGAGAAGCAGCCAGGTTTTAAGGGTTCATCTAAATCAGTGTTTCTCAACTTCGATGATTCTTAAGATGTGTGGACTTCAGCTCCCAGAATTCCACAGCCGGCATGATCTAAATAAGGCCAGGATGGCGACCGTATGGATTTCTAGGGGCTATCTTTCCCGAGGCAGGCTCCATAACAGCCTGTTTCCTGGGTCCCATCGGGGCCACTGCTTAATCAGTGGGACCTGGAGCAGGCTGACTCTGCTGGATTGTATGGGGTGGGCAGATGGTCCCTCCAATAACCAGCCCCTATGCCATGAAGGACATTATAGTGTTTTTCAAACTTGGCAACTTTTAAGATGTGTGGACTTCAACTTCCAGAATTTCTTAGACAGTATGCTGGCTGGGGAATTCTGGGAGTTGAAGTCTAGGCATCTTAAAGTTGCCACCAAGTTTGAAAAACACTGCTGTAGATCATAACCACTACCTTGGATTGTACCTGGAAGCCTACTGGCAGCCAATACAGCTCTCGGAACAGAGGTGTTTTATGGACGTACTGAGATGTGCTAAGGACTACCTGTGTCACTGCATTCTGGACCAGCTGCAGCTTCCAAGGGGTCTTCAAGAGCAGCCCCATCTAGAATGCGTTGCAGTAGTCCATGCGTGAGGCCAAGCAGCCAAGATGGGCCTTCAAGGGAGGGACCCACTGTGGTTTCTCTGCACAGCACAGCTGGGAGAGTGGCTAAGGGCAAAGCAGCAAGACCCAGATACTTGTGGATTTTCCGCTGAGATATGGACATGACCCAGAGATGGCTATCATCAGCCAGGCTTCGAGCCAGCAAGGACTGCTGGTGGAAGGGAAGAGAAGGGAAGGGAGGCATAGAGATCCAGGAATAGTGGTGAAATGCAAGACTAGGAACAGGGAGATCCAGATTCTGTCATCACCCCACCAGCCCTGGGGGCTCTGGGCCAGCCCTCCCTCTCAGCCCCAGAGCTAAAGTTGGGTAGTAAGGAAGGTGGTGGACTAGGAGTGGGGAGACCCAAGACCTTCCTGGGGGACTCTGGGCCGGTCCCTCCCCCTCAGCCCCAGAAACGTGTGGGGTAGTGGTGAAGGTGCTAGACTAGCATTTTTTTTTTACTTCTGCAGTTTAGATCAGCCTTTCATATGGTTCAGGGATCTTTGTGGGACAAACAGAAAGCTTTTAAAGATCCTGTGATCTTTAGGGTATTAAAAAGCAACTTGATGCCCACCAACATTTCCCAAGTTGCTTACCAGATTTCCTATATCCTGTAAAAAACAGAATTTAATTTTCCTGCCCTCATTCTTCCTGTTGTGCTAACTTAGCTTAAAAAAAAAAAGGCAGGCATTGAAATAAATGGCATTTCTAGGCATCACAAATGTTTTTTGTATAAAAAGATCAAGCCCATAGTTTTACCCCATTTTTAAAAAATTTGGTTCTTATTTTTGTTGAATTATTAGTCCCATTCTTACAACTTTGGCGCTTTGCTACTTGATGGTGCATCATGGCATAAAATGTGAATAAGCAAAAGGTTTCTTTTCTGCACGTTCCACCTCCCTTGAAATTGTTTCCAAAAAAATGTAGGTGCAGAACCCAAAAAAGCATGGATTTTAGGGATGTTTACATCCAAGAGATGACTAGCACTTCCCAAATATAAGGCTTAGGACCCAGTGTGGTGGAACAACAGAATATCCATCACGAAGTGGTATGTGTAAAGTTTTCCAGTGGATTCAGACTCATCCTCACCAATTTTATCAGTCCCATCCTACATAGTTTACCTGGAAATTAATGGATTTAGAGTTGCAATTAACTTTGCTTTCATCTGTTTTCATACTTAGAGCATCCAAGTGTCTGGCTTTATGATGTTCCACAAAATTTGGCCTTGTATAGAAACTTTCTCCGCAGTACACGCATTTATAGGGCTTCCCTCCAGCGTGGGTTTTCTGATGGGTGATGAGATTTGAACTTAGATTGAACCTTTTCCCACACTCAGAGCACTGATACGGTTTCTCTCCGGTGTGGGTCCTCTGATGCCTAATAAGGCCAGAGCTACACGTGAAGCTCTTGCTGCAGTGGGAACACTCATACGGCTTTTCCCCCGTGTGTGTTCTCTGGTGTACGTTGAGCTGTGAACTCACGCTGAAGAATTTGCCACACTCGGAGCACTGGTATGGCTTCTCTCCCGTGTGAGTTCTCTGGTGTGCTATAAGGTTGGAGCACAAGAGGAAGGTTTTCCCGCAGTCCGCACAGTTGTATGGTTTTTCCCCCGTGTGAATTCTCTGGTGGCGAATGAGGCTGGAGCTGCATGCGAAGGTCTTGCCGCAATCCGCGCAATCAAACGGCTTTTCTCCATGCATTTTCTGGTGCGCCGTGAGACTGGACCTCAGATAAACCCTTTTGGGACAGTGGGAGCATTGATAAGGCTTCGTACCAGTGTGCATTCTCTCGTGGGCATTAAGGCTCGCTCTCACACTGAAGCTCTTCCCACAGTCCAGGCATTCATACGGCTTCTCTCCCGTGTGTGTCCTCTGATGCACGCTGAGTTGTGAGCTCACGCTGAAGGTTTTGCCACAATCGGGGCACTCGTGGGGTTTCTCCCCGGTGTGTGTCCGCCGGTGTCTGCTGAGGCTCGAACTGCAGCTGAAGGTTTTCCCGCAGGCGGCGCATCCATACGGCTTGTCTTCCGCGTGGATCCTCTGGTGCCGGATGAGGCTGGAGCTGCAGGCGAACTTCCTCCCACAGTGGGCACAGTGGTAGGGCTTCTCCCCGGTGTGGACTCTTCCGTGGGCAATGAGGTTGGAGCTCTGGCTGAAACTTTTCCCGCATACCGAGCAAGGGTAGGGCCTCTCTCCTTTGTGGATTCGCCCATGAGCAACCAGGGCGGATTTCTGGCTGAAACTTTTCCCGCACTCGGCGCACGCGTAGGGCCTCTCTCCTGTATGGATTCTCTCGTGGGCGACCAGGCTAGATTTCAAACTGAAGTTCCTCCCGCACTCCGGGCAGGTGTAGGGCTTTTCTTCCGTGTGGATCCGCTGGTGGGCAATGCGGCTGGAGGTCTGGCGGAAGCTTCTGCCGCACACGCAGCACTCGTACGGTTTCTCCTGTGTGTGGATTCTCTGGTGAGCAACAAGAGTCGATTTCTTACCAAAGCTTTTCCCGCAACAACGGCACTCGTACGGTTTGTCTCCGGTGTGGATTCTCTCGTGAGCAATGAGGTTGGCGCTGTTACTGAAGCTCTTCCCACATCGGCTGCAGACGGGTGGCCTCTTGCATTTATCGTCATTGTTTTTATCGCCTGCACCACAAAGAAGGGGCTGCATCATATTTTCTCTTGCCCGTTGTTTGATTTTTAGTCTGTTTTCCAAATTCTCTCCCTCCTTCTGAGAATGGAAGACTGATTTGCTTAACAACTTCTCGCATAGGCCTAATTGTTGAGAGCTATCTGAGCCGGCAATTGCCTTCTCCTCTGCCTCTTGAGCGTTCTGCCTTTGAACTGCTGAAACAACGATTTAAAAAGTTAAGTGATTACTCCATATGGATGAGGAAAAGGATTTTTTTTCACTCGACAAAACTGAAACCAGTTGGATACAATGGCAAGATACCACATCATGCATATCAGTGACCTTCTCAACGGATGGGCACTATTGCACAAGGCATACAATGTGGTTGGGGTCTAATATCTTTAAAAAGTGCAAATAGATAGTGGCATCTGCAGGAGATGGCAAAAAATTTTAAAAAGGCAGCTGCAACTGTGTGATTGCAACCACCATCTTGACTTTTTTGCCCCCCTTGTAGACACCCTAATAATAAATTAATTTTAAAAATGTAAACAGATTATTTCTTAATGGTCCAAATTTCATGAAATCTCATGTGAGAATACAGGGGCCTTGCAAACTTGCAAACTCTTGCAAGTCACGGGATTTGGGACATTGATTGATTGATTGATTGATTGATAGATAGATCGATACTTAGGTATTTGCAACCACTACCTTGCTGTTTTTGATATCCCACCCCCCAATTCTTGTAAGTGGACTAATTTTTAAAATGTAAATAATATTTTAACAGTCCAAATCTCATGAATTTTCATGTGGGAATTTAGAGCTCTTGCAAACTACTTTTGGCTATATCATGGAATTTGGGACATTAAAACAATTGTTTATAAAATAACTGAAAATGGAAAATAAAAGGAAAAATGCTCCAAATCTGGCCTATTTCTTCATCTCAGAAGATGTCAGCCTTCCCAGGTAAACCAGACAGGAAACATGACCAGATGAGTTAATTCTACTTTATTGTTAGGCTACGTTAACAGAATCTAGCAAGGCCGAAAGTCCAAATCTCCCGCCAACACTTTTAATGGCCTGATCCATTAGGACGGGTCCTTCCTAAGTTTCTTTCTCTGACCATTAAGCCACTGCGGGTTCCTCCCTCTCTTGTATGTTTCCTAGACAGCATCTCTTCCCCTGGTCCCTCAAGGTCACTCTCACACACCATCACAGAAGACGATAGCATCTGGGTGAACCTGTCTACTAGACTCAGAAACCAAGCAGTCAGGCCTTATAAGTAACTGGATGAGAGAAGTAAAACCACATGGAAGAAGGAAATTGGAAGCCATTTCCGTATTGTTACCAAAGAAAATTAAGTGGACTTAACTGAAGGACACACTACTGACTTCCAGTATTCATTTCCTTAGTTAAGTATTTATGTAACTTTTGGGGGGTCCTTGTGATGGCCGGGATGTGCCACCAACACTTTGTCCAAGCATGTCATGCAAAACTTGGAAACTGCAATAGTGCCTAACATTCACTCACTTGCTATTTGTCTTAATTAAAGGTCTGTATTGCCAGTTTGGGGGGGAGGAACAAAATGGCAGCTGTTTGATGGAAGAAAGGAGCCAGGCTTTCCTTCCTCCCCAACCAGTACAGTAACCAGATGGACTGATGGAGAAGGAAGCGAGGTCTGATCATTTGTATGGAATTTCTGACTGCCAAGGGCGACCAGGCGAGATTCATCCTGTCACACCCACAGCTGGTTCAAAAAGAGTGCTGCCACCTGCCTAACTACATCTTCACTTAACTGAGGCAGGAAAAAGGTGTCTGATCACTGCTATTTTTTAAAGCTGGGGTGCAACATTTTCACTGGGTTGAGAGCCACGCTAAGCTTTGGAAAAGCGTGCCTCTCAAAAGTAGGTGGAGCCAGGATAAAATGGGCGGGGCCTGGGTAAACCCCACATATATTTTATATTTTCACTGATGTTAGATCTAGTCAGTTAGGAACATAGAGAACTAGCGCATCAGGAAGGACTGTGATAAAACCATTTTATCCGACATGCCCGTTTCTTATGCAAAGCGTGCTTGGAAAAGGTAGACAATTTAATAGGGCTTTAATACTGATGCTCGGTATTTGATGTAAAAAGTTGGTTCAGGGTGCATTCAGCTGGGATGGCACCTAATTTTGCAGAGGGGGGAAGATGTTATGGAACTAAGTTTAATTTGTTGCTTAAAACTGAGTTGTAACAATGTGCATGAATATTACAATTGCGTTTCATAGAATAATAGTGAAGTCTTAACTGCACTGGATTATTGGCCTTTTTTTTTTTTTTTTGAAGAACAAGCCTGACCTAGAGAGCCATGTGGAATAGGCTCAAGAACACTGGAGAGACAGACATTGTTCATGAATCCCCAAGGGTTAATATCCGGAACTTGCCCTTTGAAGACCTGGGTCACAATATTTTAAAGAAAAACCAATTTACCTTGGCACTCCAGACCTGTGTTCTGGAGGGTAGGACTTTGCTCCGTCGGAGATCTGGGACTCTCTCTTAGCTCCATCTAACCTGGCTCAGTTTGGGGAACTCCCACAATGGCTTCATGGCTAGAAAAAGGAAATTAAGAGTGGTTTCAAAAATGCGGCCTATTAAGCGGTCCAGAACTCTACTCTTCCTCTGTTGAGAAGATTAATAACCAACAGACTGTTCTCCTGCCTCTTGATGGCTTACAGTGTTTCTTGGCAACTTTAAGATGTGTGGACTTCAACTCCCAGAATTCCCCAGCCAGCCATTGAAGTCCACACATCTCAAAGTTGCCAAGGCTGAGAAACTCTGGTTTAGATCTAAACTCCCTTCCATGTCTTTCCCAACTGCCCCACCATCTCTTACACACAGCCTGCCACAAAATAGTCCTTTCTCAAATAAATGGGGAAAAAAACAGACTGAAGAGAGGCCCAACTCACCTCTTTCCTTGGCTTCTGGCACTCCGGAAGAAATTTTTAATACTGAGTGGGAGAGGAAGGCTGTTTAAAAGAATAAACTAAAAAAATTTCAAATGGCCAATTGTTCATGAGAATTCATGTGAGAACATGAAGTACCTTGTAAGGCTAGGCCAGAGCATGATGGCGTTGCTATTTTCAATTACAGATACATAGATATGGAAAAGCATTTAATTCAGTGTCCTCCAGCCTGTGCAACTTTGAGATGTGTGGACTTCAACTCCCAGAATTCTTAGCAATAGCCATGGTGGCTGGGGAATTCTGGGAGCTGGTCTACACATTGGCTTCTCTTGCCAGTCTTGCGTATCCTTCCTCTGAGTTTAATACAAGCCACTCCTTGGAAGTCCAGCTGCATCTCTGATGACCCTGAGCTTACCGGACACATCTCCATTCCTGCTTCTCGATCCTTCCTTAGAGTTTGGGGATGCAATGCCTCTGAAGGTGGAAAAAAGACAATAAGAGAGATTAAGAGGAGAAAAGACAAGAGCATACAGCAACATTCATTTGATTTATACCCTTAAGGTGCTTAATGCAGCATACATAACGCTCCCTCCTATTTTTCCCCACAACGACCACCTTACAAGGTAGGCTGGAAGGGAAAAGAGTAAGGGTGGGGGAGAGAGACTGGCCCAAGTTACCCAGTTGGTGATAGTATCGAATGCTGGTTTTCCTGGCACCAGCGAACACCTTCATCGTGCCATCCAGATCATGTTAGACTACAACTTCCGTGATCCCCTGCTAGAGCGATGTGATCCAACATTGCCCGAGATTTGGCTGCCAGATTGGGCCAGGGAGAGTTCTCCTGCTCATAGGCTGAGCGCCTTTCGCCCTCCAGGATCCAGAGGTCTCTTGAGCTCTTTCAAGCTCCGGTGCTACTTTGGTGGATTTAGGCTCCTCTCGTGCTCTGAAAGGCGTCCCTAACCGCGCGGGCTGCGAACGATGGGCGCTGCAGTCGAGATCACGGGGAAAAGGCGGCAAGGCTGCCCTCGGCGCCCCCTCCCCTTCGACTCCCCGGGTCTGACGTCCGAGGAAGCCCCGCGCACCCCGCGCGAGCCTGGGAATTCTGACGTCACGTTCTGGGCGGCTTTGATTGTCTCCCTCCTTCGATCTTGGCGCCGATGAGAGAAGGACGCGGCAGGCGCTGCAGCTGCGGGGAGGGTTCACTTAACCCCGGGGTGGGGGCGGAAAAGGCGTGGGGCGCCCCCTTCCTGCCCTGGCCGGGCGGGTCCCCAACTCCGGCTCCGCAGCGGAGCAAAACCGAATCCCCGGCGGCGCCCACCGGCCCGCTTGCCCCCCTCCGGATGCAGCCCCGCCGCCCGCCTGGAAGCTCGGCCCCTTCCTCCCCGACCCGGCGCAGCCCACCGCGCCGCGCTCCAGAGCCCTCTGCCGGTCGCCGGCGCTCGCTTCCGGCGGCTCGCTGGCTTGGAGAAAATGACGAGGACCCGGGGGAGCCAACGGTCCCCTGAGCAAGTGCAAAGCGCCTTTCTCCGGAGAGAAGATGGGAATTTTTTTTTCTAAAATAGCTCTGGGGCAAAAGGATCTATAAACGTGATGTGCCATTTGCAATCTCTGCCAGCTGCCCCAGGAAGTCAGTGGGGAAGACGGCAGGGCAGGTGGCAAGCGGAGGGGAGAGAGGTTTTTGGAGCTCCTGGGAGGGGCCGGGGCTGGCTTTGCGCTGTGAAGAAGGGGGCAAAAAGGCAGCTTTCTTTTTCCCTTCCTCACAGTGAAAGCCCTCTTTGGAGCTAAGGTAAGGAGGGCAGGGTGCCTCCAGGGTGGGTGGAATCCTTCAAAAATCCTTGGAATCTTGAAGGATTCCTCCCACACACCCCGAGAGGCTCCTCACACGCCCTACCTTATGTGCTGCCCCTCCGCTCAGGGGCCGAGAATCCTGCTTGGATCTCATCTCTCTGGTCTCCGGGGCTGTTTGAAGAGGTCTCTTCTGAAGGATTCTCAGCCCCTGAGCAGAGAGGCAGCGGTAAGGTAAGGTAAGGAGTGCAGGGTGCCTCTGGTGGGGGGGAGGAATCCTTCGGTCATTGAGCAAAGCAGTCACGTGCTGTCTTGCTTAACAACAGCTTCGTTCAACGATCGAGATTCCAATCCCAATTGTGGTAGTTAATTGAGGACTATCTGTAAGTTACTAAAATTGTTTATACTGGTGATGAAGGGGGCAGCCATTTCTTTGTATGTTTCTTTTTTTTTCTTTACTATATTGAAACAGCTCTCGGAAACAAGAGGGAGACGTCGTGCGGCCTGAACTGGGCCTCCCAGGGTCTCCCCCACCCCCCTGAGGCACCCCGCGCTCCTTACCTGGGACTCTGTCCACTTAACAACATGCGAGATCACTTAACAACTGCAACTGGGAGTGCTGATATTGTGGTTGTTGAGCAAAGCAGTCACGTGCTGTCTCGCTTAATGACAGCTTCGCTCAACGACCGGGATTCCAATCCCAACTGTGGTTGTTAATTGAGGACTATCTGTATGTTACTAAAATTGTTATGATGAAGGGGGAAGTCATTTCTTTATATGTTTCTTTTCTTTTTCTTTACTATAGTCTTATTTTTTTTCTTTTCTGCACTTTCTATTTTTCTTTTTATTCTTTTAATTTTTTAGTTTGTATTAGTTTTTTATCTTTTTAACTAACATTTAATAAAATTAATATTTAAAAAAAGAACTAAAATGAACCAAGAGTGGAGACAGCAGGCATCCTTGTCTTGTCCCTTTTTGAATCTCACAAGGTTTTGTTAATTCTCCATTAACAATTATTTGTGCTTTCTGTGAGGTATAAATCGATCTTACCCATTTAATATAATTATCTCCAAGGTTCATATCTTCTAGAACTCTAAACAAGAAAATCCAGTTTAAATTATCAAAGGCGTTCTCTGCCTTTAAGAAGATCAGTGCAGCTTGTTTTCCTGAAAGAGCCATTTTTCCTTTTAAGTCACTGGGTTGTGGTCTGAGAAAGTCTTTGGTAATAACTCTTTATGAACATTAGTAGCCAAAGTCTTAGAGATCCAAATCATATCTATTCTTGAAAAAGATCCATGTCTCTCAGAAAAGTAAGTATATTCTTTTGAGTCACCATTTTTATATCTCCATACATCAGCAAGCTCCAAATTGTCCATTAAATCAAAGAAAACCTTTGGTACTTTGCCTTGTGTATTTTTAATATTTTTCTCAGAAGTTGTACCTTTTTGTGGGGAAACCACCCCATTCCAATCTCCCAGGAGACACCAATTTTCATATGGAAAGTTCAGTAGTTTATCCATATGTCCTAATAAAATGCTGTTTTATCCTCCTTTGGGGTACAAATTCCCAATATCAAAGCCGTAGCCCCCTATGGATTAACTTCCACCCCAACATATCTGCCATAATTATTGGTCAATATAAGTGTTGGATATAATCGAGAATTTATATACAAAACAATTCCATTTCTTTTTTTCATTCCTGCTGAAACAAATTCTTCACCAAATTTGTGTGAATCAAATATTTTATATCCTTTTTCCGGATACGTGTTTCTTGTAAGCAAATCACATCTTGTTTTAACTTTTTCAAATAATGATTTTTGTCTCTTGCTTGCTTCTCTTGCATTTGCTCCATTTGTGTTCCACGTTAAGCATTTATGATCCATAGTTACGCCGAGATTTTAGGAAAATCCATACCGGTAGCGCCCAACGTGGTAGCATCTCCAGCATCCTCTTGCATTTGTTGTGGCATTTGCTTAGACACATCTGTCACTGTCACTTCCATTTGCATTTCCTCCAATTCTCCTTTGAATTTCCCCAAGAAATGTCTTGCTTTCTGCACAGAGTTTAGTCTGAATCCCTGCACTTTAAAAGTACAAGTCACCTCTTCCAACTTATCCCATCTAAATGGAATCTTTTTCTGTCTGAGTCTGTCAGAAGAAAAAATACTCTTTTCTCTTGCACAGAATTTTAATTGGAATTTCCTCAACTACAATTACACCTGCATTATCGATCCTCAATCTAGTATTAAAATGCTGCTGCAGAACTTGCTCTCCAGTCTTCTTCCTGACAAAGTGCACAAGGACATCCCTTGGAACATTTCTTAATTTTGCAAATCATGTATTGATCCTATAAACCTTATCAATCTCTGCCTCTGTGTCATCTTCATCCCAATCCAAAAAGTTAGAGACTTAATCTTTTCTCTGATACCTGGAATTGCTCTAGATCTTAAACAAAACACTTTTTCTGCAATAAATCTGGCATGATATCCTTATCTGTAAGTTGTTCTAGTGAACCTTCCTTCTCCTATTTTTGTTGCTTTTCTTGTGGTTGCCATTGTAATAAAGTGAAAGTATATCAATTACTAAGGAGAAAGTAAAAGGCAAGCTTCTCCTTTTTCTCCTGTTTTGCTTTTCTCTTTGACACTTTAGTCCCAATTAGCTCTCCATAGCTACACTTGCTTGTATTACTTTTATCTTCTTATTTTGTAAAAGCCACCAATTATCTACTTTCTTTAATAATAAACAATCAGCATTCCCACAAAGGTCTGTTTGTCTAGATAATTTTACTATTTTCAAAGGCACTTTCATAAAAAAAATTCTTCTGTTTTCTTAAATTACTGTCCCCTTTATCCACTTAAAACTTTCTTAAATCACAATCTTGCTAAGCTTTTTGCTTTTAGGTCAAAATCCTTTAAGATGGTGACTCACCGAGTGTCTTTATTCTTTCCTGCCATTCGGAAGATCTTTCTTAAGTTGTAAATTAATTGTATCTGAAAGTGTTTAAGAAAGTGAGTGTCCATAAAGGCTGCACAGCAGTTTTGGGCGTGATGGTAATCCCTCTGCTCCCAAGCCTCTCAACCTGCAATCGACTGCAAGAAACTCAGTTCCTGTGGTCTCCTCGCGAGGAGCAGCTATCCAGACCACAAGTGGCCGATCTCCTGATCTCTCCTTCTCCAGAGAGAATTTCGTCAGCTAGAACTTGCCTCCTGGCCACCGATCTTAGTCATGGTGCTGTCCCCGCTTGCAGAGCAGCACGCAGGGACGTCTAACCCACCATAGGTCCTCACCCAGAAGCCTAGATTGATCTCTTCCAATCGGTTGGCCACTGTGTTGTTTTCCAAATTTGATCACATAGCTTGGTTAGAGCCTTGACTGATTCTTTTCTGTCGCTTGCCATACAGGTAGTCCTCATTTAATGATGGCAATTGGGCCTAGAATTTCTGTGGCTAAGCAATGCGGTCATAAAGTAAGATGTCATCGCTTAGTGATTGCAATCCTGGCAATTCCCCTTGCTGTCGTTAAGTGAATTTTACCAGTTGTTAGCCTGAGCACCCACCCCAATCTAAGCCGTTCTGGGCTTGGTCCCTCCCAGCCCCGAACACTGCCTTCAACTCCCTCACCCGCCTATCTGCCCCCCGCCTTTGCCCTTTTGGAAGTCCTCCACCCTGCCTTGCGGGGCTGGAAGAAGCCCGAGCTGCAGCACAGGACAAAACAGCTACTGCCCCACCCCAGCCGTCCCAAGCTGCCCGGTGGCTGGGGGGAGTGGAAGCACCCCTGCAGCCGTACGTGTGGGCAGGCTGCCAAGCGCCCAAATTTTGATCACATGACTGTGGGGGTGCTGCGACAATCATAATTTCGGGCACAGGTCGTAAGTCCATTTTTTCAGCCCCGTTGTAATTTTGAATGGTCACTGAACGAATGGTTGTTCAGTGAAGACTACCTGTATTTCAGTGGATATTCCACCAGTTCCTGTAGCCTTCCGACTTGGGAATAACTGGAGTGCAGATCTAACTTCACCTTCTAGTGCTGGAGGCTCCTGCATGTTGGAATGTCTTCTAAGGCATCCTGGATGCTGACATCTGCACTGTGCAGCATTTTCGCATCCTCCTTCTGTCTTCCTTTGTTCTCCTTTGAATCATTTGCTGTGTCCCTAAATCTAAAGGAAAATACCCCAGGAGGAAGAGATAGGAATAAGTACATCCACAAAGAAGGGAAGGCCACAGCTATCAAGAGAAGGGGAGAAGAGGAAGAAGGAACTCCTAATCAGAATGAAAAGAGGAAATAACAAGAGGCAACTAAGCAGTTCACAAAATTGGCAGGCCTTTACCCAGAAATAGCAGCCACCTACAGGGCAGGACCCCCAAGTTGTATCAGTTTGACTTGGGTTGGGGAAGTTCAGAGGGACAGGGAAAATCTTAGGCAAGTGAACTAACATGGTTACCATCAGAAAGTGGATCATAAACCAGGCTGTTCTCTCAGGTGCAGGAGCCGTTCCCTGAGGGGGATCTCAGCAGAGCCCCAGGGGAGATCGATCCAGTCCTTTTCAAGAGCCACTTTTCAGGAGGATCCACCTCCGGCCACCTTGCCAGGTGAGTGTTGATCTCTTCTGAGAGCAGTAGGTTCAAGCTCCATCCGTTCAGGAGCTGCTTTTACCACCAAACGCTGAGTCTGGGTGCCTTTGAACAGAGTGACCCCCCAGAACGACCACTGTCACACCCAGCTTTAAAGATTGTGTTGGAGATACAGACCAGACAAATTATAGGGTAACCTGAGAGGCTCATATTATGAAATGCAATTTATTTGTTGAAAGAGTTTAATCCTTCTTAATACTTTTCAGAAGAGTGCTGAAAACCAGTCAAAAAACGAAACCCATGAATTGAAACAATAGGAATAGGATAAAAAATGCTTCAGAAATATGCCAGCATATCCACGTAAAAATGAATCTTAAGATGGATGGATTTGCCTTGTCAAACCCCTAAGTCAGGCTAAGTGGCTGCCATGGTAAGACTGATGGTCAAAGGACTTGGGATTTCCAGGCTCATTGGAAACATTTTGAAATAGGCCAGGGAAGAAATTCCTAGTTGGGTGTCCTGTTTTCTAAGCAAATTTGGAATTTGCTCAGCCAGGCAGGTAAGGGGATTCTGCTCCCCCAAACTCTTGTTGAGTTATTCTGGGCCAGTGGGAGGCTCCCCAAGGGGGGCTGTGTTGCCATTCCACAACTTGGATGCAGTCATGTTTTGTGCACTTGCAGCACCAGCCACCGGGGGGGAGGGGGGCTGGCAGCTTCACAGCCCCAAGGACTACGTGGACGTCATGACAGAAATCTGTCCTGCAAGGAAATGCCCACTTGGTACCTTGCAAAGCTCCGTTTCCAGTTTTGTGTAATAAGGGAGAAAACTTACAAGTCTTTAATGGGACTGTCTGCTAAGGAAGATTTTCTCTCTCTTTCTAGGGCTCTGGTCCCTTCAAGCTGGCTGCTGTGGACTTCATGGAGGAAGAGTGGACACTGCAGGATCCTAGCCAGAGGGCCTTGTGCAGGGAAGTCATGCTGGAGCTTTCTAGGCACGTGGCCGCTCTGGGTAAGGCCCCCCTTTGCCCTGGGTTCCATTCATTGGGGGAGGATTTTTCAGTGGAAGGTAAACAGGGACGATACCTGCACTCAGCTGCTTCAGGTGGTCATGCCTCCTACCTGGCCACCACCTGGATTACCACACTCCCTTCAAGCCTTTCCTAATCTGAAAAAAACAACCAGGGTCAGACGTGTTTAGTATTTGCCGATAAGCAAGGCCAGATATCTAGGCTGGCATTCAAGAAACTGGCTTGCCGGATCCAGTGATTTTCCATCTGTAGTTCTGGATGGGGTCGCACTGCCCAGAGAACCAGTGAGCAGTTTGGGGGTCCTCCTGGGCTCACAACTCCCGTATGAGGAGCAGGTAGCAGCCACGGCCAGGATGGCTCTTGCGTAACTCCATGGTGTGTACCAGTTGTGCCCTTTCCTGGATCAGGCGGCACTGCACAGTCCTTCGTGCTTTGGTCACCTCCTGACTGGACTACTGCAATGCACTCTACCTGGGGCTGCTCTTGAAGAACATCCAGAAGCTGCAATTGGTCCAGAATGCGGCAGCATCAGCAACGATGGGCCGGTCTTGGTCCACCCAGGTTACTTTTGGTTCATGAGCTGCACTGGCTCCCAGCAGGCTTCTGGGTGCAATTCAAGGTGCTGGTTGTCACCTATGAAGCCCTCCAGGGCATGGGGCCAGGTCATTCGAGGGACCTTCTCTCTCCAGTTGTCCCCACCCATGAGAAGGGCCGTGCTCTGGGTCCTGTTGGTTAAAGTGTCATCCGGCGGGACCGAGGAAGCGTGCCTTTTCCGTAACACCGCCTGCCCTCTGAAACACCGTTCCTCCTGGAATTAGGCTGAAGCCTGCTGGCCTTTCACAAAGATGTGGCTTTTTCTTCAGGCACAGGGGTGGGGAGATAGTTCAGCCTGTGGGTTGTATGAATTTGTGGCCGGCTGGTTTATCCTCAGTGCCCATTTTCCTTTCTGCTTAGTATTTATCGCATCCTGTTCTTGCATCGATGTTTTTATTGTGTTCGCTGCCCAGAGTCACTCATCTGAGATGGGCAGCCATAGAAAATTTAAAAATTAAAATTTTAAGTTTTTAATCAGTAGAAGAGACTCAAATACCTACTAAATCCTCACAAAAGACTTTGAGGTCTGCTTTTTAGGCTCTCAAAAATGGCCAGCTCTTGAGGGCATCTGGGAAGCCCAAAGGGAATGGGGATGAAAGGCCCCAGCCTTTTCACTCCTCCTTGCCCCAAAGCATCCACTGTAGTATGGGGGAGTCTTTCCCATAAATCAAGGGTCTCCCCGCTTTTCGGCCCCAGCGTCATATGGGGCACTTGAAGAGCACAGAGAGGGATCCCTCAGAAACGAGAGCCTGGGAATCTGCCCTTTTGCAAGGTGACCAGGATGGCGGTGGCCGGCCAGTGAACTCTGTTCCCCAACGTGCTGGTTGATGAGGCTCAGAGACCCATCACTTGGTCACCAGCCCGAGGCAGAGTTGGATCTGAGGAAACGCACCCTCCGTTGCTTCAGCCACCAAGCCAAAGCCAGACGGCCATTTTGCAGAAGATCAACTGCTGGTGCGAGAGAAACATCTGGACACAGGAGCAAAGGGTCTGTCAACGGAGCAGACGGGAGCCACCCCAGTTCTCGCCCCTTCCAAGTTCACCTCGGTTCCACTTCCCACCCCTCAAAGTGGAATTGGGGTCTCTGATCAACAGAGTGGGTAAAATCCCCCCTATTTCCAACCTCCCCAAACAGGCAGTAACTGAGGAGAGAGGAAAACAAAACCATTTATTTTCAGCAAACAATCCTGGCAACCTTACAATATGTGAGGTAAAGAAACGCTACATAAAGCAGAATCTCTGATGACTGAGCCACCAGGGTTATTCAAAGAGGGCAAGAAATACTTGAACGATTAACAATATTCTACAGGAAACTGCAGTTTCAAAGAGATGCATTTGCTTTTGTGACTGTGCAAAGCTGAACAATTAATCTGATGAATCAAAATCATCCCCCAAAATCTCCAGGAAACCACGGTGGTTAGGAAGGAAGCAGCCTGGCTTTCAAGCTGCTCTCATGTTCCAGTTTTCTAAATTATTAAAATCTATTAACTGCAACCTAGAAAAGTGTACAATTTTCTGTGTCTGAAGGCTACCCTCAGTTGGTATACTGATTATTTGTTAAACTTTTAGATAATCAAATATATAATCCAATTAATTGAGCAACTTATTAATTTTTTTAAAATCAACTATTTTTTTTATGGAAGAAACCTCAAAGCACACTTCTGAAAAAGCAGCTGAAAGAGGCATTTTACCTTCCCATCAGTGGAGAGATGGTCCCTTCCAAGATGGTTTTCCCTGCAAGGCCTTTATTCTACATATAAAAGCAAGGCCTTCTTTCCTTCTCCAGATGAATCAACTACATTTCCTTTTCAGGGGAGGCCCTAGAATTCCTCCTTCAGATGAGAAAACCCTGATCTTCCCAAACAAAAATCTGCATCACGGCAATCATGAAACACCCAAAATACTTCCTAGTTACAGCCGGCTGGGAGGGCCTGAAGAGGTCCTCCGAAGAGAACAGCGTAATTCGGAAGAAGGTCGGTCGCTCTTCCTTCCTCTCTCCTTAGGTTGGGAGTCGGCAGCCCCAAAGTTCTGCTACTCTACAAGGAGGGAGGAAAAATCAGGGGGGTCAGTTTGAGAGGAAGCCAAGATGAGGAAGCCCAGAGTCCAGGCTGGAGCAAAAGTGCTGATCCTCAAGGGAAGGAGCAGAATCAGCTGCCTCAAGAGAGGGAGAGGGAGATGGAATCTGCTGGGTGGGATTGTCTGAGTTACAGGAGGGGATGGGCAGGGCTGTGAATGGCTGCTGGAGGCGGGCGGGGGGAACCCCCTTCACAAATTATAAACAGTATAGATGCCCCCCCTCAAATACACAAAATCCAATTTTAATCCAATTATTTTGTCCCCAGAGACGAGTGCAGCAGGTTTCATGGCCTCCAGAGAGCCCAGGTCTTCCTTCAGCCTCCGGAGGGTTGGATTCCCAGATGGACACGGGAAAGAAGAGGCATCTCCTCTCCATCCTCCCCTCCCCTCCCCCTTTCTCTGGGGATCTCTGCAGGTCTCTGAGCCGTATGCATGCAAGACCATCATATCCTGGGAGGGGCCCCAGTCGGGGCCCTGCAGAATGGCCAGCACCGCCTCCTGCTGTGGGAGGGGCCTTTCAGGAGATGAGGGGGAGGACAGGGTGCCTTCCTCCTTCAGCAACAGGGAGCATCCAGGGCCCCTTCTGTTCCCAGCTGCTGCCCAGAGCCCCTCCCCCAAACTCCCTGCCCTTCAGTGCTGGAGATGAGCCGGAGAGAGGAGAGGGGTTCCCCAAAGGATCTTCACCATCATGGGTCCCTTGACCTGCAAGTCCTCCCCTCCCCCTCTCCTTCCCCCCAATCCAGCCCCCACCGGGGCCACTCACCTGCGAGGGGGCTGCTAAAGGGCCTCCTTGCTCCCTGCATTGGAGAGAAAGACAAAGAGTGAGTCCCTCCCCTGTCCTGGTCCTCTGAGGAGGAGGCCTCTCTCTCTCCTCGATTCAGCCTCCGCAGCTTCAGGGACCCTCAGAGGAGACTAGGCTGTGCCACCAGAACGGGCTCTAACCACTGGGGCTCAGGGCGCTTCTGGCGCTTTCCCGATTTCCCACCCCAGAGCTGGGGACTCTTTGCTCCAAAGGGGGCCAGGCTCCGCCACGCAGGCTCTGGCCTCCCTCCCCTGCCTGAATGTGAGGCTGGAAATCCAACAGGGAAAGAGTTTCCCTTTCTCCTCTGCAGGAACAAAGCAGAGCGAGGAAAGTGAACTTTGTAACTGTCATAAATCAAGGAAAGGAGAGGAGGTGGGAGAAAAGGGAAGCACTTGATTTTGTACAGAGTAAAAGGAGGAACAAGGACAGAGAGAGAACAAAATTATTAAAATGGAAGGAAAAAGGAGACTTGGGTACCTCCTTGGGACAAGCAAAAAAAAAAATAAACCAGTAGTTTCCCTTAAGCCCCTCTTTAATGAGAAACCACTTTTCCAATCCTACACTTTCTGTTCATAGAACGATGTAAAATAATTTTAATTGTGCAAGAACAACTTGCCATCTAATAAACAGGAGAAACAACGTAATTCTCCCACCCACGTTTAAGATATTACACTAGGCGAAAAAGTGTCCACAGAAAGGGCAACAATATTTATTTAAATCTCAGTAGATTTATCTATCCTTGTTCCAATTCTATCCAAATAAATCCTGGTTTCCCCAGAACCAGACCCAGAGGGAACACAGGGAGCGGGTATTAGGGGGCCCTTTCACACCCGGGGGGGGCTCCCCCTCTTTTCACCCCCCCCCAGCACTCTTGCTAAGAGGCAGAGCGGCTCCCCCCCCCGGCTTACCCCAGCCTGAACTGTCGGATCGTTTGTCACTTGCTGGAAAAGAGAGAAAAGGAGGAAGGAGGTCAGTCTCTTGGCTGGACGGGAAGAGTTGGAGAAACTCAGCCCTTTCTGACACACACACACACACACACACACAAACACACACAAACACACCTCAACTGAGGCTGCCTCTGATTCCCGCTCTGACTTGGAGCTAACAGGGAAAGAGGACAAATCACTCACTTGATGCTGCCTTGTAGCCATCCTGACGTGTCTCTGCAAGGAAAAAGCTCAGTCAAAGCTAAGAATAATCCACCAGAGACCATCCAATCTCTCCTCTGCAGGAGGAAGAGCCCCAGGAGAGGTTTTCACAGTTGTTTAGTCACAACCTCTCCTGGCAACTACTATGAACAGACACAGAAAGAGCTTCAAAATGCAAATGTATCCCCTGACTTGCCCCAAGAGAGACCTGCTGCCTCTGGGAGGGATGGAGGGAAATGGGGAAAGCAGCAGCAACAGCTGGGAGAGGAAGAGGATTTTCACTGAAATCCTTCTCTGCTGCTCTTTCACCAAAGCCTTTGAAAGGGACGGAACCGCGATGCCTCTTCCCAGCCAGAAGAAGGCAGGACCGTCCGAACCGCAGACTCAGCCGAGTCGAGACTGGAGTCCCAGCAAGAGGCCAAGATTCCAGATGCTCCCAAAGAGGGCTGGGAAAACAGGGAAAAGGGAGCGCAGAAGAAGCTCCCCAAAGGGGGGGACTGGGGAGAAGTCTCCCCCTCTCCCTTCACAGCCACCCAGCAAAGGTGGGACACTTACTGAGAAATACCAGGATCAAAGCAATCGCAGACACCAGGAGAAGAGCAGCCACAACGCAGCCGATGATGATGATGAGCCCCAGGTTGGATTCCGGAACTGAATTGGGAGAAAGAGCAGAGGATTGAAGGAGAACCCCAAACAATCGTTCCAAGTCAGGGAGAGACCTAACGCAGCCAAGGGACTACTGGGAATCGCCCAAGTTAAGAAGACTCAGGGCTCATCCTCACGTCCCTCTAACTGAAGACACCCTGCTAACCACGCTTAGTGGACGTGTCCTCTTGATGCCACCTTCGTCTCCCACCAGCCCAGTGCGAAGGCAGCTGACATTCACCTTTAGCTCTTCAGCTCAAAAGCAGCCATTTGCAATCGTGTGACTCTCAGCAGGTTAACAGAAATAAAATATTCAACAACACAATAATATAAACAAAATTAGTGAAACCTTAAAAACGTTTTTGTTCTTTTTATCAGCTGCCCCATTATGTCATGAATTTGAGCAGAATTGGGCAGCTCTGCATGCTAGCTTTTTTTCTTAAGCTTGAATCTTTGCATTTTATTATTTAAAGCAAAAGGGTTTATATCATTATCTTTTTTTTAAAGAGACAGTTTCATTTGGCTCATCTCTCGTAAGATTGCTCTGTTCCCCGGAGGAAAAGAAAGGAATGGTCAGGGTTCACCGAACTACGAAGCCCTGCCATGGATTTGTATATAGGGGTTGAGAGAGAGGGTGGCAGGCAAGACACGAGGCAGCACCAGTGAGTCTGTGCAGGAGGCGGAGGGGCAACACCCCAGCAGAGGCAGGGGGAGAAGTCCTGCCTGTGCTGTGTCTGGGAAGGTGAGCTGGCTGGGAGGGGCCTGGGGACGAGTGGAAAAGATAATCTGTGGGATGATCTCATCAGAGGGAGGGGGAAAGTGTTTAATTCAAAGGTGGAGGTGGGAAAGCCTCATTCAGGGCTTTGCCTAGGTTTCATGTTCTTTCTTTCCCCAAGTTACTTATTCCTGATAAAGAATTCTTCTACAGTACATCCTAAATGGATTGTATTGAGGATTTCTAAGGTTAGGATTTAACATCCGGAATCATCACATGAATCCTCGCTTCTGCACTCTGTTGACTGGCCAGGAAGTGGCTGAACAGAAACGGTTCCGGTCTTGGCATCTGGAGCTTTCAAGTGCCAGGAAGGCAGCCCAGGAGGTGGGAATCCTCTTGTCCCACACCCACCCCGGGGTTAGGGGGAGGACCCCAGGGAAGGCCTCCCTGTCATTCAAATCCACGCCCTGCATTCAGGAACGAGGGCGACAGACCTTGCCTGTCTTCTAGGTGGCAGCCCTCTGCTTCTTCGAAAGATGCTGTCACAAACCCCACCACCACCAGCACTCGTTGCTCAAGGCTAGTCATGGGGAGCTCCTTCTATCCCCCTACAGAGGATTCGGGTTCTAGTCCCCGATCAGCCTTGCTGCTCTCCTGGGAACCTTTTCCAGTTGCTCTGAATCTGTATTAACGGGTGTTGCCCAGAAGTGGACGTTGTCCTTGAGGCGGGCTCTGATCCTAGCAGAAGACAGTGAGAAAATTACCCTCATCCTTTGGAAGTTACAGTCTGTTTGATGTAGCCTAAAATCACAGATGCCTTCTTTGAAGGGACTTTATGCTCCTGGCTCATATTCAGTCTGCAATCAATCCCGATTACAAAATCTTTTTAGCAAGCCAAGTATCCCCCACCCAATACTTGCACCTTTGATTCTTGTTTCCTAAGTAAAGGACATTGCACTTACAGGTAGTCCTCGCTTAATGACCACAGTTGGAATTGAATTCAGGTTGCTAAGCGAAGCAGTCATTAAGCGAATCCGACCCAATTTTATGACTTTTTTGCAGTGGCCAAATCGTGATCATGTGACCGTGGGGACACTGACATTCATAAGTGTGAGGACCAGTCATAAGTGAATTTTTCAAGCACTGTTGTAAGTCTGAACCATCACTAAAAGAATGGTTGTTAAGCAGGGACTACCTGTAGAATCATACAGCTGGAAGGAAGGAACCTAAGAGGCCATCTAGTCTAACCACCTGCTTAAAGTATTCCATTAAGGTATTCAGACAGACGGGATTGTGCCTTTAATACGTGTAAGTGATGGACTTCAGCAGCACTGCTGGCTCTCAGGAAGGAGGGGGCGCATTCCGAGGAGGGGAGCAGGATAGGAGAAAACACAGTCCAGAGCTGGGACGGGGGAAGACCAAGAGGTTCAGAACAGCCCCGCCCTAGAGCCTTCCCAGGCTATTTCCCCTCAGGTTAGGTAGGGTAGCTTTAGTCTGGCAAGGTTCTGCCCTAACTGTGTGAGCAAATAAAGAACTGAAGTTTGGTTGGATTGATCCTTTTCGTTCATGGGCTGGGCCTGACATCAGTCTTGCCAGACTAAAGCTACTCTACCTAACCTGAGGGGAAATAACCTGGGAAGGCGCTAGGGCGGGACTATTTTGACTCAACTACAACTTCCAAATTATTAGGGGGGAGGTGGGCAGTAGTACAAATTGGAGACATAAATAACATTTATTAATTTAAAACGTAAATAAATAAATAAAGTCTTCCCACATTCTAGGTCTGGATTGTGCTTTCTCCTATCCTGCTCCCCTCCTCTGAATGTGCCCCCTCCTTCCTGAGAACCAGCAGTGCTGCTGAAGTCCATCACATCGCCTCCCCCTTCACAGACACCTCCCATCACAGGATCTCATTTGAGGTTTCCCATCCTTCCTGGACACTCTTTTCTTTCTAGTCTCTCCTCAATTTCATTCTGCTACTCTCAGCCCATTCTGAATTTGACTTCTTTCTTTGAGGATATGAGCTCACTCAGCCAGCTTTAGATCTCTGGAAATTTGAGAACTATTTCTTCTACCCATTCATCCAAGGCATTAAAGGGAATGTTGAAGAACAGAGGAGGAAGGGCTGATTCTTCTGGCACCCGATTTGATATCTTCAGCCTGATGAGGAACCATCACTGGGCACACCTTGAGGAAGATTTTCAAGCTAGCTGTGGATCCCCTTAATTGCTGGGCCATCCGACCTCTTTTAATGAACATGAAGCGGCCTTGGACTGCCTCCAGAGGGAGCTTTCACTAGAAAAAAGGCCTGATTTACCATAAAAAGTTAATCCCGTGAAAGATCCAGATGACCCTATCTTCTTTTAGAGATCACTTGATCTATTTGTTTTCTATTTCAGCACAGGGACATTTTGTTTGCTACAGGAAGAAAGCCGTCTTAGCCTTTGATGGCAAAATATCAGACTGGCAGCCCCTTTCCTGCCTACCGATGCTTCAGTCCAGCCACTCTATGCATTCCCTGAAGTGAGCTGCAGTTCACCAATGTTAGTAAAATCTGGTATTCAGAAAAGGAGCTACCAGACTCCTCCTAATTTTTGTACTTTAGGACTTCTAAATAAAAGAAAATCTGTTTCTGCTGCTCCTCTGCTGGAGGCTGCAAACAGGGCAGGGAGGGAGGCTAAGAGAGGATCTAAGTGCCTTTCGTCAGGATCGGCCAACTATTCTGATGGGATTCTGCTGCTTCCTTTAAATAACCCGAAGCCAGTTCTATGGCCCATTCCCTGCAGGTCCACAAACCTCAAAAGAGGGAAAAACCAATGGATTAGAGCTCAAGTGTGCTCACATCTGGACAGCTGGCTGGAATTAAAGGGGACCCACCTCCCCCAGCTTGGTTCTTGGGGGGAAGAGGAAGGTAGCACAACTCTGCAGCTTCATGAGCTGCTTTTGTGTTTAGACACAAAGACACACAAACCCCTCAACTGAGGCTGCCTCTGATTCCCGCTCTGACTTGGAGCTAACAGGGAAAGAGGACAAATCACTAACTTGATGCTCCCTTGTAGCCATCCTGACGTCTCTCTGCAAGGAAAAAGCTCAGTCAAAGCTAAGAATAATCCACCAATCTCTCCCTCTGCAGGAGGAAGAGCCCCAGGAGAGGTTTTCACAGTTGTTTAGTCACAACCTCTCCTGGCAACTACTATGAACAGACACAGGAAGAGCTTCAAAATACAAATGTATCCCCTGACCTGCCCCAAGAGAGACCTGCTGCCCATGAGAACCTTGAAAAAGGGAAAAACCAATGGATTAGAGCTCAAGTGAGCTCACATCTGGACACAGCTGGGGTCACACTTCTCTCCCACAATCCTCCAGCCTGAAAAAGAGCCAAGCCTTTCCCTCCCTGCCGCCTCTCACCCTTCACGGCCACGTCCACAGGCTCCTGCAGGCCGTCATGCTCCACATGGCACCGATAGCGGCCTCTCTCCTTGGGATCGATCCGGATGCTGAGCCAGTAGTGGAAGGTCCCGTCCGCGTTGGGGGCCACAGAGCCACGGAGGGTGTCCTGCAGCCAGACCTCCCCGTCCCTCCTCCAGGAGGCGTCAATCTCCTTGGGGTAGAAGCCGTGGACTCGGCAGACGTGCGTCTCCATCCCCTCCTCAGCCTCCGTCCTGCTGCTCACCGTCACCACCGGGGTCTCTGCAGAAACGGCACGGCCGGAATTAACTCCGAGCCCCTCCCGAGCCTGGAAGGTGGAGGGAAAACCTGACGGGCAGGAAAGCTCCCACTACTTAGTTGTAACACAGGGATTTAACACTCCACACCCGCAGCGTCTCTGAGAGTTTTAGGACATGCTCCAAATCTGGAAATGCTCAGCCACAAGGACTCCTGATTTTGAGTCCTTCATGGGGACTCAGTCTGAAAAACCTCCAGTAGCAAATTGAGGGTCCACGGAAATTCAACAGGGACTGCTTTGAACTCTGACTGACCGTGGGCTGTTCCCTTCAGGGGAGGGATACTGGGGCTGCTCTTCTAAGTCCCCTTTCAGAAAAACAACACAGAGGTTTCTCCCTCCCTTTTGGGCCCTCTTCCGCTCCCCCAGATCTTAGGCTGCTCCAGGCCTCTTTCCGAGGGACACAGCCCAAATTTCAAGAGGGGGAGAGCCAGAATCACAGCAAGGGCTCAGGGCTTTTGCAACCCCCACGGGAAAAGCTAGCACAACTGAAAGTGGCCAGTACAACCACAGGGGCAGCTGGACTGTTCCCTCTCAGGATCCTAGACAAGCTTACTTAAAGAAAAATTCCTACAGGCCTGGGATGCCAGAAAGCTCCCAGTTTAACTTGGAATGGGTAAGAAACAAGCTTTTCCGCCCCCTAAACAGAAACTGGCTGAGATTTTTCGAAAATTATGGTAAACAAAATTAGCCAGAATGGGGACCTTTTAATTGTTGTCAACTGAAACTTTTGAACTTTTTTTTTTTGGTAAGGAGAAAATAAAATAAAAATGGAACTCACAGGAAAAAAAGGGGGGGAGAACATTATAATGTGAGCTGGAAGCCGTGTGGAGTGAGGGGGTGTTCCTGAAGATGGGGAGGGGTTGTTCTGAGGAGGGGAGTCACTAAGTCAGAGTTAAGGTTTGTTTGAGGTTTAAGAGGAAGAGCCACAGAATCCTTCGATATTTTTTCCCCTGGGGAAGAAAAGACCCCTCACCCTTGGCCTTTCTTGCCCAAGTGGGGGCACTGATGATGTCCTATCACTGGAAGAAGAGATGCCCCCTGGTGGTGGGAGTGGGAGGTGCACCAGCAGGGGCCAGGGAGGGAGGGAGCCCCCTGTGGGATGGGGAGGGAAGGAGAGTGGCTGGGAGGGAACCAAGGCCACGTGTCACACTTGGCCACGTTTTGGCTAACTGGGGTTTCACTGAAGGACCCCAAGCGGCCCTGTTGCCTCATCGTGGGCTGCACACAGGACACCCCGAAGTGCTTCTGCTGCCTGATCCACACAGACCCCGCCAGGCCCTTCATTCCAGCCAGCCACACCTGCGGCTCAGGGGGCTTAGGCTGCGTTTCCTGCCCCCTTTAAGGGCTGCCTGGCAAGGGGAACCAATGCAGGGCCGCAACGGGGAGGGGCAAGCGGGGCATGTGCCCCAGGTGCCGCACTGGGGGTGGTGCCAAAATGAGCACGGGGTGTGCCAAAATGGGCGCAGAATCCATGCTTGCCCAGGGTGACACAGACCAAAGAGGGCTTCTTGCGTCCTGGAGAGCTGCTGGGAGGGCAGGAGGGGGATTCCCTCCCCTGCAGACCAGGGACCCAAAGGGGGCCGAATGCATGCAAGAAAGCGGCCAGGGAGGAAGAGAGTCCGGCCTGGGCCCGGAGGCTCACCTGTCCTCAGCAGCGTCTCCCTCCCGTAGGACAGGTACTTCTCCAGCCCCTCAATGCAGATTTCCTCCAAGTAGTCTTTCTTTCTCTCATTCAATCCTGGAATGGCGTCCCATTTCCTCTTTGTGACCTGGGCCTGGGGGTCGGTTGCCACCCAGGTGAGGGTCTCCTTGTCGAAGGTGAGGAAGGTCCTCCCGTCGTAGCCATACTGCAAAAACCCTGCTTTGCTCCCGTCTCCTCTGAGCTCACAGCCGTACATCAACTGCCAGGTGTGAAGGCCTGAAAGAGGGAGAGGAAGATGGTCTGGGGAGTCCTCAGGAGAGACAGACGCCCTCCCTGCAGGGATTTTGATGCCGGAGGGAGGCAGCGAGAAAAGGGATAAAGGAGTCGGGAAAACAAAATCCGTTTTTCCCTCATGAAGCTCCTCAGGTCCCTCTGGATGAGGCCTCCAGGCTCCCCACCCTGCCCCCAAATCACACTCTGAGGGTCTCCAGACTGGCTGCCCCCCACCCAAGACCCCCCCATGTCTCCCTCCATCTTCTCCCTCCCCCAAAGTCTCCCTCTGGGCAAAAGGCGGGACAAGCAGCGCCATCTTTGCCCTGGATCCGCAGAGCCCAAAGTCCTCCGTCTGGAGGCTCAACGGGGGGACAAATGGCTGGAAGGGGGGTGAAGGGGGCAGGGGACCCCCCAGCCCCATGTCAAGCCCCTCCCAGAGAGGCTCCTCAGAGCTTCTTCCTCAGGAAAAGCCCCACATCTGCCTGGGGTCCCCTGATCAGACCCCCACTGATGGTTTTGCATTCACACACGCCCAGGAGGGGGGTCTCATTCCCCCCCAAAAGAATTTTAGAGGGTCCAGTTCCCACAACCTCCTTTTCCCCAGAGAGAAGCCAACTGAGGGCCCTTCCCCAGTTCCTCTGCTCCGCAAAGGAAGGGGGGATGGCAAGGGGTCCCCAGCCTCTGCCCCTCCCTCCACCGCCCCCCAAAAGGGGGACCCTCCCGGCCCTAAAGGAAAAGGGTTAGGGTTCCCATTTGGGCTGACCAGAAACAAACCATGGCTTGTTCTTCACCTTTTAAAGGGATTTGGAAGTTCAACTGCTTTTTAACCTAGCCTCTTCAGGTTCCCTTTGGCACACCCACATGGGGGTTTTATGGGTCTGGGGTTCAGACCTCAGTGGGGAGCTGAGACTCCGGTTCAAGGAAGGGCGACCAGAGCGACTCCGCTTCCTCGCCCGGGAGAGCAGCCGCAGAGGGAGCTTCGGGCCCGAGACGGCTGGATGGAGCCCAGGCTCCCCGAGAGACAAGAAGCCATGGAAGCATTCAAGGCAGGGGGAAATTTCTTAAGTAAATAAAGGGTTTGGTTTTACAGTTGAAAAGTTTGGTATCTGCTTATTTTACAGTCTTGTAACTTTCTTACAGAAGTATTCCTTATTTCTAGGTCTCTTAACTAGGCTGTCTATTTCTGTGTCTTATTGCTGGAGGTCTCGTCCTATTTCTGAATCTTTTATTCGTTCATTTGTTTCTTCTTAAAGGCCGCCTTTCCTTCAGGTGCTCCGGGCAGCACACAGAGGGCGCCCTCCTCCCTTTTTCCACACAACAACCCTGTGAGGTAGGCTGGGCTGAGAGGTGGGACTGGCCCCTCACATGACTTTTCTCCCGAGGTTTCTACTGCAGGGCCCCCCTTGCATTTCCCTATCTCCACCACCTGCCTCTCTCCTTCAGCTGGGTCTTCTTTGCCCCCATCTTCCCAGGAGGAAACTGCAAAGAGATCCCGAGGTTCTCTGCACACGGGTGGGGGTGGGGGGCCAAAAGCCCTACCTGCTCCTATAAGCGAGAGGGATCAGAGCTGGCTGTGACAAATGAGGAAAGAGATTGTGGACTGGTGGAAAACCGTTCAATGAGGGGGTCGACACAGCGTGTGGGTGGTGGGCCACTGGGAGAGCAGCCGGCTGGACGAGACGGGCCAGGGGTCTGACCCAGCAGGGCACCGCTTAGGTCCTTCGCTCCTCCACTTGGACAGACTCAGACGGCGCCCCGAGTCTTCTGGGCTTCCCATGAACGTGGTTGGGCTCCGTCCTCCTTTCTCCACCAGGGGGAGCTCCGGCTGCTCTCTGGGTCTGGCTCTGCTCCTCTGAAAGGCCAGGTGAGGCCCTGGGAGCAGGGCTGCAGCTGGGGGGGGCAACTGGGGCACACGCTGGTGGGGAGGCAAAATGGGTGCGGAATCCATGTTTGCCCTGGGTGACACAGACCCTTGTTGCGGCCCTGCCTGGGAGGGATGTGGGGAGACCCTCCGGGGAGCAGGGGCACGACTAGCAAAGCTCTGGTGTCTGCCTGGGGGGGGGGGGGCGAGAGAAGTGGGGCGGCACACCCTTGTGATGAAAGGAGGGAAAATGGCTTGTTTCTAGAGGTTTATCTCAGCAAAAAGCATTGTAGAGTTTTACACACAAACACCCACACACACAAACACACATGCTTGCAGCCCTCCCATAAAGAAAGTTCCTTAAAGGGAATCTTGTGCCCCCAAAGATGGCAGAAGGGGGGGCTGCTGAGGAAGGGCTTCCCCCCTCAAGGGCAGCCCCACCGAGAGGGGAGTGCAGGAGTCCAGCCCTGATGGACTGAGGGTGGGAGCCCCGGCAGCTCCAACCGGCTCAGGAAGGCCCCAAATGGGGGTTTCTTCCCTTTCTGTGCTTCCCCCCACCAAGATGGGACGGATGCCAGGAGGGGTCCTGCGCCCCTTTCATGTCATATGCTCATGACATCCCCACTTGGCCTCCCTGCCCTCTCCTTCCAGTTGGAGGCAGAGAAGAGGCTCCTGGCCGTTGGGCCCCCTCACCCCTCCAGAAAGGGGGTGCCAGAAATGCTTCTCCTGGGATGGGGGGAGCCTGGGGGGATCCTGAATCCACACTTGGTCCCTATTTTCTCTGGGGGGGGGGGAGACAGACAGAAGGACAAGGACCAGCTTCCACCGGGACCTTCTTGGGACCCACCTGCCTTCTGCGGATGGGGGGGACCTGCCATTCCCTTCCTCCCCCCCAGCAGGAGGACCATCGAGGCCAGGCCCTCCGTCTCTCCTGGGAGAGAATTGTGGGGGGGGGCAGAGAGGAGACTTGGTCTGTCTTTACCTTATTTTATATCACTCCTGGGCTATATAATATGTTTTTTTTACTTTAAAAGTGTTTTTGGTGACTGTACTCTGCAGAGAGACCTTCTGTTATGGGGCAAGGATAAAATCTTAATTTTTTGAAACAATAAAAATATTTTTAAAAGAGCCTTTTCAAAAAGCGTGGAAGCGGCCTGTCCCTGGGAGGGCCCCCTTTCTCCCCCTCCTGCTCCTGGGGGGGAAGGTGGGGCAGGAGGAGCCCCCTGACCCATCACGCACCCTCGCTCTGGTTGTAGCGACGCCTCACAGTCTCCAGGTCTGCTCTGAACACGTCCTCAGCGCCACGGAATATCTGGGTCTCTCTGTCCCAGTACTGGGGGTCCTCCTTCCCCGCCTGCTCCACCCAGGAGACTCGAGGCCGCTCCCTCCTGCTGCTGCTGTCGTAGTAGACGAAGACTTGACCGTCCACGTACCCCGGCGAGACGAAGTGGGGCAGCCCCTGACTGGGGTCCGACATGGCGGTGTAGAAATACTTCAGGGAGTGCGAGGAGGAGCCTGGGAGGGAAACAGGGGGGCAGAGTTACTCTGGGGGGCTTCGGCTGAGGGGCCCTGATCTGATGGGGCACAGCAGGCCCCAACTTGAGGGTCTGGGGAGGAAGGAGGAGGAGGAAGACACCCCAGGGAGACCTCGGGGGGCAGAGGGAGAAGGGGAAAGGCGGGGGGGAGGACAGAAGAGGAACCGGAGGCCGAGGGGGGAAGAGGGAGTGTCCAAGAGGCAAAGAAGCAGCTTCTGGAGGGCCTGAAGGGTTGGGGGGCAGAGGGGGTGGGGGGTGAGAGTGGGAGGGGAGGGGAGGCTGGGCCAGAGGGAGAGCAGGACCCCAAACCCCATCTGTCCCCCCAACGGTTCCCTCCCCCCTCCCAGCGAGGCCTCCCTGCACCCTCTCCGGGATTGGGGAGACTCTGCCCCAGAGAAGCCGCCATCGCCCCACAGAAAGGAGGGGGGTCCCACCCCCAGAAGCTCAAGAACACCAGGAAACCCCACCTGGTCACCCCAGCTTTCCAGAGAAAAAAACCAAAATGGATTAATAGCTGCAGATTTGAGGGGAGATTTTATAAAATGGGGGAGGGAAAGGGAAGGAGGCACCCGGGTGAGGCCAGAGGCCGTGGGACCCTGGGGGGGGGGGCAAACCCAGACTGCTTGCCAGGGAGATGAGGCAGTCAAAGCGGGGAGCCAAGGGGGCTGGAATGGAGCCCTGCAGCCCCGGGGTATCTTCCTGCTCGGCCCCCCCACTGGGAGTTTCCCCCTCCAGGCCCGGAGCTGAGGCCCCTGAGCAGGGATTGGCTTTGACCCCAGGACTGAATGGGGCTCCCCCTCATTCCGCAGGAAATCTCACTGCTGATTGTCCCAAGATTCCTTCCTTTCACAACACAATCTGGACACAGAAACCGTCATTCCCAGGTGCTTGCAACGCACCAGGTTGACTCCAGATCAGGGCTTCTCAACCAGGGTTCTGCAAGAGGTTACTAGGGGTTCACGATTTATTTAAAAAATTATTTCAGGCCACTTCACGTTAAAGAGGTAAGTTTCATTCTTTATTTTTAGTTTAAGAATGCTGTTGATGCATATATACAGGCATACCCATGAAATGACTATAAGCCTGAACGTGCAGGGGTTCCCTGAGGCCTGAAAAATATTTTGAGGGTTCCTCCAGGGTCAAAAAGTTGAGAAAGGCTGCTCCAGATCTAAAACCTTTGGTTCACTTTCCAGAGCATGTTCAGGAAGCTGCCCTCCTTCCATGCTAATCCTGCACTTTTCTTCAGCAGCCCTTTGCAAATCACCCTCGACGCGCAGAAGCATAGCCTCTGCGTGTTGAAGAGAGCCACGGAGGTCATCTAGTCTACACCCGCTCAGTGCAGGAACCCAAATGAAAGCCTCTCTCTTCCCCCCACAATGGCTCCGGCCTCTGCTTGAGCCTCTCCAGGCAAGGGGAGCCCCAACTCTGGCCAAGGGGTTCCCTGGTCAAACGGCTCTTGCTGAAACCCTCAAGCAGAATCCGCATCCCTTCCACTGACTGCTGAGTCACTCTGAGTTTCGATTTCCCTGTTTTGCCTAGCATGGGTTTCGATTTCCCCTTCCTCGGCCTCAGAGTCAGACTCAACCCTTATAGCCCCCAACTCTGGACAAGGGGTTCCCTTGGTCAAACTGCTCTTACTGAAACATTCAAGCAGAATCTGCATCCCTTTCACTGAAATCCATCACTTTATGAATTATTTGTTTGGATTTTTCTCATCCAATTCAAAGGAAACTTTGTTATGGCTAAAAATCAGCACAGAATTATACCATGAAAAAAAGGAAATAATACGATAAAGAAGGGCAACATACGAACACCATCATCATCACAGAATCAGGTCTACCACAAGAATTACAAAAACCAGTACGGCAGGAGTATCAGGTCCATAAAAATAGATAATAGGCAAACCAAACCTTAGCAGAAATAGAAAAATCTAAAGCTAATATTAAATTATCCCAGTTACAGCAGCGCTCCCATCAGGCAACAGGGGAGATGTGAAAAACTCCTGGGAAGTCTCCCAGCAAGGGTGGGATGAAGGCGCTTTGCACGTGGCTGTAACGCTGATAAGGGAGCCGCTTCCCCCTCCCCCCCAGGGGCACAGTCCTTCTGGGGGGCCTTTTCTGAACTTCCCCTGGGGCAGCCCCGAAGGAAGAGCACCCGCTTGGCCAGGGGGAGAGCTCTGCTGTGCCCCAAACAGACCAACGGGGTATGGGGAGAGGCAGGATTTGGGGGGCACTGATGCCCTGACCCACTGGCATTCTAGAGGCGTGGCCTAGATCGAGTTGGTGCTCCGCACCCATAAGGCACTGCTTGATAAGCCATGTTGCCTGATCATAGCCCTTACCAAGTACCTCTTGATAATCCAGGGGGCAAGGCCTCTCCCCACAGCAAAAGAGGCTTCAGCTGAAAGGTGCAAAATGAGGAACCAGAATCTGGCCTGGACCTCCATCACCCCCGATTCAAGGCACAGGGACCCGTGAGCAGCACAACGAGGCATGATCATCGCCGGGAGGCATTAGGACTCGACGTGCTCCAAGGAGGCAAAGTGGGACAATGGCCCCAGCTGCGCCCCATAAGTAGGCTGACCATCTTTCCTTGAGACAAAAACGGGACACTGGGATGGCAAAACAGGATGGGGTTAAATTGACGTAATATTCCGTATTCATGAAAAAGTAAGACGATAAAAAAAGTTTTAAAGGGTTTTTAAGATCCATTTGCTGGTCCTTAAACAGATTACTGTCTATATAAAAAGATGTTTGTTTTCATTAAAATGAAAAACCTTTATTACATTAACATATTGAGCTAACAATTATTCTTCAGTAACAGAATGCATACAAAAATTTACGTAGACGTAGAGGGGGACTGTGTTTTATCGCTTTCACTATCACCACCACGTCTCATAAATGAATTAATGTTTTTAACTGAAGCCAGAGTCTTTTCAGCATCCTTACGTTTCTGGCTACGTAGATGTTGGTTGATGTCACGTCTACCTCCGTGAGCAATGGGAAAATGGCTATTACAATGTTGGCATACCACTTTTGTTCCATCACTGCACAGTTTGTCCAGTTTAATAAATTTGAATTCTTTCTGGAGATCGTCATGAAAACTGCAGGTTTGCCTCTTTGCCTTTGGCATTGCAAGGGTAGACTTCAAGCTACCAAAAAAAAAAAAAAAGAGTCCAGTCCACCCTAGGTACAAGGCAAGGCGTGCGTCCAGTTCACACCAGGTACAAGGCAGGCGCTAGGACCGGCACAGAAACCAGCAGGTTCAGGCACAAAGCTCCAGCCCAGGAGCCCTTGGAGGCAGGGGCAGTGATCGGAGGAGGCGCAGGAAGGCAGGCTTCTCTGGGAGTCCAGCAGTGCAAGGCTGGGAAGGTCCTCCCGGTTCTGGATTCGACTGGAGTCAAGAGACGAGGTCTGGAAGTTGAGCCTGAAGAATGGTTGTCCCCGACAACCCGCTCCTCACTTTTCCCGTCCTTTTATTTTTTCTTTGCGCTCTTTGGAGATAGCAGCCAATGGGCCTGCTTTCTTTTTGTGCTCTTCCCAACTGTCGAGCTTTGTTGCAACAAACGCCACCACGTGCCAGCCACACCCATGTCCCTCCTGGATGGTGAAAGCTGCTCGGGAGGTGACATGTGGATGGGCCCAGGCGATGGTTAATACGTCCTTGAGGGAGGGGGTGTTCCCAGCAGACGTTAAGGAGGCGCTGGTACAGCCCCTCCTCAAGAAACCATCGCTGGACCCTACCGTATTGGACAACTTTCGCCCAGTCTCCCACCTCCCCTTTTTGGGGAAGGTGGTTGAGAAAGTGGTGGCCTTACAGCTCCAGAGGGTTCTGGAGGAAACGGATTATCTAGACCCCTTTCAGTAGGATTCAGGCCCGGATATGGGACGGAAACAGCATGGGTCACACTTATGGATGATCTCTGGCGGGAGCGGGATGGGGGCAGTGCATCCATCCTCGCTCTGCTTGATCTCTCAGCGGCTTTCGATACCATCGGCCATGGTATCCTTTTGGGGCGGCTCAGGGGGTTGTGGGTGGGCGGTGCGGTCTTGGCTGGTTCACCTCCTTCCTCCAGGGCTGATCCCAGTCGGTGTTGATAGGGGAGGAGAAATCAGCCCTGCGGCCCCTTCTCTGTGGGGTGCCGCAGGGATCAGTACTCTCCCCTCTCCTTTTTAACATCTACATGAAACCGCTGGGCAAGATCATCCCTCACCATGGGATGAGGTATCAACAGTATGCCGATGATACGCAATTATACATCTCCATCCCGGGTGAGGTAAGTGATGCTGTGACTGCCCTCTCCAGGTGCCTGGAGGCTGTGGGGGCCTGGATGGGGAACAACAGGCTTCAACTGAACCCTGGTAAGACGGAGTGGCTGTGGGTTAATGGTTCTTCCGTACCTGGGACTTTGTCATCTTTAGTTCTGGATGGGGTTGCACTGCCCCAGACAGTAACTTGGGGGTGCGTAACTTGGGGGTCCCCTTGGACTCACGGCTCCTGCTCGAAGAGCAGGTGGCAGCCATGGCCAGGAGACCCTTTGCACAGCTACATGCTGTGCACCAGTTACGCCCCTTCCTGGATCGGGAGGCCCTTCGAACAGTCACTCATGCCCTCGTTATCTCCCATATTGACTACTGCAGTGCGCTCTACATGGGGCTACCCTTGAAGAGTATCCAGAAGCTTCAGCTGGTCCAAAATGCAGCCACACGGGCTATTTGTGGCACCCCTAGAAGGGCGCATATAACACCTTCACCACGCGAGCTGCACTGGGTACCAGTTTGCTTCCGGGTCCAATTCAAGGTGTTGGTTATCACCTTTAAAGCCCTACATGGCATGGGGCCAGGCTACCTCAGGGACCGCCTCTTCCCCGTTACATCTACCTGCCCCAACCGATCTTGCAGAGAGGGCATGCTGAGGACCCCGTCGGTAAGAGAACTCCATCTGGCGGGGTCCAAGAGGCGGGCCTTCTCTGCAGCAGCGCCCGCCCTTTGGAACATCTTGCTCCCGGAGGTGAGGCTAGCCCCATCGCTCCTGGCCTTTTGGAGAAACTTGAAGACCTGGCTCTGCCAGCTGGCTTGGGGCGGGGAGGAGGGGAGTCATGCCTGGGGTTGGCTAGTGCCTTTAAGCACCCCTTCCACATGAAGACTGAATGAGATATAGCCATCTGGACTTTATTTTTATCTATGTTGTTGTTTATTCATTCAGTCGCTTCCGACTCTTCGTGACTTCATGGACCAGCCCACGCCAGAGCTTCCTGTCGGTCGTCAACACCCCCAGCTCCCCCAGGGACGAGTCCGTCACCTCTAGAATATCATCCATCCACCTTGCCCTTGGTCGGCCCCTCTTCCTTTTGCCCTCCACTCTCCCTAGCATCAGCATCTTCTCCAGGGTGTCCTGTCTTCTCATGATGTGGCCAAAGTACTTCAGTTTTGCCTTTAATATCATTCCCTCAAGTGAGCAGTCTGGCTTGATTTCCTGGAGGATGGACTGGTTTGATCTTCTGGCAGTCCAAGGCACTCTCAGAATTTTCCTCCAACACCACAGTTCAAAACCATCGATCTTCCTTCCCTCAGCCTTCCTTATGGTCCAGCTCTCACAGCCATATGTTACTACAGGGAACACCATTGCTTTAACAATGTGGACCTTTGTTGTCAGTGTGATGTCTCTGCTCTTAACTATTTAATCGAGATTTGTCATTGCTCTTCTCCCAAGGATTAAGCGTCTTCTGATTTCCTGACTGCAGTCAGCATCGGCAGTAATCTTCGCACCTAGAAATACAAAGTCTTTCACTGCTTCTACATTTTCTCCCTCTATTTGCCAGTTATCGATCAAGCTGGTTGCCATAATCTTGGTTTTTTTGAGGTTTAGTTGCAAGCCAGCTTTTGCACTTTCTTCTTTCACCTTCATCATAAGGCTCCTCAGGTCCTCTTCGCTTTCAGCCATCAAAGTGGTATCATCTGCATATCTGAGATTGTTAATGTTTCTTCCAGCGATTTTAACTCCAGCCTTGGATTCCTCAAGCCCAGCATGTTGCATGATGTGTTCTGCGTACAAGTTGAATAGGTAGGGTGAGAGTATGCAGCCCTGCCGTGCTCCTTTCCCAATCTTAAACCAGTCCGTTGTTCCTTGGTCTGTTCTTACTGTTGCTACTTGGTCGTTATACAGATTCTTCAGGAGGCAGACAAGATGACTTGGTATCCCCATACCGCTAAGAACTTGCCACAATTTGTTATGGTCCACACAGTCAAAGGCTTTAGAATAGTCAATAAAACAGAAATAGAAGTTTTTCTGAAACTCCCTGGCTTTTTCCATTATCCAGCGGATATTGGCAATTTGGTCCCTAGTTCCTCTGCCTTTTCGAAACCCAGCTTGTACATCTGGCAATTCTTGCTCCATGAATTGCTGAAGTCTACCTTGCAGGACCTTGAGCATTACCTTACTGGCATGTGAAATGAGTGCCACTGTTCGATAGTTTGAACATTCTTTAGTGTTTCCCTTTTTTGGTATGGGGATGTAAGTTGATTTTTTCCAATCTGATGGCCATTCCTGTGTTTTCCAAATTTGCTGGCATATAGCATGCATTACCTTGACAGCATCATCTTGCAAGATTTTGAACAGTTCAGCTGGGATGCTGTTGTCTCCTGCTGCCTTGTTATTAGCAATGCTTCTTAAGGCCCATTCAACCTCACTCTTCAGGATGTCTGCCTCTAGCTCACTGACCACACCGTCAAAGCTATCCCCGATATTGTTATCCTTCCTATACAGATCTTCCGTATATTCTTTCCACCTTTTCTTGATCTCTTCTGCTTCTGTTAGGTCCTTGCCATCTTTGTTTTTGATCATACCCATTTTTGCCTGGAATTTACCTCCAATGTTTCTAATTTTCTGGAAGAGGTCTCTTGTCCTTCCTATTCTATTGTCTTCTTCCACTTCCACGCATTGCTTGTTTAAAAATAATTCCTTATCTCTTCTGGCTAACCTCTGGAATTTTGCATTTAATTGGGCATATCTCCCCCTATCACTGTTGCCTTTTGCTTTCCTTCTTTCTTGGGCTACTTCTAGTGTCTCAGCAGACAGCCATTTTGCCTTCTTGGTTTTCTCTTTCTTTGGGATGTATTTTGTGGCCGCCTCCTGAACAATGTTGTGAACTTCTGTCCATAGTTCTTCCGGGACCCTATCTACTAAGTCCAGTCCCTTAAATCGATTCTTCACCTCCACTGCATATTCTTTAGGAATATTAGTGAGCTCATATCTAGCTGATCTGTGGGTCTTCCCTAATCTCTTTAGTCTGATCCTAAATTGTGCAAGAAGAAGTTCGTGATCGGAACTACAGTCAGCTCCAGGTCTTGTTTTTACCGACTGTACAGATGTTCGCCACCTTTGGCTGCAAAGGATGTAATCAATCTGATTTCGGTGTTGTCCATCTGGTGAAGTCCATGTATAAAGCCGTCTCTTAGGTTGTTGGAAGAGAGTGTTTGTTATGCACATTGAGTTGTCTTGGCAAAATTCTATCAGCCTATGTCCTGCTTCGTTTTGTTCTCCCAGGCCATACCTACCTGTAATTCGAGGTGTCATTTGACTGCCCACCTTAGCATTTCAGTCTCCCGTGATGAAAATAACATCTCTTTTAGGCGTGTTGTCCAGTAGGTGCTGCAGATCCTCATAGAACTGCTCTACTTCAGCTTCTTCAGCATCTGTGGTTGGGCCGTATATTTGGATCACTGTGATGTTAGATGGCTTGCCCTGAATTCGAATTGAGATCATTCTATCGTTTTTTGGGTTGTATCCAAGCACTGCTTTAGCCACTTGACTATTAATTATGAAGGCTACTCCATTTCTTCTGTGGTCCTCTTGTCCACAGTAGTAGATCTGGTGGTCATTTGATGTGAAGTGGCCCATTCCAGTCCATTTCAGTTCACTGACGCCCAAAATGTCTATCTTTAATCTTGACGTCTCACCAATAACCACATCCACTTTGCCCTGGCTCATAGATCTTACATTCCAGGTTCCAATGGTGTGTTGATCCTTAGAACATCGGATTCGCCGTTCACCACCAGCACCATCGGCCGCTAGCCGTCCTTTCGGCTTTGAGCTAGCTGCGTCATCACGTCTGGGGCTAGTTGAGCTCATCCTCTGTTCCTCCCCAGTAGCATTTTGACCATCTTCCGACCTGGGGGTCTTATCTTCCGATGGTATACCGACATATCTCTGGTTGTACTGATCCATTTAGTTTTCACGGCATGAATACTGGGGTGGGTTGCCATGACCTTCCCCAGGGATCGCATTTAGTCTGACCTCTCTGTCATGACCTTCCCGTCTTGGGTGGCCCTTCACGGTTTAGCTCATGGCATCATTGAGGTGCTCAAGCTCCAGCACCACAAGGTAACGATAATGTATTTTATATATTTATTGTTTTATTGAGGATTTTGTTGTAAACTGCCCAGAGTCTCTCCAGTGGGAGGAGATGGGCGGTGACAAATTTGATTGATAGATAAGATAGATAGATAGATAGATAGATAGATAGATAGATAGATAGATAAAACAAACAAACAAACAAACTGTTCTGCCACTGCTGCAGAGCTCAGCACTTTTCCCACTGTTGCTGCAAAGCTCAGACTGCATTCCAACAGTAGGCTCCAACCTTTTTTTAAAAAATGGGACAAAACTGACATTTATATTAAAACGACAGGACAGTCCGGAAATGTTAAAAAAAAACAGGCCTGTCCTGTTCAAAACGGTATGTATGGTCAGCCTACCCATAAGGGAGCCGGGCCAAAGGCTGGGAAGAATTTCAGACCCACTGGAAGGCAACCTTCCCCGGACCCCCATTCAGATGGTGGCTGAACCTTTTTGGGCAGTCCAGACAATGTAGCTGGGTCTGCCCTTCAACTACCTGAGGCATGAAATACCCCCCAAGCTATTCAAAGCATGAAAATCATACAAGGCAAACTTTATTCATGTGCCAGGAACAGTTTTTAGGCCTTCTGGCAAACGCCATGATTCTGTTGTCTGACTAATTCATCTCCAGCTGAGAGTCTACAATATTGAGCCTGGGTTCGCGATGTCCTCTGAAGGCCAGTGGGGATCCCAGAGGGGATCGCAAAGAAAGGCAGAAATGCCCCTCGGCCAGCTTTGGAGGATGGTGACCTGGGCTATCCAACGCTCCACGTGATCAATGACTATCAGTGTAAAGGCCTAGAGCAGGGTTTCTCAAACTCAGCCACTTGGACTTCAGTGTGGACTTCAACTCCCAGAATTCCCCCTCACCCCCAGGAACCCACGGGATCTACCCACCCTGGCCCCACCCAACTGAGGCTACTTGGGAGATTTATTTGTTTGCTTGTTTGAATTTCGAATTCAGTCACCACCCCTCTCACTCAAAGAGCAACTCTGGCCAGTTTACAATAAAACAAACATAAATACTAATTTAAAATACAGTCACCACCCCTCTCACTCAAAGAGCAACTCTGGCCAGTTTACAATAAAACAAACATAAATACTAATTTAAAATACAATAAAACAATGTTCTCAAAGAAGTAATATATTCCAGGGCATAGATGGTGACTAAAAAGTTCTTAATCTACGGGAATAATGCTTCTAAATATCTTCTAATTTTATTAATCTGAAATGCAGATTAATAGCAGAGTTCCTGCTGCCACCACCAATCTTTGCGGGGGGAGGCTCACCAGGCATCCTCCCCGTAAACTCGGTCTGCGTGCGGAGGGTCCCGTAACCTGTAGAGCCCTTCTGGTGAATCAAAGATAAGCACAGAAAATGATTTCAATTTCTATCCTGCAAACTCCTGACCCTGGAGCACCAAAGAGTTTTCAGCCCTTCCTTGGCAGACAGACCAAATTCACAAGACGTGAACACTGTCAACTTTAAGTGACAACTACCAAAAAAGACCACGTAAAATCACTTTTTGTTTTAAATGTCAAAATACAAGCATGGAAAAGATAAGACTCCAGGGCTGCCCAATGACCAGGAAAACAACAGCTTGTAAGCTGTTAAAAGAATCAAAGGAAAATAAGGTGCTGCTGGGAAATTGGTGAAACTGGAAAATCCGCAAGGCCACCCGTTGGTGCTCATCTACTGCCATTGGAAAAACAATCCCTTGTGGAGGCTCTTCAGGTCAGAAATTCTTCCAGTGCACCAGATTTTCAAGATCACTGACAGCATTGATTTGTGCATAACCTGGGTCTGCACAGGAAAAGGCAGGACCTTCCCAGCACAGAGAAATAAATACCAAAGTCCTAAATCGCATTCCCTCCTGGGCTGTTTCCCACCCCTTCACCCTCGCGAAGCAAAGCCCTTGGGGTCCTCCTTCCTGCTCCTCCCCACAGTTCCAGGGGCTCATCAGAGCTGTGGGGGAGATGGAGCCCCGGATCCACTGCCTGCTCTGCGGAGTTCTCAGAATCCAAAAGGATCAGAGTTTTTCTCTAACAGAAGGAGGGAAGGGGGGCGGGGATCTGCACATGGCCCAGAACACGCTCCTTTCCCTTGTGGGGTTGAGCATTGAGAACGTCTGAAATCAGCCTGAGAGGAGAACCAGGTGAAGCTCTATCAGGCTGCGGTTTTCCAACACAAATTCCCCAAGAAATTTCCAACTTTCTGTTCTTCCATCTCAACCTGTTTTTTGTATCCTTCTTGCAGGAGGGGACAACTAATCATCATCACCATCATCATCATCATAAGTCATAAAAGCTACTATGAAATCCAATGCAAGTCACGATTTAAAAACATCAACGAGAAGGCACTAAAAATAATTAGGCCAACATCAGAAACAGTATTTCTGATGTTGGGGAAAGCTGTTTTAGTCCAGACAGCCACACTGCTTTAGCTGTGTTTTTCAAACTTCATATATCGGATAGGTTGTAAGTCACCCAGAGTCTTTGTGGAGCTGGGCAGCCTTAACAAATCCATTAAACAAATAAAGAAAGAAAGCAGGGGTGGGGGAGGGTCACAGCCATCACTGGGGACCTCCAAACTTTTTCCAACTACTCCAAAAAGAATATCTGCAGCTCAGGGTTGGACTGTGGCGTCCGTCCTCGGTGCTCTCTGAGCTTGGCTGTTTGCTTGCAGACGTTTCACAGCCCAAGTAGGTAACACCATCAGTGCTGGTGAATGTGGGGTTTGCTCCCTGTTTCTACACCGGAGCTTGCCCTGCCCGTGTTGGTGGTGGGGGGTTCTCTTTGGGACTTCCTTGACCGGGGTGTTGTTTTCTGCTTGATTTGTCTGTTTGACTGTTTGTCCCCTTGGTGCTTCCTTGCTGGTTTTCCGCTTGACTGTTTCTCTGGGGTTAACCCCTGCTTCTCTGGGCGTCGGCTGCTGGAGAGATGCCTTCTGGTCTTTCTGCTTCCTTCTTAGCTTTCTTTTTCTCTCTTTTGAATGCTGTGTAAATGTGATTTATCTCTGTGTGTCTATGGATGGCTGAGGTGTCTGGAAACTGAGCATCCTAGACCAAGCTGAGTCCACAAACGCCCGGGAACTCCTGGACGCTCGGCACCAGGCCCAAGGAGAGCAAGCTGCCGTACTCAGTGGCGAGGTGGCAAGAGCAGGCAGGACTGCAAGCGAAACTTCCTTTTCCAGAAACGGGGCACAAGATGCAATCCTGCAAAGGCTCGAGATACAGAGCTACGGATTCTGGTTCTTTTCCCCAGTGGGACTGGGGTCTCGAACGGGTTCAGTGAGGGACTAAGGGGGCAAAACCCTCAAAAGCTCTCAGCAACCCACTCCTGCTTTGCTCCTCTCACTGACTGACTGTTTCTCACTCCGCCTGCTCGTGTCGCCTCGCAGCTGCCTACTACGGTTCTTTATGAAGACGATTCAAGGAGCGCTTCTCTGCAGCCTCTCACCCTGCTGCATTCACACGGCAACCTTAACCCGATCACTCAACTGCACCAGCCTCCGCGTTTGCCAATACACGGAACCGACCCGAGAGACGGGCCGGGTCCTCACAGCACCAGAAGCCAGAAAGAGCAGCAAAGCCACCGCCGGAGGGAGGTCATACGACCCAAGCTGAGCGGTCGTGCGAAGGCAGCCAGAGCTTTGTGGACCTGACCTGGTCACGGGAGACGCTGCCTTCAGACAACCCCCACTTCGAGGGACGGAAAGAAGCGCGCTTGGGGGCGCCCAGGTAGACTTGGCTGACATCTGGAGGGGGGACCCTTGTCCGGTTCCCAGAGTGGCCCTCCGTGGCGGGGGGAGAGCGGCAGCAGGGCCCCACCCACGCTTTGGGGCCTGTTCTGGAAGGAGCCAGAGGGGGAGGGGGAGCGGACTAGAAAGAGGACCGAATCGGGATGCTATTTCTGGGGACAATCTTTTGGGGCGAGAAGGAGAGAGATAGAGATTCCCTGGACGGATTCCCACCGGCAGAAAAAGGGGCCGGAACCCGCGACGCCCCCGAAGGGACTCACCGAAGCTGCTCTCCAGCAGGGTGACCGCCAGCAGCCCCAGAAGCAACGGGGGCGCAGGGCGCAGAGCCATCCTGTCCACAGACCTCCACCTGCGCCCTTCCCTCCTCCAGTTCCGGGGAAGTAACGAGGGGCTCCGGGTGGACCGCACCGCAACAATCCAGGGCGAGCCGCGATTGGCCAAACTTAACCAGTAGGAAAAGAGGATTCTGATGCCGTCTGTGGTTGCTAGGCAGACGGCCAGGCGCAACCTGCCGGAGAGGCGGGAAAAGGAAAGCGAAAGTTCTCTCCGTTCGGGAAAACCCCCTCCGGGAATTCCGAGTCTTGGGGGAGGGGCGGAATTGCGGGGCTCGGAAAAGCGGGGGGGAGGGGCAGGCCAGGGGCCGGGGGGGGGCGTCCCTCTCCGACTCCGCGCAGCCCCCCCCAGCCGGGGAGGAGCGGAAGGGCCGAAACCCCGAGCGAAGTTTCGCCCTGGCCAGAAACGCTCAGCGGCCCTTGCGGCGCCTTGAAGGCGGAGACGGGCCTTTCCCGGAGGGGGAAAAGGTAGGGGGGGGGAAGTGCGCTAATTCCCTATTTCATGTTAATCTCCGGCGAAGATACGAAGCTTCGCGAAGCTTCAAAGCGCTTCGGTTTTCCCGCAATAAACTAAGATGGCTGCTCCCTCCTTCGGTGGTTCTTCTGGGGAATCGCTGGACTAAAACAATAAAACCCTCTTCCGGTTTTGATAATTGTAATTATGATTGCCACATTTAGTGGATAATGAATTGTTGCTGCTGCTTTTACACTTCCTGTGATGAGCAAAGTATGAGTAAGATGCGAGGGTCTTTTCAGGGCTTGAACCATCTCCTGCTCTCTTCTGCTGTCAGCCTCCCACCGAGCATGTACAGAGTGCAAATTAGGCCGGGCCTGTGGGGTAGAGGAGTGCTGGGTGAGTCTCTGGCAACTGGCCTTCTGCAGTGTGAGCCACACCTTCAGATCCTCTTTTCTCTCTGGGTTCACAGCAGGCTAAACCTGCATCTGGTGCAAACGGGGATTCACACACAAAACGCTTTGGGTCACAGAAGGGAAAATTCACCAAGGCTGCAGCTAACCCGGTGTGAGAATGTTGTGCAAAGGCACCAACCAGGCGTATCACTGGCCTGGTTGAATCTGCCATGTGAACGGCCTCTGTGGGCCTGGACAATCCCTGGCAGAGGAAACGCCGGGCTGCTTCCCGGGCCAGGTGGTGGGAAAGGAGCCGAACGTGAGGCAGGCCGAAGCTGCTCAGGGCCGCCTTTGCCTGAGGAAATCAGGGGGGAGAAAAGTGGCTGCCCTGCCAAGCGTTGGGGGCCTCTTTCTCCAGGCACGGCCCCATGCGCGAAGCTGCCTCATGTGGGGAGGCCCTTGCTCCATCTTTTCATAAGAGTTCGGTTTTCTTTCACAGGGTTTGGCTGTGAGGCGTTGAGTGTGATTGTGGTGGATGTTTAGGAGGTGTGTGTGAATGGATGTCTTGGTCTGGGAAGAGGGAAGGAGGGCTGGAAAGGATCTGGGTGGAGAGTGGTGTGAGAAAGGGGGAATAGCGATGTTGTTTTTGCAAGGCCTACAATAGAACAGAACTTGCTTTTTCAGTAACTGGCCAACTGAAGCTTGCTTTCTAGTAGCTAGGCTTGCTTGTCAGTATATTGAGGATGTGGGATATGTGGTTAGGGGAAACAGGAGACTGTATCTCCATAAGGGCAGGTATAAAGGGAATAAGCTGCCTAACCAATGCTGAAAATATGCTCGACACCAGTTCTAGAGAACTTTGTGGTCAGACACGACCCTGACCTACTTACTCCAAGGGGGCTAGCTGCCTTATAAGGAAAAGAATAAATAGGGGACTGGGGGAGGTAAAAAGTGAGGAATGGGAGATATAAACAAAGGCAGGACTTCCTGCAAAATCTAAGGCGTCTCCGATAGGCTGTGAACTCCCAAGTACCTAGCCAATGGGGAACAGGAGGAGGGATTCCACCGGCAGGGGGTAGGAAATAAAACTGCATGCTTTGTGTGAAGGGGTGGGCCTATTTTGGCTGGGCATCCGTCCTTGCAAGAACGTTAATAAAACCTTTTTGCTGCTTCTCAAGACTGTCAAATTAATTCCGTGGGGGACTTTTCCCACAGCAGGGAGGCAGGAAGCTTGAAACCATGATGGGTAGGGGGACATATGGTGGGATCTCGGGATGGGGTTGAGAGCGATCCTGATGTCCATCCCTCTAGATCGACTGGATCCTCGGGCACCCGGACTGTTGACTGTTGCTGCTTCCTGCAGGTTGGTCTGCAAGAAATCTGCCCTTGCCCACAACGAGGCTGGACACGAGGCGGCTGACCGGGCTTGTGTTCCTGAGATCTGGATGGGCCCAGAGAACGGTGTTGCCTTCTTGGAAATGGGCCCAGCAGGGTGTCAGGTTGTCGTCCAGGAGTCCTGGGGGGCTTCCCAACGCTCTGCTGTGGAGATCACCAGATGTGAGGCCCCCTGGTTGAAGCTGGGCTGCGGGGAGCAGTTGGGGTTGCTGCTGTGTACCGTCCTCCCCGCTGTCCAGCATCATCCTTGCCTGAGCTGCTGGATTCCATTCTTGGACTGGCAACAGAGACCCCGAGGCTGCTGGGTCGGGGGGTTTCCCATTTGCTGCCTGGCTGAGATGAAGTCCAGGATGCCTCAGGATTGTGCGGCTACCGTGGGCTTGTCCCAAGTCATTGTAGGCCCAATGGGTTCCAGGGGTTGCGCTTTAGCTGTGGTTTTTGACTCGGGGCAGCTACAACCTGACCTTGTTCAGGAGGACATTGTCACCAGTCCATTGCCTTGGTTGGATCACTCTCCAGTTGCTTTCAGCTTGCTGATGGCACAGCTGGCCAGGGAGGTGGACAACAGCACCCCCCTGTGGAAAGAGTGTGACCGGAAAGGAGGAAGTGGCCTGTCTAGCAGCTCTCAGCCAGTCAAGAGTTGCTGAATTGCAGCCATTTCTGAGGGGAGGTTGTCTTTCCCAACCGGACATAATTCTTGTGTTTATAGCAACGTGGACCCGGAAACTCCACTGTGGAAGGTGCAAAATCCTGTTTCAAGCAACTCTCTTGTTTGGTAAACACACAAATACCCCAATTTTTGTGGAGTCCTTGGTGCTCTCTGAGCCTGGTTGTTTTCTTGCAGACGTTTCATTGCCCGACTAGGCAACATCTTCAGTGCAAAGAGGGAGTGGGCCTTGCTCTCAGTTTATATACCGTGGCTTGCCCTGCTTGTGCTGGTGGGGTGTTGTTCTCTCCTTGGGAGTTCTTTGATTGGGCTGTTGTTGGCTGCTGGGTTGATTGCCTGAGTTAATAGTTCCTTGATTAGGGTGTATTGTGCTGTTTGATGGTTCATCTGGTGTTAATCCTAGTGTTGACTTTTGCATATCTGGGTGTTGATTGCTGGCAAGGGAGTGCACTGATCTTTTGGCTTTTCTGCTGTCTCTTTTGAATGGTATGTAAATGTTGTTTACCTCTATGTGCCTGTTGATGGCTGCTTTGTCTGAGTGCCACACTTGCAGGAATTCTCTGGCATTTTTGGATTTGGCTTGGTTTAGGATGCTCACAGTTTCCCAGTTGAAACTATGGTTGAGTCTGTCCATGTGTTGTGAGATTAAGGAGTTCTCATTGTGTCTTCTGACTGCTAGTTGGTGTTCGTGGATGTGCTCTGCTAGTCTTCTGCCTGTCTCTCCTACATAGTGGCTGTTATAGTCTTCGCAGTGTATGTTGTAAATAACTCCTGTTTTTTTCTTCTTGGGCTATTGGGTTTTTTGGGTTACTTAATGTTTTGAAGAGTTTTAGTTGGCTTATGTGCTACAGTGATGCCATGCGGTTGTAATAGTCTGTTGGTGGTTTCTGAGATGTTTCTGATGTATGGCAGTGTTATCCTTTTCATAGCTTCTGTTGGCTGGGTTGTAGTGGGTTTGGGTGGTGAGGCACTTTTTGATAGAGTGGGTATCCATTTGGTTGGAAGATGCTGTACAGATGGCCCTTTTCTTTTTTCTGGTGTTCTGGGTTGCTGCAGTGTGTAAGTGCTCGTCTGAATAATGTCCTTACACAGCTTCTCTTGTGGGAGGTTGGATTGTTACTTTGGTCATGGAGCACTTGGTTGGTGTGGGTAGTTTTCCTGTAGACTTGTGTTTCTAGCTTGCCATCATTTCCTCTACTGATGAGGATGTCCAGGAATGGTAGTGTGTTGTTGTTTTCTTCCTCCCTTGTGAATTTTATTCCATTAAAGATGTTGTTGATGGTTTCGTGAGTTTCTTCCAGTTGTATGTACCAGATCCATACTTTGGGTTGTATATGTGGGAGTGGCTATCCTTTCCAGACGCTGCATCACAATCTCTGCTATAAGTCCTGAAATCGGTGATCCCAGGGGTGTTCCTTTGATCTGTTGGTATGTTTCTCCATCAAATTGAAAGTAGGTTGTAAGGCAGAGGCTGATGTGGTCCATTATCCTGGGTATTTCTATTTTGGTGCTTGGCTAGGTCTGGTGTGTTGTGCAGAACTGCAGCCATGGATTCTTTCGCTAATGCCGGGTCTGTGGATGTGAAGAGAGCTGTAATGTCGAATGCCACCACGATCTCATCTTCTTCTATTTTTAGGTTTTTGAGGTGTCTGAGTTTCTTTGCAAGCTCTTTAGCTATGTTATATGTGGGAGTCCCTGGAAATGATACAATGGGCCAAAGTGGTATGCCCGGCCTGTGTATCTTGGGGCGTCCGTAGAAACGTGGGAGGACGGGTCCACTGCTTCTCATCTGCCTCTGTCCTTCTTGTGTAATTTGGCCTTTCTTGGTGAGGTTCTTGAGAATTCTTTTTACCTGGTTGTCCAGTTTCTGCATGGGGTTGGTGTTCACCGGGGTGTAAGTTTCTTTGTCCTCAACTAATTCTTTGGCCTTTTGTAGATATTGTGCTCTGTCCATGATGATGGTGGTGCAACCTTTGTCTGCTATAAATATAAATATAAAATCCAAGTGGGAAAATTTCCATTTGGTAGGGAGAACTCTACACCATAAATATATAAGTTTTTAAGATCCTCTGAATTAATATATATATTTGTATCCAAGACTTTCTAGCTTTTTTACACGTCCCCAAACATGATAACGATGTCACTTCACGTTGTTCACATTTCCAACATAAATTTGAAGTACCTTTAAACACTCTAGACAATTTCCTGGTGACAGATACCAAGGGTTCAAAGCACACTTCTGAATTAGCAGCTGAAAGAGGCATTTTCCCTTCCCGTCAGCAGAGAGAAGCTCCCTTCCAGGATGGTTTTTCTTGCAAGGCATTTATTCTACATACTACATACATCCAGCACTGCTGGAGGAAGACAAAGACCGAATCTGACCGAACACAAGCTAGAGCGGCTATTAAGGCCTACCTTGTGGCGGTAAGAGTGGCAAAACGGCAGTATTTCTCCGCTCTTACTGCATCCGCAGGTTGCCATCCGACAGCCCTGTTTAAGATCACACGTACCTTTTCGGGGAAGGTGGGCCCAGTGACCCACCTACAGGGCCATGCGGAAGAGTTTTCTGAGCATCTGCAGGATAAAATCACTCAGATCCGTTCCAAGTTGGACTCCACGCGTGAAGCAGGGTCTGAGGAGATGCCAAGGGAATGTTTTACCTTGTTATCTGGGAGCAGTTTGATTCTGTTGGACTCAAGGAAGTGGACAGGATCCTCCAGATTGTGAATGCCACCACATTCCACACTTGCAACAGATAGCTTACTTGCAATAGACAATTGCCTGATGAAAGGGCTTTAGTTCTTTGTTGCTTCCTTGACCCTAATTTCCACCTCATCCTAGCCATGGATGCCCCCGAGAGGCCTTTGGTTGCTGCATTGTCTGGGCACAGCCTGGAGGTTTGCCTGAGCCTCCTTGTCTGCGTTCACATCCTTTCTCTGAGCACAGACACCCAGGAGCTGGACCTCCCACCCGATCCCCAAGTTTCAGTTCAGACTTTGGGGCTTCCTCTGTTGCCTAGAAACCCAGGCACCCCGAGTTTGGCTGGAGCTGATGAAAACTTGGTCCCTGAATTTGGGAGAGACTGACTTTGCAAAGGTGGCTTTTTGCCTACCTGAAAAAACGAATCACACAGCAAATCAGGCAAAAGCAAAAGCCTTTATTAAGGCGGCGGCGGGGTGTGTGTGTCAAGTCCTTTTATAGGGTACAGAGACTTTTTTCCAATTTCTATCACTGCCCATCTCCCCCAAAAGGGGACATACATTTGGTATACGTGATGCGTTACAAAGCAAGTAATCAAACAATAAAAGGCATTGATTACATGTCAGAATTGAACAACAGGAAACACTGATTCTAGATAGCATGCCAGAAATGGCAAATTTACGAGTTATGTCAATCCCTTTCCCAGCGGGGTTTGCATCTATTAAAACTTGCAAGTGTATTCAAGGACTTTCAGAGTACGCTCCCTCTTGTTTAGTTGCTGAAAAGGCAAGTTCTCACATACCAGAAGAAAAAATGTTTTCCTAAAGTTAGAAAAGAGGCCTAGACTGCCATGTTAGAAATGCCAGTATCACCCTTTCTTAAAAGCTAGTAACGAAGCCTAAATTTTCCAGGTAATACCCTCAAACCTTTCCTAATCTCAGAAAACCAGTCAGGGTCAGACGAGGTTAGTATCTGGCTGATGTGCACGGCCTGCTGTCCAGGCTGGCCCTCAAAAACCATCCTGAAAGAAGGTGTGATTTGCCTCTTCTGAACTGTTGCCAGAAAGCCCAAGAAACCTTCCTGGTTGCGTCCATGAAGCAGACAGACCTTCACTGCCACTGGCAGGAAGTGGGTTGGTAAGGCTGTGGGGGAGTTGAATCCCTCTGGCACATTTCGAGGGAGGGGAAGGAAGACGGGGGGGGGGGGAGGAAAGGAGCCCCGTCCAGCCATTTGGACGCATCTGTCCTACTTCAGGTTCCAGGCTCCCACACATACACGGTTCCTTGGAAGATTACCCGTTTTATTCTCCGGAAACAGAGCTAGCAACGGACTCAGGAACGCCAAACAAAGCAAGGGCTTGCCCGCGTGGTCTCAAGTCGGTCCGAGATTCAGGAGCCGGGCCCAGGCTGGCAGGCAGCCCCAGGCCCTAAGGGTCGGGAGTGACCTTCCTAGGCAGGGATCCCACCTGGGCGAGACGTCGTCCCAGCAAGGAGAACAGAGGAGCCCAGCCCCTTCTATAGGCCGCAGCCAACTGCCGCTCTCCAGGACGTTTCCTCTGCTGCTTGGAAAGCGCCTAACAGAATCTCTGTTCTGCCCTCCTTTCTCCTCCTGGGCCTCGACAGCCTCCTTCCCGCCCGTACTCTGTCCCCAAGCATCAAAGGTGAAAGATGCAGGTCTGAAAAAGTGTCAGGGACAAATAGCTATTTTTTTCCCCTTGGGGAAAAGATGGAGAGGAAGACCTGGAGAACAGAACTTTGTCAGAGAAAGCCCATAGGATGGGAGGCGGGGGGGGGGGGAGAAGCAGTCAGCAGTCCAGTGATGGCTGTTGAGAGGGGACCCCGCTGCCGCCTTCGAGGAGAGAAAAGCAGCCCCTCGGCCCAGGAAGCCTTTCCTATCGCCCTGCCCTTGCTCCCTGATGCGGCAAATTGAGAGTCCTTACATTGAGGTTATTTTCTCTTTTATCCGCTTGTCTTCTGGGGGCATTATAATCTGTCTCTCGGTTCCTCAGAGGGCTACTGGCTTACGAACAGTGAAAACATCACTGCCCATACAGTGAAAACACTACCACTGTATGGGCAGATAATATGGGTCTAAGTGAACGTTGTGCCTATTTCCACAAGAATCGTTTATTTGCACAGATGTAAATATATTTATTGATTTCACCAGCCTGACATGCCACTCCAACCATCAACAGACTCTGAGCAGCTGACAACCCTTCCATGCATAAACGAAATCAAAACAGCAAAAGTAGCCAAACAACAAACAGGATCACAGGAAGAAATAAAACACAGTACGTGGATATGTAGCATTCCTGTGCTAGTGACACCCATGGATTGTGGGGCTGGGGAGGGAGGTGAAAATGGTGGGGAGCTTCTCCTCGGTGCTAGTTACAGATGATGGATACCGAGTCCCCTTCCCTCCCCTCCCCTCTTTCTCCTGCCTCCTTTCCAAGAAAGTTTGGGAAGTAAAAAGAGACCCCAGATGAGGCAATGGCAAACCGCTTCCATCCCGTTGCCAAGAAAACCACAGAGTCCAGAAAAAGGAGTTAAGAAACAGCTAATGGTAGCACCCGGGGACGTTGGCAAATCTGGAAAAAAGCCAGGCAAAATTGGGCCTGGTTGCAATTTGGATGGGAGACCATCAGGAAATCCTAGGGCTGGGAGCCAGATTGATGAGTCACCAGGAGTCGAGCTGACTCTGGAAAACTTTTGCCTTTACTTGACCCATTTTAGTGCCACGAACAGAGGGGTGACTTTTATTGTTTGCCAGACCACAAAATGTTTGGGGCCAGCCCTCTCTGTAGCCCAGTTGGCTCTACTGCAGAGCCGGAGAAGTGCCTCTCTGTGGAAATGGGAGGCAGCTTCTCTCCGGTGCTTCTAAGGAACACACCCAGGATCTCCTCCAGATCGTTGCTTCCTTCCTCAGATCCAGGGGTCTGCGCAGAACAGCCAGGCCCGGACGGTGCTGGTGATTGCTCATTGGATGTAGACGTGGAGAACGCAGACAAGATTATGGTGCTGGAAGGTGGGCAGGAGGCAGAGGAGGGAACTCCTGCCGAGCTGATGGGCCGGAGGGGCCCCTGCCACAGGCAAAGAGGCCCTGGCCTCCCGGAGCCGCAATGGAGGAGATGCTCAGCCACGGGATCCGCTTCTATTGCAGATGCCAAATGAGGCCACCCTTAGTTGGTACATTGATTCTTTGTTAAACTTTTGGATAATCAAATATATAATCCAATTAATTGAGCAACCTATTAATTTTTTAAAAATTAACTATTTTTTAATGGAAGAAACCTCAAAAAACCTCTGAAAAAGCAGCTGAAAGAGGCATTTTCCCTTCCCGTCAATGGAGAGAAGGTCCCTTCCAAGATGGCTTTTTTTGCAAGATGTTTATTCTTTATATAAATACAAAGCCTTCTTTCGTTCTCCAGATGAATCAACTAACTTTTCTTTCTTTTCTCTAACCAAGGAAGCCAGTTTAGCCATCTCTGAAAATTCCATCATCTTCACCAACTGTTCCTCCGTTGTGGGTAGTGCCAAATCTTTCCACCATTGTGCATATAATAATCTCGCTGCAATTATCACATATAAATACGAAGAACCATGACTTTTTTCCAGCTGTTTGTCCATCAATCCCAAAAGAAAAGACTCAATTTCAATTGTATATAAGTTTTTAAGGTCCTCTGAATTAATATATGTATTTGTAACCAAAACTTTCTAGCTTTTTTACATGTCCCCCAAACAGGACAACAATGTCCCTGTTGTTCACATTTCCAACATAAATTTGAAGTACCTTTATACATTCTAGACAATTTCCCTGATGACATATACCAAGCGTTCAAAGCGCACTTCTAAATTAGCAGCTGAAAGAGGCATTTTACCTTCCAATCAGTGGAGAGATGGTCCCTTCCAAGATGGTTTTTCTTGAAAGGCCTTTATTCTACATATAAAAACAAGGCCTTCTTTCCTTCTCCAGATGAATCAACTACATTTCCTTTTCAGGGGAGGCCCTAGAATTCCTCCTTCAGATGAAAAAACCCTGATCTTCCCAGACAAAAATCTGCATCAGGGCAATCATGAAACACCCAAAATACTTCCTAGTTACAGCCGGCTGGGAGGGCCTGAAGAGGTCCTCCAAAGACAACAGCGTAATTCAGAAGAAGGTTGGTCACTCTTTCCTCTCTCCTTAGGTTGGGAGTCGGCAGCCTCAACGATGTGCTACAAAGAGGGTGGAAAAAACAGGAGGGTCTGAGAGGAAGCCACGATGAGGAAGCCCAGAGTCCAGGCTGGAGGATCAGTGCTGATGATCAAGTGAAGGAGCAGAATCAGCTGCCTCAAGAGAGGGAGAGGGAGATGGAATCTGCTGGGTGGGATTTTCTGAGTTACAAGAGGGGATGGGCAGGGCTGTGAATGGCTGCCGGAGGCGGGCGGGGTGGAGAACCTCCTTCACAAATTATGAACAGTATAGATGCCCCCCCTCAAATACACAAAATCCAATTTTAGTCCAATTATTTTGCCCTAAGAGCCGAGTGCAACAGGTTTCACGGCCTCCAGAGAGCCCAGGTCTTCCTTCAGCATCCGGAGGGTGGATTCCCAGACGGACACAGGGAAAGGAGAGACGTCTCCTCTCCATCCATGAGTGGAGGACATTCAGGAAGTCCTCTGCTGCTCCCCTCCCCTCCCCCTTGCACTGGGGACCCTCTGATCTCTGCAGGTCCCTGAGCCTTGTGCATGCAAGACAATCAGATCAAGGGAGGGGCTCCAGTCTGGGCCCTGCAGCATGGCCAGCACCGCCTCCTGCTGTGGGAGGGGCCCTTCCGGGAGATGAGGGGGAGGACAGGGTCCCTTCCTCCCCAGTGACAGGGAGCGTCCAGGGCCCCTTCCGTCCAGGGCCCCTTCCGTTCCCAGCTGCTGTCACCCGCCATTTCCTTTAAAGTCAGGGAGGGAAAGTGGAAGCAGCCCAGCCTCCCCCAGCAGAAGGAACCCTGGGAGGAGGGGGACAGGCAGGCCATGCCCCAGAGCCCCTCCCACAAACTCCTCCTTCAATGCTGCAGATGAGCCGGAGAGAGGAGAGGGGTTCCCCAAAGGATCTTCACCATCGATGGGTCCCTTGACCTGAAAGCCCCCCCCTCCTCCCAATCCAGCCCCCACCGGGGCCACTCACCTGTGAGGGGGCTGCTAAATGGCCTCCTTGCTCCCTGCATTGGAGAGAAAGACAAAGAGTGAGTCCCTCCCCTGTCCTGGTCCTCTGAGGAGGAGGCCTCTCTCCCCCCTCAATTCAGCCTCCGCAGCTTCAGGGACCCTCGGAGGAGACCAGGCTGTGCTGCCAGAACAGGCTCTAACCACTGGGGCTCAGGGCGCTTCTGGCGGTTTCCCGATTTCCCACCCCAGAGCTGGGGGCTCTTTGCTCCAAGGGGGGCCAGGCTCTGCCACGCAGGCTCTGGGCTGCCTCCCCTGCCTGCCTGAGTGAGGCTGGAAATCCAACAGGGAGAGAGTTTCCCTTTCTCCTCTGCAGGAACAAAGCAGTGGGAGGAAAGTGAATTTTGTAACTGTGTTGGAAGGAAGTAAGACCTCCCCCTGCCCTCCATGTTGTCTTCCCCCAGAACACTGTCTCCCTGCAATACTGCCTTCTCCTTGAGCAAGGTAAAGGGTTAAAGGTTACAAAATAGAAAGAGTTTGATGCAAAAAGGCGATGCCAGATATTAATATGTAAAAGGAAGCCCAACTGTTTAGACAAAGGATTCCCTTCCGATTCAATCAGAAACCTTGGGACACAAAAGGCTGCTCATTCACAGATTTCAGCAGAGCCCATTCCGGGAGACCTTCTTCCCCAGCCCAACAGATCTCCATAATCCAGCCACAAAAGATTCCCTCCAAGGAGAACATTCCAAGCTAGTAGACAAAGCCGCAGGGAACCCAGACATCAGGACAGGAAACACCGAGAGCAGGGGGCCAAACCACAGAGCGCCCCCTCTCCGAAATCGGGTAAACTGCACTTTCCTCAAGTTCCTAGGGGGCAGGAACACCTTTGCATAGCAGCAGCCAAGCTCTCCTATATAAAGGGCTTGTGGGGAAAATACAGGTGTGGCCACCTTCCAACCAGCATACTCTGCACTCTGTACATGCTCTTGGGAAATAAACGTTCAACCTCTGTTCCAGCAACTGCCTGCATCTTTTCATGCCCAGCCCCAGACAAACCCTGGTAAGAATTCCTTCTAACAACTGTTAGAAATCAAGGAAAAGAGAGGAAGTGGGGAAAAAGGGAACCTGATTTTGTACAGAGTAAAAGGAGGAACAAGGAAAAAGGGAGAACAAAATTATTAAAATGGGAGGAAAAAAGAGACTTGGATAACTCCTTGGGACAAAGGCAAAAAAATCAGTAGTTTCCCCTAAGCCCCTCTTTAATGAAAAACCACTTTTCCAATCCTACACTTTCTGTTCATAGAACGATGTAAAATAATTTTAATTGTGCAAGAACAACTTGCCATCTAATAAACAGGAGAAACAACGTAATTCCCCCACCCACGTTTAAGATATTACACTCGGCGAAAAAGTGTCCACAGAAAGGGCAACAATATTGATTTAAATCTCAGTAGATTTATCTATCCTTGTTCCAATTCTATCCAACTAAATCCTGGTTTCCCCAGACCCAGAGGGAACACATGGAGCGGGTATTAGGGGGCCCTTTCACACCTGGGGGGGCTCTCCCTCTTTTCACCCCCCCCCAGCACTCTTGCTAAGAGGCAGAGCGGCTCCCTCCGGCTTACTCTGGCCTGAACTGTCGGATCCTTTGTCACTTGCTGGAAAAGAGAGAAAAGGCAGGAGGAGGTCAGTCTCTTGGCTGGACGGGAAGAGTTGGAGAAACTCAGCCCTTTCTGACACACACACACACACAAGCACACAATGACAAGAGTTTCAACCACACTGCTTTATCTAAGAGACATAGGAAAGAATTCTTAACATTTATATATCTCCTTTCAATAGAGCAATACTTCAGCCATTCTACAGCCACAGGGTGCCGCTGGGGGGAGGACACAGATGGCTCCAAAGCTCCTTTTTCCCATCAGTTCATACTTGGTGAGCCTTGTGGTGGCAGACCAAGAGGAGACCCAGCTGGCACCTGCCAAGGCTCCTTTTCTCCTCAATTCCTTCTGGGTTCACTACTTTTTATGGAGTTTCCTGACCAGATTATGGCCAAGCCTTTCCTTTCCGCATACTTGGGAAACAGGACAGCTCTTTGAGTCTCTCTCTCAGTCAGATGGACCTTCCACCCAGCCGGGTCTTTTTACCTTCTTAAGCCTTCCTTGTACCAGATGTTCCTCCTTGGGGTCTCCAGTCCCAAGAACAGCCTGGCTGGAAGGCAAAGGGGACCCACCTCCCCCAGCTTGGTTCTTGGGAGGAAGAGGAAGGTAGCACAACTCTGCAGCTTCATGAGCTGCTTTTGTGTTTAGACACACACAAAGACACACACACCCCTCAACTGAGGCTGCCTCTGATTCCCGCTCTGACTTGGAGCTAACAGGGAAAGAGGACAAATCACTCACTTGATGCTGCCTTGTAGCCATCCTGACGTATCTCTGCAAGGAAAAAGCTCAGTCAAAGCTAAGAATAATCCACCAGAGATCATCCAATCTCTCCCTCTGCAGGAGGGATAGAGAGCCCCAGGAGAGGTTTTCACAGTTGTTTAGTCACAACCTCTCCTGGCAACTACTATGAACAGACACAGAAAGAGCTTCAAAATGCAAATGTATCCCGACTTGCCCAAGAGAGACCTGCTGCCTCTGGGAGGGATGGAGGGAAATGGGGAAAGCAGCAGCAACAGCCGGGAGAGGAGGAGGATTTTCACTGAAATCCTTCCCTGCTGCTCTTTGACCAAAGCCTTTGAAAGGGACGGAACCGCGATGCCTCTTCCCAACCAGAAGAAGGCAGGACCGTCCGAACCGCAGACTCAGCCGAGTTGAGACTGGAGTCCCAGCAAGAAGCCGAGATTTTAGATGCTCCCAAAGAGGGCTGGAAAAACAGGGAAAAGGGAGCCCAGAAGAAGCTCCCCAAAGGGGGGGACTGGGGAGGAGTCTCCCCCTCTCCCTTCACAGCCACCCAGCAAAGGTGGGACACTTACTGAGAAATACCAAGATCCCAGCAATCACAGACACCAGGAGAAGAGCAGCCACAACGCAGCCGATGATGATGATGAGCCCCAGGTTGGATTCCGGAACTGAATTGGGAGAAAGAGCAGAGGATTGAAGGAGAACCCCAAACCATCGTTCCAAGTCAGGGAGAGACCTAACGCAGCCAAGGGACTACTGGGAATCGCCCAAGTTAAGAAGACTCAGGGCTCATCCTCACGTCCCTCTAACTGAAGACACCCTGCTAACCACGGTTAGCGGACGTGTCCTCGTGACGCTGCCTTGGTCTCACACCAGCCCAGTGCAAAGGCAGCTGACATTCACCCTTAGCTCTTCAGCTCAAAAGCAGCCATTTGCAATCTTCTCTCTCTCATCAGGTTAACAAAAACAAAATCTTCAACAACACAATAATATAAACAAAATTAGTGAAACCTTGAAAACGTTTTTGTTCTTTTTATCAGCTGCCCCATTATGTCATGAATTTGAGCAGAATTGGGCAGCTCTGCATGCTAGCTTTTTTTCTTAAGCTTGAATCTTTGCATTTTATTATTTAAAGCAAAAGGGTTTATATCATGTATCTTTTTTTTAAAGAGACAGTTTCATTTGGCTCATCTCTCGTAAGATTGCTCTGTTCCCCGGAGGAAAAGAAAGGAATGGTCAGGGTTCACCTAACTACGAAGCCCTGCCGTGGATTTGTATATAGGGCTTGAGAGAGAGGGTGGCAGGCAAGACACGAGGCAGCACCAGTGAGTCTGTGCAGGAGGCGGAGGGGCAACACCCCAGCAGAGGCAGGGGGAGAAGTCCTGCCTGTGCTGTGTCTGGGAAGGTGAGCTGGCTGGGAGGGGCCTGGGGACGAGTGGAAAAGATAATCTGTGGGATGATCTCATCAGAGGGAGGGGAAAATGTTTAATTCAAAGGTGGAGGTGGGAAAGCCTCATTCAGGGCTTTGCCTAGGTTTCATGTTCTTTCTTTCCCCAAGTTACTTATTCCTGATAAAGAATTCTTCTACAGTACATCCTAAATGGATTGTATTGAGGATTTCTAAGGTTAGGATTTAAGAACCGATTTAACATCTGGAATCATCACATGAATCCTCGCTTCTGCACTCTGTTGACTGGCCAGGAAGTGGCTGAACAGAAACGGTTCCAGTCTTGGCATCTGGAGCTTTTAAGTGCCAGGAAGGCAGCCCAGGAGGTGGGAATCCTCTTGTCCCACACCCACCCCGGGGTTAGGGGGAGCACCCCAGGGAAGGCCTCCCTGTCATTCAAATCCACGCCCTGCATTCAGGAACGAGGGCGACAGACCTTGCCTGTCTTCTAGGTGGCAGCCCTCTGCTTATTCGAAAGATGCTGTCACAAACCCCACCACCACCAGCACTCGTTGCTCAAGGCTAGTCATGGGGAGCTCCTTCTATCCCCCTACAGAGGATTCGGGTTCTAGTCCCCGGTCAGCCTTGCTGCTCTCCTGGGAACCTTTTCCAGTTGCTCTGAACCTGCATTAACGGTTGTTGCCCAGAAGTGGACGTTGTCCTTGAGGCGGGCTCTGATCCTAGCAGAAGACAGTGAGAAAATCACCCTCATCCTTTGGAAGTTACAGTCTGTTTGATGTAGCCTAAAATCACAGATGCCTTCTTTGAAGGGACTTTATGCTCCTGGCTCATATTCAGTCTCCAATCAATCCCGATTACAAAATCTTTTTAGCAAGCCAAGTATCCCCCACCCAATACTTGCACCTTTGATTCTTGTTTCCTAAGTAAAGAACATTGCACTTACAGGTAGTCCTCGCTTAATGACCACAGTTGGAATTGAATTTAGGTTGCTAAGCAAAGCAGTCATTAAGCGAATCTGACCCAATTTTATGACTTTTTTGCAGTGGCCAAATTGTGACCATCTGACCGTGGGGACACTGACATTCATAAGTGTGAGGACCAGTCATAAGTCAATTTTTCAAGCACTGTTGTAAGTCTGAACCATCACTAAAAGAATGGTTGTTAAGCAGGGACTACCTGTAGAATCATACAGCTGGAAGGAAGGAACCTAAGAGGCCAAATAATCTAACCATCTGCTTAAAGTATTCCATTAAGGTATTCAGACAGACGGGATTGTGCCTTTAATACGTATATGTGATGGACTTCAGCAGCACTGCTGGCTCTCAGGAAGGAGGGGGCGCATTCCGAGGAGGGGAGCAGGATAGGAGAAAACAGTCCAGAGCTGGAACGTGGGAAGACTAAGAGGTTCAGAACAGCCCTGCCCTAGAGCCTTCCCAGGCCATTTCCCCTCAGGTTAGGTAGGGTAGCTTTAGTCTGGCAAGGTTCTGCCCTAACTGTGTGAGCAAATAAAGAACTGAAGTTCGGTTGGATTGATCCTCTGTCGTTCGTGGGCTGGGCCTGACATCAGTCTTGCCAGACTAAAGCTACCCTACCTAACCTGAGGGGAAATAACCTGGGAAGGCTCTAGTGCAGGACTATTTTGACTCAACTACAACTTCCAAATTATTAGGGGGGAGATGGGCAGTAGTACAAATTGGAGACATAAATAACATTTATTAATTTAAAACGTAAATAAATAAATAAAGGCTTCCCACATTCTAGCTCTGGTTCGTGTTTTCTCCTATCCTGCTCCCCCCCTCGGAATGTGCCCCCTCCTTCCTGAGAACCAGCAGTGCCGCTGAAGTCCATCACATCGCCTCCCCCTTCACAGACACCTCCCATCACAGGATCTCATTTGAGGTTGCCCATCCTTTCTGGACACTCTTTTCTCTCTAGTCTCTCTTCAATTTCATTCTGTTACCCTCAGTCCATTCTGAGTTGGACTTCTTTCTTTGAGGATATGAGCTCACTGAGCCAGCTTTAGATCTCTGGAAATTTGGTAACTATTTGTTCTACCTATTCCTCCAAGGCATTAAAGGGAATGTTGAAGAATAGAGGAGGAAGGGCTGATTCTTCTGGCACCCCATTTGACATCTTCAACCTGATGAGGAACCATCACTGGGCACACCTTGAGGAACATTTTCAAGCCAACTGAGGATCCCCTTAATTGCTGGGCCATCCGACCTCATTTAATGAAGATGAAGCAGCTTTGGGCTGCCTCCGGAGGGAGCTTTCACTAGACAAAAGGCCTAATTTGCCACAAAAATTTAATCCCACGCAGCATCCAGATGACCCTATCTTCTTTTAGAGATCACTTGATCTATCTGTTTTCTATTTCATTCTGATCAACAACAACAAAAAATAAAAGATTCTGGTGATCTGGAAGGTTCACTGTAGCATGTGGGGGGGGAGTGTATGTGGGGTGTCTGTCTCACCCCCTCCCCCTAGTTCTGGGAGGGGTGGGGAGTTGTTGCCAGTCCAGAAATGGCAAGAAATGTTATTTTGTGCTTCCAGAATTTCAGGATGAAAAAACAGAATATGGTGATACCCAACTTCTGGAGGGTCCCGCAAATGGCTGAAAGAGATTTGGAGGATGCTTCGGGGGGCAGGTTCGAGGAGGAGAACTTTACATTTCTCCTCCAGAAAACTCATGAATAGCAGCCATGGTGCCTGTGATTTCATACTTGGTAAAAAAACTAAAGTAGTATTCTCCTGTGCCTGGGATATCAGCGTAAAAAGAAAATCTGAACATTTTGTGACTGTATCATTGGGATGCTACCATCAATAGAAGATTGGTGTTCTGCAGTTGTAAAAGTGCGGTGTAAAAATGTCAGTGGAAGTTATGAGGATACGCAGAGTTGTTTGACACAGGGCTTCATGCTGAGCCTCAGGAATTCCAACAGATCCCTGATCATAAATAATGTCTGCACTTCTTTCTTAGAGCAGCGACACAGGGACATTTCCTTCTCTACAGGAGGAAAGCCGTGTTAGTCTCTGATGGCAGAAAATCAGACTGGCGGCCCCTTTCCTGCCTGCCGATGCCTCAGTCCAGCCACTCTACGCATTCCCTGAAGTGAGCTGCAGTTCACCAATGTTAATAAAATCTGGTATTCAGAAAAGGAGCTACCAGACACCTCCCAATTTTTGAATTGTAGGATTTCTAAACAAAAGAAAATCTGTTTCTGCTGCTCCTCTGCTGGAGGCAGCAAACAGGGGAGAAACGGAGGCTAAGAGAGGATCTAAGTGTGTTTCATCAGGATCGGCCAACTCTTCTGATGGGATTCTGCTTCCTTTAAATAACCCAAAGCCAGTTCTCTGGCCCATTCCCTGCAGGTCCACAAACCTCAAAAAAGGGAAAAAACAATGGATTAGAGCTCAAGTGAGCTCACATCTGGACACAGCTGGGGTCACACTTCTCTCCCACAATCCTCCAGCCTGAAAAAGAGCCAAGCCTTTCTCTCCCTGCCGCCTCTCACCCTTCACGGCCACGTCCACAGGCTCCTGCAGGCCATCGTGCTCCACGTGGCACCGATAGCGGCCTCTCTCCTTGGGATCGATCCGGACGCTGAGCCAGTAGTGGAAGGTCCCGTCCGCGTTGGGGGCCACAGACCCACGGAGGGTGTCCTGCAGCCAGACCTCCCCGTCCCTCCTCCAGGAGGCGTCGATCTCCTTGGGGTAGAAGCCATCCACGCGGCAGACGTGCGTCTCCATCCCATCGTCGGCCTCCGTCCTGCTGCTCACCGTCACCACCGGGGTCTCTGCAGAAACGGCACGGCCGGAATTAACTCCGAGCCCCTCCAGAGCCTGAAAGGTGGAGGAGAAACCTGACGGGCAGGAAAGCTCCCACTACTTAGTTGTAACGCAGGGATTTAACACTCCACACCCGCAGCGCCTCCGAGAGTTTTAGGACATGCTCCAAATCTGGAAATGCTCAGCCACAAGGACTCCTGATTTTGAGCCCTTCCAGGGACTCAGTCTGAAAAACCTCCGGCAGCAAATTGAGGGTCCAAGGAAATTCCACAGGAACTGCTTTGAACTCTGACAGATCTTGGGCAGTTCCGTTCAAGGGAGGGATACTGGGGCTGCTCTTCTAAGTCCCCTGTCAGAGAAACAACACAGAGGTTTCTCCCTCCCTTTTGGGTCCTCTTCTGCTCCTGCAAATCTTGGGCTGCTCCAGGCCTCTTTCCAAGGGGCACAACCCAAATTTCAAGAGGGGGAGAGCCAGAATCACAGCAAGGGCTCAGGGCTTGTGCAATCCCACACGGGTGAATTTGGAAAAGCGATTCTGCCTCTCAAAGGCAGGCAGAGAGAGGTGATGCAATGGAGGAGAGACCCAGGGCAGGGAGGGGCTGCTGCCAATGTGATTCCCCTATGGAGCCTGATCTCACTGAGCAGATCCTGGAGGGATCAAGGAGCCTGGGGGGAAGGGGTGGAGCCGCAGGGGGAGGGGTGGTCTTGAAGGGAAAATAATAATGAACCCACAAGAAAAAAATGGGGGGAGAACATTATAATGTGAGCTAGAAGCCCTGTGGCGGGAGGGGTGGGGAATGTATTGTTTTCAGTGGGGGAGTCACTAAGTCAGAGTTAAGGGACGTGTTTGAGGTTTAAGAGAAAGAACCTCAGAATCCTTAGATTTTTTTCCCCTGGGAAATAAACACCCCCCACCCTTGGTCTTTTTTGCCCAAGTGGGGGCACTGATGATGTCCTATCACTGGTGGAAGAGATGCCCCCTGGTGGGGGTGGGTGGGAGGTGCACCAGCAGGGGCCAGGGAGGGAGGGAGCCCCCTGTGGGATGGGGAGGGAAGGAGAGTGGCTGGGAGGGAATCAGGTCACACTTGGCCAAGTTTTGGCTAAAGGGGGTTTCACTGAAGGACCCCAAGCGGCCCTGTTGCCTCATCGTGGGCTGTGCAAAGGATACCCCAAAGTGCTTCTGCTGCCTGATCCACACAGACCCCGCCAGGCCCTGGATTCTGGTCTGCCCCGCCTGTGGCTTTGGGGGCAGAGGCTGTGCTTCCTGCCCCCTTTAAGGGCTGCCTGGCAAGGGGAACCAATGCAGGGCTTCTTCCCGCGTCCTGCAGAGCTGCTGGGAGGGGAGGAGGGGAATTCCCTCCCCTGCAGACCAGGGACCCAAAGGGGGCCGAACGCGTGCAAGAAACCGGCCAGGAAGGAGGAGAGTTGGCCTGGGCCCAGAGGCTCACCTGTCCTCAGCAGCGTCTCCCTCCAGTAGGACAGGTACTTCTCCAGCCGCTCAACGCAGATTTCCTCCAGGTAGGCCTTCCTTCTCTGATTCCATCCTTGATCAGAGTCCCATTTCCTCTTGGTGACCTGGGCCTGGGGGTCGGTTGCCACCCAGGTGAGGGTCTCCTTGTCAAAGGTGAGCAAGGTCCTCCCATCGTAGCTTTCCTGTATAAACCCTCCTTTGCTCCCGTCTCCTCTGAGCTCACAGCCGCACATTCTCTGCACTGTGTGAAGGCCTAAAGAGGGACAGCAAGATGCTTTTGGGAGTCCTCAGGAGAGACAGAGACGCCCTCCCTGCAGGGACTTTGATGCAGGAGGGAGGCAGTGAGAAAAGGGATAAAGGAGGCTGGAAAACGAAATCCGTTTTTCCCTCATGAAGCTCCTCAGGTTCCTCTGGTTGAGGCCTTCAGGCCCCCCTCCTGCCCCCAAATCACACTGTGAGCGTCTCCAGACCGACTGCCCCCCACCTGGGACCCTCCCACGTCTCCCTCCATCTCCTCCCTCCCCAAAGTCTCCCTCTGTGCAAAAGGCGGAACAAGCAGCGCCATCTTTGCCTTGGATCTGCAGAGCCCAAAATCCTCCGTCTGGAGGGTCAACGCAAAGACAAATGGCCAGAAGGGGGGCGAGGGGCAGAGGGGACCCCCAACCCCTACAACAAGCCCCCCCCCAAGAGAGGCTCCTCAGAAGCTTCTTCCTCAGGAAAAGCCCCTCTCCTCCTCCCCCACATCTACCTGGGGGTCCCCTGATCAGATCCCCACTGAGAATTTTGCATTCACACACACCCAGGAGGGGGGTCTCATTCCCCCCCCAGAAGAATTTTAGAGGGTCCAGTTCCCACAACCTCCTTTTCCCCAGAGGGAAGGCAACTGAGGGCCCTTCCCCAGTTTCTCTGCTCCCCAAAAGAAGGGGGGATAGCAAGAGGTCCCCAGCCTCTGCCCTTCCCTCCACCCCCCCCAAAAGGGGGACCCTCCTGGCCCAAAAGGAAAAGGGTTAGGGTTCCCACTTGGGCTAACCCCAAGAATTTGCTAATGATATCACCCAAAGGTTGGGAGGGAGCTCAGAACTGAGATTGGGGACTTTCTCATTAAAATATGCAACCTGTCTCTATGCTCAGCCTCCATAGTTAAGGACGGAAGGTAGCCAACGTAACTCCGATGTTAAAGAAGGGCTCAGGGTGAGATCCAGAACACTAAACATCCTGTGTACTTAACATCTGCTCAGGGGGAAACAGTGGAAACTGCTGTTAAAGATAGAATTACCGAACATCTGAGACCCAGGCCTTGCTCACTGACACCCAACATGGCGCCACTAACGGAAGGTCCTGTCTAATAAAGTTACTAGAGTTTTTGAGGGTGGTAACAAAGAGGTGGGTAAGGCCGAGCTGTAGACATCATCTACTCAGATTTTCAAAAGTCTTTGATAAAGTCCCTTATCAAAGACTTCTCAGGAAGCGTAGCAGCCAAGGAATAAAAGGGCAGGTCCTCTTGTGGTTTTCCCAGAGTTTTGTCCTAGGACCAGTTCTCTTTAATATGTTTCTAAAGGATCTGGAATCAGGCATGACTAGTGGAATTTGCTGAGGACGCTAAATGGTCCAGAGTGGTAGAAACACCAAGGGACTGCGAAGAGCCCCCGAGGTTCTCTGCACACGCGGGGGGTGGGCATCCAAACTGTAGAGGTCGGCCGATGGGATGCCCCCGGGGCCAAAAATCCCAACTGCTCCTATAAGCGAGAGGGATCAGAGCTGGCTGTGACAAAGGAGGAAGAGACGGTGCACTGGTGGTGAACCGTTCAGTGAGGGGGTCGACACAGTGTGTGGGTGGTGGGCCACTGGGAGAGCAGCCGGCTGGACGAGATGGGCCAGGGGTCTGACCCAGCAGGGCACCGCTTGTCTTCTTCTCTCCTCCACTTGGACAGACTCAGACAGCGCCCCGAGTCTTCTGGGCTTCCCCCCACCCTGGCTAGGCTCCTTCCTCTTTCCTCCACCAGGGGGAGCTCCGGCTGCTCTGTCCCGCTCTGCTCCTCTGAAGGGCTGGGAGGGGCCCTGGGAGGGATGTGGGGAGACCCTGGGGGGGCAGGGGCACAACTAGCAAAGCTCTGGGCAGAAGAAGTGGGAGAAGAAGTGGGGCGGCACATCCTTGTGATGAAAGAAGGGAAAATGACTTATGCTTGTAGATGTTTATCTCAGCAAAAAGCAGTGTAGAGTTTTACACATACGCACACACTTGCTTGCAGCCCTCCCCTAATAAAGTTCCTTTAAAGTAAATCTTGTGCCCCCAAAGGTGGCGGAAGGGGGGGCTGCTGAGGAAGGGCTTCCCCCCTCAAGGGCAGCCCCACCGAGAGGGGAGTGCAGGAGTCCAGCCCTGATGGACCGAGGCTGGGGAGCCCCGGCAGCTCCGACCGGCTCAGGAAGGCCCCAAATGGGGGTTTCTTCCCTTTCTGTCCTCCTCACAAGATGGGACGGATGCCGGGAAGGGTCCTGAGCCCCTTTCATGAACCCCAGCCCCACTTGGCATCCCTGCCCAATTCTTCCAGCCGGAGGCAGAGAAGAGGCTGCTGGCCGTTGGGCCCCCCTCGCCCCTCTGGAAAGGGGGTGCCAGAAATGCTTCTCCTGGGATGGGGGGAGCCTGGGGGGATCCTGAATCTGCACTTGGTCCCTCTTTTCTCTGGGGGGGGGGAGACAGACAGAAGGACAAGGACCAGCTTCCACCCGGACCTTCTTGGGACCCACCTGCCTTCTGTGGATGTGGGGGACCTGCTATTCCCTTCCTCCCCCCCAGCAGGAGGGCCATCGAGGCCAGGCCCTCCGTCTTTCCTGGGGGAGAGTCGGGGGGGGGGCAGAGAGGAGATTTTGGTCTGTTCTTTACCACATTTTATATCACTCCTGGGCTATATAATATATAGTTTTTACTTTAAAAGTGTTTTTGATGACTGTACTCTGCACAGAGAACTTCAGTTATGGGGCAAGGATAAACTTATCTTGATTTTTTAAAGCACTAAAAATATTTTTAAAAGAGCTTTTTTAAAAAGCGTGGAAGCGGCCTGCCCCCTTGGAAGGATCCCCCTCTCCCCCTCCTGCTCCTGGTGGGGAAGGTGGGGCAGGAGGAGCCCCCCAACCCATCACTCACCCTCGCTCTGGTTGTAGAGAATCCTCAGAGTCTCCAGGCCAACTTTGAACGCCTCCTCACGGCCACGCACTTTCTGGGTCTCTCTGTCCCAGTACTGGGGGTCCTCCTTCCCCACCTTCTCCACCCAGGAGACTCGAGGCTGCCACGTCCTGCTGTTGCTGTCGTAGGAAATGAAGACTTGACCGTCCACGAACCCCAGACCGAGAAATTGGGGCAGCTCCTGACTGGGGTCCGACATGGAGGTGAAGAAATACTTCAGGGAGTGCGAGGAGCCGCCTGGGAGGGGAACAGAGGGGCAGAGTTACTCTGGGGGGCTTCAACGGAGGGACCCCGATCCGATGGGGCACAGCAGGCCCCAATTTGAGGGTCTGGGGAGGAAGGAGGAGGAGGAAGACACCCCAGGGAGACCTTGGGGCAGAGGGAGAAGGGGAAAGGCGGAGGAGAGGATGGAACCGGAGGCCGAGGGGGGGAAGAGGGAGTGTCCAAGAGGCAAAGAAGCAGCTTCTGGAGGGCCTGAAGGGTTGGGGGGCAGAGGGGGTGGGGGGTGAGAGTGGGAGGGGAGGGGAGGCTGGGCCAGAGGGAGAGCAGGACCCCAAACCCCATCTGTCCCCCCAACGGTTCCCTCCCCCCTCCCAGCGAGGCCTCCCTGCACCCTCTCCGGGATTGGGGAGACTCTGCCCCAGAGAAGCCGCCGTCGCCCCACAGAAAGGAGGGGGGTCCCACCCCCAGAAGCTGAAGAACACCAGGAAACCCCACCTGGTCACTCCAACTTCCTGTTCACGGAAAAAAAAAATTCTCACCTCGTGGAGGGCCAAAATGGATTGATAATAGCTGCAGATTTGAGGGGAGTTTTTATAGAATAGAGGAGGAAAGCGGGGGAGGAGGCACCCAGGTGAAGCCAGAGGCCATGGGACCCTTGGGGTGGTGGTGGCAAACCCAGATTGCTGGCCAGGGAGATGGGGGCAGTCAAGGGGGGGCGAAGGGGGCAGGAATGGAGCCTGCAGCCCCCGGGGATCTTCCTGCTTGGCCCCCCCACTGGGAGTTTCCCCCTCCAGGCCCGGAGCTGAGGCCCCTGAGCAGGGACTGGCTTTGACCCCAGGACTGAATGGGGCCCACCCTCATTCCACAGAAAATCTCACTGCTGATTGTCCCAAGATTCCTTCCTTTCAGCAATGCAATCCCGGCACTGAAACTGCCATTCCCAGGTTCTTGCAAGGCACCAGGTGGACTCCAGATCAGGGCTTCTCAACCAGGGTTCCCTGAGGTCACTGGGAGTTCCCTGGGAGATCACGATTTATTAAAAAAATTATTTCACTTTCGGGCAACTTCACATTAAAGAGGTAAGTTTCCTTCTTTATTATTAGTTTAAGAATGCTGTTGATGCATATATACAGGCCTACCCATGAAATGACCATAAACCTGAATGTGCAGGGGTTCCCCGAGACCTGAAAAATATTTCGAGGGTTCCTCCAGGGTCAAAAAGTTGAGAAAGGCTGCTCTGGATCTAAAACCTTTGGTTCACTTTCCAGAGCATGTTCAGGAAGTTGTCCTCCTTCCATGCTAATCCTGTACTTTTCTTCAGCAGCACTTTGCAAATCACCCTCGACGCGCAGAAGCATAGCCTCCGCGTGTTGAAGAGAGCCACGGAGGTCATCTAGTCTAACCCGCTCGGTGCAGGAGCCCAAATGAAAGCCACTCTCTTCCCCCCACGATGGCTCTGGCCTCCGCTTGAGCCCCCCAGGGAAGGGGGGCCCCAACTCTGGCCAAGGGGTTCCCTTGTCCAACAGCTCTTGCTGAAACATCCAAGCAGAATCTGCATCCCTTTCACTGAAATCCACCATTTTATGAATTATTTGTTTGGATTTTTCTAACCCAGCTCAAAGGAAACTTTGTTAGGGCCAAAGATCAGCACAGAATTATACCATGAAAAGAAGGAAATAATACGATAAAGAACGGCAACATACAAACACCATCATCACAGAATCAGGTCTACCACAAGAATTACAAAAACCAGTACGGCAGGAGAATCAGGTCCATAAAAATAGATAATAGGCAAACCAAACCTTAGCAGAAATAGATAAATCTAAAGCTAATATTAAATTATCCCGGTTACAGCAGCGCTTCCATCAGGCAACAGGGGAGATGTGAAAAACTCCTGGGAAGTCTCCCAGCAAGGGTGGGATGAAGGCGCTTTGCACGTGGCTGTAACGCTGATAAGGGAGCCGCTTCCCCCTCCCCCCCAGGGGCACAGTCCTTCTGGGGGGCCTTTTCTGAACCTCCCCTGGGGCAGCCCCGAAGGAAGAGCACCCGCTTGGCCAGGGGGAGAGCTCTGCTGTGCCCCAAACAGACCAATGGGGTACGGGGAGAGGCAGGATTTGGGGGGCACTGATGCCCTGACCCACTGGCATTCTACAGGCTTGGCCTAGATCAGTTTGGTGCTCCGCACCCATAAGGCACTGCTTGACAAGCCATGTTGCCTGATCATAGCCCCTACCGAGTACCTCTTGTGCAACAAAACAATGGATCTGGGGTTTGTTTTCAAGACAGCTCGTCCCAAAAGACTTAGAATGATCCGACAGAAACAGGGGGCAAGGCCTCTCCCCACAGGAAAAGTGGCTTCAGCTGAGAGGTAAAAATGAAGAACCAGAATCTGGCCTTGACTTCCATCGCCCCCAATTCACGGCACAGAGAAACACAACGAGGCGCCTGAAACATTGCCGGGAGGAATCAGGACTGGACATGCCCCAAAGAGACCAAGTGGGACAACGGTCCTGTTGGCCAAGAAGGCCCATGACTTGGCACCCAGTAAACCACACCGAGGTGGGAAGCTCCTTTGTTCTCTTTTTTTCTGTGCACAGCAACAAGAGAGGTCTCCTGCCCAAATGGAAGAGCCCCGAACAACACACCTGACTTCTCTTTTATACATTTTCTAACAAGGAAATAAAAACAACAATGTTTCTTTATGGGCTAATTCTTTTAGCACTTGTGCAGTAACTCTACACGCTACCCCATAATATCCCTTAGCATGTTCTATATTTTCTAAGACCCGCACCTTAGGGTTGTGCGTTTTACTATGTCAATTAGCCTTTAGGTTACAGCTGGGTCAGCTGGTCTTAAAACTTGTTGAAGACGAACATGATGAACCCAGGTCATTCCAAGGGAAGTGATCAGCCCCCCTTTTCTAGCATCCCACTCTGAGAATGTGGCCTCCCATTATCTGATAGCTCAAATTCAGGAGATGCCCCTCCAACAACCTCTGCAGTTTCTCAGCCATGCTAAATTACGAGGCTTCAAAAAGCGTCACAGGCTAAGACAGCAACAGAAAGGAGCTGACTAAGTGATCCTTGATCCTGCCGACATTAGTTGTCACAGACAGTAAAAGAGCCACTTGAAATATTCAAGCTGCTTTAATCCATCAGAACTGAGCTTTAAATCAAATAACTTTAGTACAGCCATAAGGCCAGAAAAGGAACTGAACTAGAACTGAGTTTTGTTTTATTCTTTAAGCAAAACACTTGAATCAGATTTTTGTTTTTAATTTCCCGCTTGAATCACACAAAACAGGACTTTCCAAGACTGGAACGATTCCTGATGACAGTCTGGACGAGTCCTAGCGGTTTTCTTGGCAACATTTTTGAAAGTGGTTTGCCATTGCCTTCTTTCCAAGGCTGAGAGGCAGACACTAACCCAAAACCACCCAGCTGGCTTTATGGTCTCCTAACGGTCGTTCTGTGGTTTCTGAATCCCTTGAAACCAGTCCGAGTACAACAAGCCTTCTACCCGCTGTCAGTCACCTGTTCAACCCACATCCTCTTGAAACTTAACCACGTGCGTCTAATATTGCCTGGTTAGCAAACAAGCATTAAGCACTATTTTTTCCACCTGTGCCTTCATTTTAAGCTGAGTCCCAGAAGGGGGCCGGGCCAAAGACCTGGCTGGGAAGAATTTCAGACCTGCTGGAAGGCAACCTCCCCCCGACCCCCATTCAGTAGAATCACAAGATGGCGGCTGAACCTTTTTGGGCAGTCCAGACAATGTAGCTGGGTCTGCCCTTCAACTACATGAGGCATGAAATACCCCCCAAGCTATTCAAAGCATGAAAATCATACAAGGCAAGCTATATTCATGTGCCAGGAACAGTTTTTAGGCCTTCTGGCAAACACCATGATTTTGTTGTCTGACTAATTCATCTCCAGCTGAGAGTCTGCAATATCGAGCCTGGGTTCGCGATGTCCTCTGAAGGCCAGTGGGGATCCCAGAGGGGATCGCAAAGAAAGGCAGAAATGCCCCTCGGCCAGCTTCGGAGGACGGTGACCTGGGCTATCCAACTCTCCACGTGATCAGTGACGATCAGTGTAAAGGCCTAGATCAGCGTTTCTCAAACTCAGCCACTTGGACTTCAGTGTGGACTTCAACTCCCAGAATTCCCCCTCACCCCCAGGAACCCATGGGATGTACCCACCCTGGCCCCACCCACTGAGGAAGCTTGGGAGATTGATTGATTTATATTTCAAATTCAGTCACCACCAACTCTCACTCAAAGAGCAACTCTGGCCAGTTTACAATAAAACAAACATAAATACTAATTTAAAACACAATAAAACAATGTTCTCAAAGAAGTAATACATTCCAGGGCATAGATGGTAACTAAAAAGTTCTTAATCTACGGGAATAATGCTTCTAGATGTCTTCTGAGTAACTAATTTTATTAATCTGAAATGCAGATTAATAGCAGAGTTCCTGCTGCCACCACCAATCTTTGCGGGGGGTGGCTCACCAGGCGTCCTCCCCCTAAACTCGGTCTGCCTGTGGAGGGTCCCGTAACCTGTGGAGCCCTTCTGGTGAATCAAAGATAAGCACGGAAAATGATTTCAATTTCTATCCTGCAAACTCCTGACCCTGGAGCACCAAAGAGTTTTCAGCCCTTCCTTGGCAGACAGACCAAATTCACAAGACGTGAACACTGTCAACTTTAAGTGACAACTATCAAAAAAGACCACGTAAAATCACTTTTTGTTTTAAATGTCAAAATACAAGCATGGAAAAGATAAGACTCCAGGGCTGCCCAATGACCAGGAAAACAACAGCTTGTAAGCTGTTAAAAGAATCAAAGGAAAATAAGGTGCTGCTGGGAAATTGGTGAAACTGGAAAATCCGCAAGGCCACCCGTTGGTGCTCATCTACTGCCATTGGAAAAACAATCCCTTGTGGAGGCTCTTCAGATCAGAAATTCTTCCAGTGCACCAGAGATTTTCAAGATCATTGACAGCACTGATTTGTGCATAACCTGGGTCTGCACAGGAAAAGGCAGGACCTTCCCAGCACAGAGAAATAAATACCAAAGTCCTAAATCACATTCCCTCCTGGGCTGTTTCCCACCCCTTCACCCTCGCAAAGCCAAGCCCTTGGGGTCCTCCTTCCTGCTCCTCCCCACAGTTCCAGGGGCTCATCAGAGCTGTGGGGGAGATGGAGCCCCGGATCCACTGCCTGCTCTGCGGAGTTCTCAGAATCCAAAAGGATCAGAGTTTTTCTCTAACAGAAGGAGAGAAGGGGGGCGGGGATCTGCACATGGCCCAGAACACACTCCTTTCCCTTGTGGGGTTGAGCATTGAGAACGTCTGAAATCAGCCTGAGAGGAGAACCAGGTGAAGCTCTATCAGGCTGCGTATTTCCAACACAAATTCCCCAAGAAATTTCCAACTTTCTGTTCTTCCATCTCAACCTGTTTTTTGTGTCCTTCTTGCAGGAGGGGACAACTAATTCTCCTCCTCCTCCGCAACATCGAAATCTGATCTTGCTTTATTCAAGAGCAAGTCATAAAAACTACTATAAAAACCAGTACAAGTCACAACTTAAACACACCAACCAGGAGACACCAAAAATAATCAGGCAAATATCAGAAACAAAGTATTTCAGATGTTGGGGAAGGCTGGTTAACTCCAGGCAGTCGCACTGTTTCAGCTGCGTTTTTCAAACTTCATATATCGGATAGGTTGTAAGTCACCCAGAGTCTTTTTGGAGCTGGGCAGCCTTAACAAATCCATTAAACAAATAAAGAAACAAAACAGGGGTGAGGGAGGGTCACAGCCATCACTGGGGACCTCCAAACTTTTTCCAACCGCTCCAAGAAGAATATCTGCAGCTCAGGGTTGGACTGTGGCGTCCGTCCTCGGTGCTCTCTGAGCTTGGCTGTTTGCTTGCAGACGTTTCATAGCCCAAGTAGGTAACACCATCAGTGCTGGTGAATGTGGGGTTTGCTCCCTGTTTCTACACCGGAGCTTGCCCTGCCCGTGTTGGTGGGGGGGGGTTCTCTTTGGGACTTCCTTGACCGGGGTGTTGTTTTCTGCTTGATTTGTCTGTTTGACTGTTTGTCCGCTTGGTGCTTCCTTGATGGTTTTCCACTTGACTGTTTCTCTGGTGTTAACCCCTGCTTCTCTGGGCGTCGGCTGCTGGAGAGATGCCTCTGGTCTTTCTGCTTCCTTCTTAGCTTTCTTTTTCTCTCTTTTGAATGCTGCGTAAATGTGATTTATCTCTGTGTGTCTATGGATGGCTGAGGTGTCTGGAAACTGTCAGCATCCTAGACCAAGCTGAGTCCACAAACGCCCGGGAACTCCTGGTCGCTCGGCACCAGGCCCAAGGAGAGCAAGCTGCCGTACTCAGTGGCGAGGTGGCAAGAGCAGGCAGGACTGCAAGCGAAACTTCCTTTTCCAGAAACGGGGCACAAGATGCAATCCTGCAAAGGCTCACAGAGCTACGGATTCTGGATCTTTTCCCCAGTGGGACTGGGGTCTCGAACGGGTTCAGTGAGGGACTAAGGGGGGCAAAACCCTCAAAAGCTCTCAGCAATCCACTCCTGCTTTGCCCCTCTCATTGACTAATTGTTTCTCACTCCGCCTGCTCGTGTCGCCTCGCAGCTGCCTACTACGGTTCTTTATGAAGACGATTCAAGGAGCGCTTCTCTGCAGCCTCTCACCCTGCTGCATTCACACGGCAACCTTAGCCCGATCGCTCAAGCGCACCAGCCTCCGCGTTTGCCAATACACGGAACCGACCCGAGAGACGGGCCGGGTCCTCACAGCACCAGACGCCAGAAAGAGCAACGAAGCCACCGCCGAAGGGAGCTCATACGACCCAAGCTGAGCGGTCGTGCGAAGGCAGCCAGGAGCTTTGTGGACCTGACCTGGTCACGGGAGACGCTGCCTTAAGACAACCCCCACTTCGAGGGACGGAAAGAAGCGCGCTTGGGGGCGCCCAGGTAGACTTGGCTGACATCTGGAGGGGGGACCCTTGTCCGGTTCCCGGAGTGGCCCTCCGTGGCGGGGGGAGAGCGGCAGCAGGGCCCCACCCACGCTTTGGGGCCTGTTCTGAAAGGAGGGGGAGAGGGAGCGGACTAGAAAGAGGACCGAATCGGGATGCTATTTCTGGGGACAATCTTTTGGGGCGAGAAGAAGAGAGAGAGAGATTCCCTGGACGGATTCCCACCGGCAGAAAAAGGGGCCGGAACCCCCGACGCCCCCGAAGGGACTCACCGAAGACGCTCTCCAGCAGGGCGACCGCCACCAGCCCCAGAAGCAACGGGGGCGCAGGGCGCAGAGCCATCCTGTCCACAGACCTCCACCTGCGCCCTTCCCTCCTCCAGTTCCAGGGAAGTAATGAGGCGCTCCGCGTGATCCACACCGCAACAATCCAGGGCGAGCCGCGATTGGCCAAGCTTAACCAGTAGGAAAAAAGGATTCTGATGCCGTCTGTGGTTGCTAGGCAGACGGCCAGGCGCAACCTGCCGGAGAGGTTGGAAAAGGAAAGCGAAAGTTCTCTCCGTTCGGGAAAACCCCCTCCGGGAATTCCGAGTATTGGGGGAGGGGCGGAATTGCGGGGCTCGGAAAAGCGGGGGGGAGGGGGCAGGCCAGGGGCCGGGGGGGGGCGTCCCTCTCCGACTCCGCGCAGCCCCCCCCAGCCGGGGAGGAGCGGAAGGGCCGAAACCCCGAGCGAAGTTTCGCCCTGGCCAGAAACGCTCAGCGGCCCTTGCGGCGCCTTGAAGGCGGAGACGGGCCTTTCCCGGAGGGGGAAAAGGTCGGGGGGGGGGAAGTGCGCTAATTCCCTATTCCTTGTTATTCTCCAGCGAAGATACGAGGCTTCGCGAAGCTTCAAAGCGCTTCGGTTTTCCCGCAATAAACTAAGATGGCCGCTCCCTCCTTCGGTGGTTATTCTGGGGAATCGCTGGACTAAAACAATAAAACCCTCTTCCGGTTTTGATAATTGTAATTATGATTGCCGCATTTAGCTGATAAAGAATTGTTGCTGCTGCTGTTACACTTCCTGTGATGAGCAAAGTATGAGTAAGATGCGAGGGTCTTTTCAGGGCTTGAACCATCTCCTGCTCTCTTCTGCTGTCAGCCTCCCACCGAGCATGTACAGAGTGCAAATAAGGCTGGGCCTGTGGGGAAGAGGAGTGAGGTTCTGCCTCCCTTCCACTGGTCTGTATTTATACGGATGAAGAACCTCACGGACACCTGGTGCAAACGGGGATTCACACACAAAACACTTTGGGTCACAGAAGGGAAAATTCACCAAGGCTGCAGCTAACCTGGTGTGAGAATGTTGTGCAAAGGCGCCACCCAGCCGTATTGCTGGCTGGGTTGAATCTGCCATGTGAACCGGCCTCCATGGGCCTGGAGAATCCCTGGCAGAGGAAACACCGGGCTGCTTCCTGCACCAGGAGGTGGAAAGGAGCTGCCTGTGGAGATTGGAGCGCCTGCCCTGCCCTGCCCCAGCGTTGGGGGCCTCTTTCTCCAGGCATGACCCCCCCATGAAGCTGCCTCATCTGTGGAGGCTCTCACTCCATCCAGACTCCCCCCAACCCCACCCCCCCGGCCTCCCCAGGCTCCTTCCCAAGGATGCCTGGAGTGTCCAGCTTGAGCCCAAGATCAGTTTCCCAGCCTTTCTCTCCAGCAGTCGATGACTTGTGGGTCCCCTCAATAAAGGAAGTGTATTTAGGGGGACTGGGAAGAAGGGCCTCCTCCGTGGTGGCTCCATCCCTTGGAACATCATTCCCTGCAGGGATAAGATTGGCCCCCACCTTCATACTCTTCCTGAGGCCCTGAAGACACGATTTTGCCACCGGGCCTGGGGATCCTGGGTTGATGCGGAGCCCCTCAAGTGGTCCTTCTGAGTGTATTGCTGCTGCTGGGGGGGGGGATATGGTGGGTTTTGTATTTGGGGTTATATTTTTGTAGGCTGCCTGGAGTCACTGTCAGTAAGTTGGGTGGCCATATAAGTCTCTTTAATAACAACAACCCTCCAAGGTGGGCCAGGTGGGTGACAGCGGCTAAAGGCTTCCCGGGGACAAAACAGCCAAGAGCAGCTTGCCTGGAAGTTCCTCAGAGGCAGCCCCCAATTCAGGACCTGCACAACTGTTGTGTATTGGGGAGCCCCAGAGGGCAGATCCTCCGTCCTGGGCTGGAGGGTTTCCCATCAGCCGCGGCCCTGGCTGGATCTCCCCCCCTCTCTTCCGCCCCCCCAGGAAAGAAGCTCAGAGGCAGGCTGGGGAGCCCCGGGGGCCTTGCACAGCCCTCTCCTTTCCTCCAACTTCACACTGGGAGCAACCGCCCAAGAATGAGAGAGAGAGAGAATCTCTGGCAGGGATGCTTCGTCTCAGCTTGCTCGCTTGAGGTCGGTTGAAATGAATCTCATGGAAGGATGGAAAGACTATTTCAACATTTCCCAACTCTCAGTGTGTTTGGAGGACGGCAGTTCCTGAGTTAATCTGCCCAAAGTGCTTAAACTGATCCTTTCTTTTGGGAAATTGTAAGTTTCCTTGCCTCAAACCAGGGGAATGGGTGGGCTCTTTTTAGACACACCTAAACGGGCTGCCTTCTTTTTCCTCCCCACCTCCCAGTTGAAGATTTTACCATCTCAGTTAGCTTTCAGCAATGGCAGCTTCCAGCCCTGTTGGCACTACAACTCCCAGAATCCCCAGGAGGCCTGGCTTGGCTGCGCTGACTGGGAATTCTGGGAGCCGCAGTCCCAACCCTCCTGACCAACCCTGATTTGGGTTGAGGCAGGAAAGAAACAAAACACCCTTCTCTTCATTCGCTGCCTGGAGTTTTATTGCACCAGACGCGGTTCCGAGGAAGCCTCCGGTGCAGAGAGGGGGGAGTTCGGGACTGGCGGCAGCGGCCCCCGGCCAGCCTCCCCAGAGCAAGCAACGGAGAGCAAAGGGGGGACCTAAAGACACGGGGGAGCTTCGCGGGGAGGCTCCGGGCGGGAAGGCTGGCCTGGAGCGTTTCCGGGCTCAGGCTGGATCGAGCGGGGCGGGGCCTCCTTTCGGCCCCTCCTCTTTCAGGAGGCCTTTTCTCCCCCCTTTCCCTGAGGCCGGAGAGCTTTTCCTGCTGCTGCTCCGAACTGGGGGGGCTCCGAGGCCAGGAGGGGGGTTTCTCCCCTCGCCCCCCAGAAGCAATGGCTCCTCCCGGACGAATCCCCCGGTCTCGCTCCGTCTCACCGAGGCCGTCCGCTTCCCGCTCACCCGCGGCCAGAAGCACCCGGATCGGCCTGGGGCTTCCCTCGGAACAAACGGGAGATCTCGCGGATCCCGGCGGGGAAGGCCCGGACAACCGGGAAACTCCGGCCCCGACGCTTCCGGGCGCCCCTCGTCAGACGGACGTCCAAGGGCGGGGGGGGGGGGCAGTCTGTTTCTTGGCGAGGCTCCAAACCGCCCAAAGGCCGCCGCAGCCTCCGCTCTTGCCCGGAGAAAGGCGGGGCGGCTCGCAGGAGCTTTTGGCGGGGACCCCCGACGCCGCCCCGCCCCCCAACGGGATTGTCCCGCAGCGCCCCCTGCTGCCCCCCGAGGGCGAAGCCGCGTCTTTCACCGCGCCCGATTTCCCGGAAAGGGCGTCTCGCTCCCAGGTGACCGCACCCGCTTTCCTTCTCCGCCCTCGTAGCGGCTTCCTTTGCAACCGACGCAACACAATCAGCAAACTCTGTGCAAGACCTCTAGAAAGGAAATTCCAGGTCTGGTTGGAACAAGGAAAGATGCTTGCAGAGGAGCAAGCCGGCTTTAGGGAAGGCCGATCCACCCTCAGTCAGTGCCCGGTACCCCCACACCTCCTCCCGCAACAGAACCTCCCTTCATGCCGCCTTCACAGACCGCAAAGCAGCTTTTGACTCCGTAGCCCGAGCTGAGCCGAGGGAAAGACCGGAGGCCTCCTCGATCCACCGACCCTTCCTTCATTTAACACGTGTGCTCCGTGAAGGGACCTGCTCAAAGCAAGATGTAACCCCAGGGCCATCTCCCCAGTGCCACCGGAACCAAGAAGGGCATCGAGCAAGGCTGCCTCCCGGCCCCCCTCCTATTCAGTTTCCAGATCGACTCCAGGGTGGGCCATCTCCGCAACGCGAACTTTCAAGTCCCGAGTCTTGCCGGAAGACACATCTCTGTCCTGCTGTATGCAGACGATGCGGCGATACTTTCAGGAACACCTGTGGGCCTTAAAAAAGCGCTCAGAGCCCTAACAGAGCATTGCGAGGAAGGGCAGCCAGAACTCAGTGATCAGAAAACTGAACTCGGGGCCTTTGCCAAAAGGCCCAAGAGCCCCTCCTGGAGCATGGACGGCCACAGAATTGAGCAGGCTCCTGTTTCAAACCCCTGGGAGTGGTCCTCCGTTCTGCCAGCAGTAGAGAGGCCCCTGGGGGCCCCGTTGCTGAAACTGCACAAAGGCGCTCCTCTGCCATTCTTAAATTCCTCAGGTCAAGAGGGGGCCACTATCTACCTGCAGCACTCAAACTATTGGGAGCCAAGCCAATAGCACAACTCCTGTGTGGGGCCCGGCTTGGCCCCTTCTCCACTTTGGCACCACTGGAACCTGTGCAATCCAAATGTCTAAGATCGGCCCTTCAAGCCCCAAAATGTGTCTCTTATGCCGTCCTGAGACCAGAGACAGGCCTCATGAAAGCGGGGGCCGGGGTGTGGGTGGTCGTGCTCAACTCTGGGCTCAGATTCTCCCTTTTCCCCCCTGGCCTTGCCCCCTTCACTATGAGGGACGACTTTCAGTCCACGTGGAAGCAAGCTGTGGCCACTAAAACCTCATCCCTGGGCTTCGCTCCAGACCTGCTACTCAGCAGGGGAGAGGATCAGGCCAAGGCACTTACTGAACAGCGTGTAGCAGACCCAGAGCCCCACTTGGATTTAGCCAGGTCCCCAACCCTTATTGCCAGTGAATCCAGCAGGTATCCTGCCTTCCCTGTGACACACTGAACTCGAGGTACCTACCCAGCCATCGGAGGCCTTCGCTCTGCCATGACGTCACGCCCTCCCCTCAGCTGTCCTTGAGCTGATACAGGAAGACCCCCCTTCCCCAGAGAGACGAGGCCCCTGTGACTCTGGTCACACAGAGACCACAGAGCAGGTGCTCCTCCAGGGCCTGTTTTATAGAGACATTCAAACCAGCCTCATCTTCCCGTTCTTGTATAAATACCCCGGGCACTCAGGATGATTTTATGCCTCTCTGTTGCTGCCAGACACCAAGCCTGTTACAACATACGGTGTTGCCAGGTTCTGCGGAGCAGCACTTAAAATTCGCCAGATGGTGACCGGTGCCACAAACTAGCATTTAATTTTAATTTAGTAGTGTACTTTATTTACAGATATACTAACCTTTATGCTCCCCCACACTCATCTAATGCTCCTACCCCTCCCTCTAGATTTTTTTTCTTTCCTTTTACTTTCTGCTTTTCCTCTAGGCTTTTGTAGTTTAGCTTTTTATATGAGATTTTAATGTATTTTCTATTTCTGTGTTTTTGCTTTTTATAACAGATCTTAACGTATTTCTGTGTTTTAGCTTCTTATACTAGATTTTAATATGCCTTTAACTAACTGTACTCCACCCTCCTTATGCTGGTCTCTGACCGTAATAAAGATTTGTTTGTTTGCATTTTCACAGCAGGCCAATTGGCTCCAGAGAGCAGCCTCCAGGCACGGGGGGTCTTGGCTAGGGGTCCTGGTGGTAGGGGATGATGGGAATTGAAGTCTAGCACGTCTGGAGGGCTCCGGGTTGTCGATGGCTGAGAAAAACTACCTCAGTTCAAAATGTCTCCCTGGCAGGCAACTCCAAGCAGTGGGAACTGTGAAATGTGTTTGTGTGAGAGCAGAAAAGAAATTGCTGTGTTATTTTCAGCCTGTTTGTCTCACGTACCGTTTCTCAACCTTGGCAACTTTAAGATGTGTGGACTTCAACTCCCAGAATCCCCCACTGAGAAACACTCTGCTAGGATATTCACTCTCCCACCTCTTTTCTGCCATCTGAGTTGCTGTGAGTCAGGCGGCATAGAAATATTATTATTATTATTATTATTATTATTATTATTATTATTATTATTATTATTATTGCAAATCCAGAGGGCCCACCCCCCCTTGCTCTTTAGCTTCCCTGCCCTGGAAACCGCAAAAGGCCCCCCTGAGCAGAGGAGATGAAGTGGAGCCCCCTTTTCAGGGGAATGTTCTCTCCTTCTTTGACCCCTCCAGCGATTCCTCACAGACAGGCAGGCAGGCAAAGCTCACTCAGTTCAACTGAATGGGAATGCAGTTAGGACATTGATGGATTGATCAATTAATGGACTGATTAGGTGCAGTCAGCTCAATTTTGACCCTCAGTGACTGCACAGACTTTACCCAGGATGGCCTGTCCCCACGCTGGCCTTTCAGGTCCCTCAGGGGTGCCTTCACTGCTGGAATCGAGCCCATCCCCCTTGCTGCCGGTTGTCCCCTTCTCTTTCCTTCCACCTTTTCCGGCATTCTGGATTTCTCTCGAGGGCTTTCTTTGAATCAGGTGGGTGTCCAAAGGAGGATCATTCAAGCTGCTCCTTTGTGCCTCCAGCAAGAACTCGGGGTTGTTTTGGTCGACGATCCCCTGGTCTGTCTGCTTGGCTGTCCACGGTATCCTCAAGTCTTCTCCCATCCTGAAGGTCAAAAGCACCAATACTTTTCCCTGTCCTGCTGCTGCTGCTTTTGCACCCACAGAGGGTCCCAGGGAGACCATGGTCTGCATGATTCTCACTACAAAGAGCCCATCTAGGCAGGGCCAACGGAGGCAATTCTCAAGAGAAGATTCCTCCAAGGCCCAACCCCAGGGCTGGCAGGACTGCCTTTTCCTCAGCCCCTGCAATGCCCCAAGGCAGATTGCTGCCGGAGGTGGGTCCAGCAGGAGCTGGGCCACCCTGCAGGAGGCCTTGAAGGTGCCCGATCTGGAGAGGCAGAAAATGCATTTAAAATGCCAAAGGGAAAAATCCCCCCTTTTCCAGGCTTGAGTGGGACATTTTGCTTTTGTCTATGGTGCCCCCTAGTGGCAATTCTATGTTCCTGCAGATGCAGAATCGGGTGGTTTCAGGGTCCTGCAAGTGTGAAGGAGTCAGCAGAGAGGCCACAGACAGACAGACAGGCTGAATTCTGTTTATGCCAGAGGAATAGCCCTGGATGTTACTCTTTTGAAGGAAAAAAATAAAATAAAAAAGGATCATGGCTCCTTACTCAACTGAGGGGAGGTGACCCACCTTCATCCTGAAGGCCTCAGTTCACACATTTCCTATATAAAAGTATGGAAAGTTCCAAAGTTTATTAGGATAATTAAATCCCATAAGGAACTCTAACTGCCTCCGAGAAGCAATAAGAAGCTGTTTAACTCCAACTCCCACAGCTTGGACAGACGTATTAGAAGCCAGATCTTCAGGAGAAGCAGAAGGTTTTAGGCAGAAGAAGATGCACCAGCATCCATCAACAAAGGATCCTTCCTTCATAAAGTTTGGTTTTCTTTTACAGGGTTTGGCTGTGAGGTGTTCAGGAGTGTGATTGCGGTGGATGTTTAGGAGGTGTGTGTGAATGGATGTCTTGGCCTGGGAAGAGGGAAGGAGGGCTGGGGAGGATCTGGGTTGAGAGTGGGGAGGCAGGAAGCCTGGAACCGTGATGGGTAGGGGGACATATGGTGGGATCTCGGATGGGGTTGAGAGCGATCCTGATGTCCATCCCTCTAGATCGATTGGATCCTCAGGGGCTCTGGACTGTTGACTGTTGCTGCTTCCTGCAGGTTGGTCTGCAAGAAATCTGCCCTTGCCCACAATGAGGCTGGACACGAGGTGGCTGACCGGGCTTGTGTTCCTGAGATCTGGATGGGCCCCGAGAACGGTGTTGCCCTCTTGGAAATGGGCCCACCAGGGTTTCAGGTTGTCGTCCAGGAGTCCTGGGGGGCTTCCCAAGGCTCTGCTGTGGAGATCACCAGATGTGAGGCCCCCTGGTTGAAGCTGGGCTGCGGGGAGCAGTTGGGGTTGCTGCTGTGTACCATCCTCCCCGCTGCCCAGCATCATCCTTGCCTGAGCTGCTGGATTCCACTGTTGGGCTGGCAACAGAGAACCCGAGGCTGCTGGGTCTGGGGGTTTCCCATTTGCTGCCTGGCTGAGATGAAGTCCAGGATGCCTCAGGATTGTGTTGCTCCCGTGGGCTTGACCCAAGTCATTGTAGCCCAATGGGTGCCAGGAGTCACACGTGAGCTCTGGTTTTCGACTCGGGGCAGCTGCAACCTGAACTGGTTCAGGAGGACATTGTCGTCAGGCTGTTGCTGTGGCCAGATCACTCTCGGGTTGCTTTTCGGCTTGCTGATGGCACAGTTGACCAGGGAGGTGGACAACAGCGCCCCCCTGTGGAAAGAGTGTGACTGGAAAGGAGAAGGTGGCCTGTCTAGAAGCTCTCGGCCAGTCAAGAGTCGTTGAATTGCAGCCATTTGGGAGGGGAGGTTTTATTTCCCAACAGGACATAATCCTTGTGGTGTTTATAGTAATGTGGACCCGGAAACTCCACTGTGGAAGGTGCAAAATCCTGTTTCAAGCAACTCTCTTGTTCGGTAAACGCACAAATACCCCAACTTTTCCTTTGTTTAAATTTAGCATGTGAGAAGTTTTTATGGAACCTGCTCTTTTATTAAATATTTTCATAATGGTCACAGCAGCTTGGCCTCCTGCTCTTTATTTTGTAAAATAAAGTTCCTGTGTGATCGCTTTAGTTCTATCAAATCTGTGTTTGGATGGAAGTCACACAGTAGAGGTAGGTCTTGATTAGTGCAGTTAATAAATCCCATGAAATGGTTGTGTCAGACGGATGAAACTCCTTCCTTTTCTCTGTTTGTTCCCGAGCCGGGAATTTAATAGAGATAGCCTGATGATAAGCGGAGAGTTAAAATATGTTTATTCCCCCAAAGTGGTCAGATTTCTTTGAGTGGCTGGCCACACTAGGGATTAGTTTTCTCCATCCTTTTATAGGTCTTTCAGCCAAAATTTAGCCAATCAGAATGTGTCAGCCCATTACTACAACCCTTGTTCCATCAGCATGAACATCTGCCCTTTTCCTATCCTGTTCCTGCCATCATGGACATCTGTTTTCCGCATCCTGCTCAGATGTTCCCTTATCTCAAAATTATGGCAAATTTCTGTATTTGTGGTTAAGCAGAAATCTCATCATCCACAGCAAAACACAAATGGGCACTTTACCTTTCCTATTCATGCGTTTTCCTACAAGTTATATGTCTTCCTTTCCTATATAGTACATTCATTTGCCTCATCAGGAACCAGATACTGACGGGAACCAGCGTCACTACGTGAGACATGTGTCCTTTCCTTGTTGTAACCCAACACTCCCCGCTCCCCTTTGAGCCTGAGAGAGACAGAATCACTAAGGGCCCGTTAGTGGGCTTGTTCCCCTTCCTACTTGCGGCCTAGTTGAGCCCTAATGGCTGTTATTTCCGCAGCAGTAAGCCACGGTGTGGGAGAACAATGGGACAACAAAATGTTGTAGGCAGGATATAAGCAGTTTAAGCAACAAAAGCAACCACAAAGTAATAACACAAAACAGGTAGTAAAAATGATAGACACAAAGAGAGGTTTCAAGAAGTGAGAGACAGCCAGAGATTAGGGAAGGAAGGGAAGGAAGTGTCCGTCTGTGCAATGGCATAAAAGTTGGCAGACTGTTGTAGAATGACCTGAACTTCAAGGAGAACTTTACTTTGTTGTGGTCAACATAAGTCCAGAAGGTCCCCAGTTTAAGAACGAGTTCCGTTCCTAAGTTTGTCCCTAAGTTGAATTTGTATGTAAGTCAGCTATTTATTCTAGCTATTTACTTTATTCTAGAGGGGATGGACTCGTCCCTGGGGGAGCTGGGGGTGTTGACCAACAGGAAGTTCTGGTGTGGGCTGCTCCATGAAGTCACGAAGAGTCGGAAGCGACTAAATGAATAAACAACAACAACAGCTATTTAGCATCAGTTAGTCAAATGTTTGTCTTAATATACAGTATGTACTTTACCATCTCAGTCAGAGAGCAACGCTGGGTGGTTTACAATAAAAACAAGGATAAATAATCATTAGAATACAATAAAAACAATATTCTTCGATAAAAATACAATCCAAGATGGAGGTGCATATAAAACACTTAAGAAACACTTCCAAATACTCTAAAACAGCTTCAACGTAATAATACACAAAGTAGTCTTGTGTATTCAACCCTAAACATTGCACTTACCTCAAATTTTTAATATAGTAGTCTTTACGGCAGTGTTTTTAACTAGTTGTTGTTTGTAAACCAGGACTATCTTAAACCGGGGACCTGCTGTACAACAGCTGGAGCACCGATTCCTCCTTGACTAGCTCGTAATAAATCCAGAGCCATAGGATTTTGGAGAGCTATTTGTGAAATCGAAGCATCTTCTGCTTGTAGCCCACCAATTGCATTTACTGTGGCATCGGCATAAATCTCAAGAGATGCTGATATATTTAGGAGGGCGAATTGCAACTCCACAACTCCCAGTGGAGGCCTGAACCATCGAAATAAAGACGACTGCCATTTCACGAAAGGATTAAGTACGGCACGGGAAAGGCAGAAAGGACAGTGATACTGCCTACCTGAAAGATGGGAAGGAGGCTGTCCAGGCAGTCCTCATTTAACGGTGGTAATTCGGCCCTGAAGTTCCATCGCTAAGCAATGCGGGCGTAAAGCGAGATGCCCTCGCTTAGTGATGGCAATCCCGGCAATCCCCCTTGCTGTCTGGACAGAAGTTGGCAGCATTGTTCAGGAGGCGGCAACAAAATACATCCCAAAGAAAGAGAAAACCAAGAAGGCAAAATGGCTGTCTGCTGAGACACTAGAAGTAGCCCAAGAAAGAAGGAAAGCAAAAGGCAACAGTGATAGGGGGAGATATGCCCAATTAAATGCAAAATTCCAGAGGTTAGCCAGAAGAGATAAGGAATTATTTTTAAACAAGCAATGCGCGGAAGTGGAAGAAGACAATAGAATAGGAAGGACAAGAGACCTCTTCCAGAAAATTAGAAACATTGGAGGTAAATTCCAGGCAAAAATGGGTATGATCAAAAACAAAGATGGCAAGGACCTAACAGAAGAAGAAGAGATCAAGAAAAGGTGGCAAGAATATACAGAAGACCTGTATAGGAAGGATAACAATATCGGGGATAGCTTTGACGGTGTGGTCAGTGAGCTAGAGGCAGACACCCTGAAGAGTGAGGTTGAATGGGCCTTAAGAAGCATTGCTAATAACAAGGCAACAGGAGACGACGGCATCCCAGCTGAACTGTTCAAAATCTTGCAAGATGATGCTGTCAAGGTAATGCAGGCTATATGCCAGCAAATTTGGAAAACACAAGAATGGCCATCAGACTGGAAAAAATCAACTTATATCCCCATACCAAAAAAGGGAAACACTAAAGAATGTTCAAACTATCGAACAGTGGCACTCATTTCACATGCCAGTAAGGTAATGCTCAAGATCCTGCAAGGTAGACTTCAGCAATTCATGGAGCGAGAATTGCCAGATGTACAAGCTGGGTTTAGAAAAGGCAGAGGAACTAGAGACCAAATTGCCAATATCCGCTGGATAATGGAAAAAGCCAGGGAGTTTCAGAAAAACATCTATTTCTGTTTTATTGACTATTCTAAAGCCTTTGACTGTGTGGACCATAACAAATTGTGGCAAGTTCTTAGTGGTATGGGGATACCAAGTCATCTTGTATGCCTCCTGAAGAATCTGTATAACGACCAAGTAGCAACAGTAAGAACAGACCACGGAACAACAGACTGGTTTAAGATTGGGAAAGGAGTATGGCAGGGCTGTATACTCTCACCCTACCTATTCAACTTGTATGCAGAACACATCATGCGACAAGCTGGCCTTGAGGAATCCAAGGCTGGAGTTAAAATCTCTGGAAGAAACATTAACAATCTCAGATATGCAGATGATACCACTTTGATGGCTGAAAGTGAAGAGGAACTGAGGAGCCTTATGATGAAGGTGAAAGAAGAAAGTGCAAAAGCTGGTTTGCAGCTAAACCTCAAAAAAACCAAGATTATGGCAACCAGCTTGATTGATAACTGGCAAATAGAGGGAGAAAATGTAGAAGCAGTGAAAGACTTTGTATTCCTAGGTGCAAAGATTACTGCAGATGCTGACTGCAGTCAGGAAATCAGAAGACGCTTAATCCTTGGAAGAAGAGCAATGACAAATCTCGATAAAATAGTGAAGAGCAGAGACATCACACTGACAACAAAGGCCCGCATAGTTAAAGCAATGGTGTTCCCTGTAGTAACATATGGCTGCGAGAGCTGGACCATAAGAAAGGCTGAGCGAAGGAAGATGGATGCTTTTGAACTGTGGTGTTGGAGGAAAATTCTGAGAGTGCCTTGGACTGCAAGAAGATCAAACCAGTCCATCCTCCAGGAAATAAAGCCAGACTGCTCACTTGAGGGAATGATATTAAAGGCAAAACTGAAATACTTTGGCCACATAATGAGAAGACAGGATAGCCTGGAGAAGATGCTGACGCTAGGGAGAGTGGAAGGCAAAAGGAAGAGGGGCCGACCAAGGGCAAGGTGGATGGATGATTTTCTAGAGGTGACGGACTCGTCCCTGGGGGAGCTGGGGGTGTTGACGACCGACAGGAAGCTCTGGCGTGGGCTGGTCCATGAAGTCACGAAGAGTCGGAAGCGACTAAACGAATAAACAACAAAAAAAAAGAGCCCACCCATTCCCCTGGTTTGAGGCAATGAAACTTAACGATTTCCCAAAAGAAAGGAGCAGTCTGAGCACTTGGGGCAGATTAACTCAGGAACTGCCGTCCTCCAAACACACAGAGAGTTGGGAAATGTTGAAATAGTCTTTCCATCCTTCCATGAGATTCATTTCAACCGACCTCAAGCGAGCAAGCTGAGACGAAGCATCCCTGCCAGAGATTCTCTCTCTCTCTCATTCTTGGGCGGTTGCTCCCAGCGTGAAGTTGGAGGAAAGGAGAGGGCTGTGCAAGGCCCCCGGGGCTCCCCAGCCTGCCTCTGAGCTTCTTTCCTGGGGGGGCGGAAGAGGGGGGGGGGAGATCCAGGGCCGCGGCTGATGGGAAACCCTCCAGCCCAGGACGGAGCTATTTGTGAAATCGAAGCATCTTCTGCTTGTAGCCCACCAATTGCATTTACTGTGGCATCGGCATAAATCTCAAGAGATGCTGATATATTTAGGAGGGCGAATTGCAACTCCACAACTCCCAGTGGAGGCCTGAACCATCGAAATAAAGACGACTGCCATTTCACGAAAGGATTAAGTACGGCACGGGAAAGGCAGAAAGGACAGTGATACTGCCTACCTGAAAGGTGGGAAGGAGGCTGTCCAGGCAGTCCTCATTTAACGGTGGTAATTCGGCCCTGAAGTTCCATCGCTAAGCAATGCGGGCGTAAAGCGAGATGCCCTCGCTTAGTGATGGCAATCCCGGCAATCCCCCTTGCTGTCCTGAAGTGAATTTTACTGGTCATTAACTTGAGCGCCCACCCCATCCAAGCCTCTCCGGACTTGGCCCCCCCAGCCCCCAACACTGCCTTCAACTCCCCCCACCCGCCCATCTCCCCCCACCCCGCTTTCGGAAGCCCTGCACCCTGCCTTGGGGGCGGCAAGCAGACCCAGAACCACGCAGCTCTGGGGTCCAAGAAGCCTCCGAGCCCAGCACGGGATGAAACTGCCACCGCCCCAGCCAGCTCCAGCCTCCCCCGCCCAGCCATGCGAGGCCTCCATAGCAAGCTCCAGCCTCCCCTGCCCGCGTTCGTTCACCCAGCTCCCTCCTCTCACACTTCCCCGCACCGACCTCCCACCTTTTCCCCCCGCCGCCGCGGGAGAAGCAGAAGCGCCTGGCTGCCTTTGCTGACTCCTTTTCGGGCCCAGCCTCTCCCCCTCCACGAGGCTCCCTTCGGAAGCTGAGGCTGTCTTCTTGAAAGCTCTCCAAAGGCCGTTCGGGTGACTGTGATGGGCTTTACATGGGGCTGCCCTTGAAGACCACCCTGAAGTTACAACTGGGCCGGAATGCAGCGGTGGGCAGCGGTGGGCCCCCCTGGGTTTGCCCACTCTGCCCCCTGGAGCATTCTCCCATTTGAAGTTAGATTAGACTGAACCCTGCTGGTCTTTCGTAAAGATCTGGCTTTCCTTTCAGACATGCGGGTCAGGAGGCAGCTAAGCCCATGAGCTGCATGGATTTGTGGCTGACTGGTTTATCCTTGGTACCCATTTTTCTTTTGGGTATTGCACGTATTGTCTCCTGTTCTTGATGTTTTTATTGTGTTGGCTGCTGAAAGTGGCTTAGGTGAGCTGGGCGGTCATATACTGCATGTTTAATAAATAAATAAATATTCTAAAAGTTTTGAATCAGTAGAAGAGGCTCAAATACTATTGAATCCTCACAAAATGCCTTGAGGTCTGCTTTTTAGGCTCTCAAAGATGGCCAGCTCTTGAGGGCATCTGGGAAGCTCAAAGGGAATGGGGATGAAAGGCCCCAGCCTTTTCACTCCTCCTTGCCCCCAAAGCATCCACTGTAAAATGGGGGAGTCGTCCCCATAAATCAAGGGTCTCCCTGCTTTGGGGCCACAGTGTCATATGGGGCACTTGAAGAGCAGAATGGGATCCCACAGAAACAGGAGAGCCTGGGAATCTGCCCTTTTGCAAGGTGACCAGGATGGCGGTGGCCGGCCAGTGAACTCCATTCCCCACCATGCCGGTTGATGAGGCTCAAAGACCCGTCACTTGGTCACCGCCCGAGGCAGAGTTGGATCTGAGGAAACGCACCCTTGGTTGCTGCAGCCACCAAGCCAAAACCAGACGGCCATTTTGCAGAAGATCAACTGCTGGTGCGAGAGAAACTTCTGGACACAGGAGCAAAGGGTCTGTCAACGGAGCAGACGGGAGCCACCCCAGTTCTCGCCCCTTCCAAGTTCACCTCGGTTCCCCCACTTCCCACCCCTCAAAGTGGAATCGGGGTCTCTGATCAACAGAGTGGGTAAAATCCCCCCCATTTCCAACCTCCCCAAACAGGCAGTAACTGAGGAGAGAGGAAAACAAAACCATTTATTTTCAGCAAACAATTCTGGCAACCTTACAATATGCGCGGTAAAGAAACGCTACATAAAGCAGAATCTCAAATGACTGAGCCACCAGGGTTATTCAAAGAGGGCAAGAAATACTTGAATGCTTATTAACAATATTCTACAGGAAACTGCAATTTCAAAGAGATGTATTTGCTTTCTTGACCGTGCAAAGCTGAACAATTAATCTGATGAATCAAAATCATCCCCCCAAAATCTAGGAAACGGCAGTGGTTAGGAGGGAAGCAGCCTGGCTGCACCGCTGCTCTCATGTTCCAGTTTTCTAAATTAGCCTAGAACAGTGTATGATTTCCAGTTGGTATACTGATTATTTGTTAAACTTTTGGATAATCAAATATATAATCCAATTAATTGGGCAACAGATTAATTTTTTAAAAGTTAACTATTTTTTATGGAAAAAATCTCAACACACACTTTTTTTCCATATAATTTTTATTAAGAATTTTGAAAAGAAGATAAAAACTAACATATAATATAAAGGTAAGAAAGGAAAGGGAGAAAACAAAGAAAAAGACAAAAGTGCAAAAAGAAAAAATGAAAATAGACAGTAGCAGCTTTCGATTTTCTTTACACCCATTCTAGGTACGAATGCAAAATTACCTCTTACTCTATGGTTACAAAAAGAAACTCTCTCTTTTTCTATTATCAATTTTTCCTAATCATCAAAACCACAAATCGTAAGTTCATTTTTTCTGTTTCAAGCAAAAAGTCTGTAAGAGTTTCCAGTCAGCCATAAACGTAGATACTGCCCTAACAGTCAGGAATCACGCAGAGATGAGGAATAGGTCTCTAGTGTTTATTACTGCTACATTAGACAGAAAATCCTAACAAACTGAAGAAGCGTGAGAAAACCCAGACGGGTAAACCCCAAAAGTCGAGGCGGGTCTGTTCTGTGTCTCTTTGAATCGCCTCTTAACTCCTCCGTACTACGCATGCGTTTTCCCCCCTGGATAGAGGCCTCCTCCTGCTCACCATCAGTACTCATGACAGATACTGTCTTTTCTCTAACCAAGGAAGCCAGTTTAGCCATCTCTGAAAATTCCATCATCTTCACCAACCATTCCTCCGTTGTGGGTAGTGCCAAATCTTTCCACCATTGTGCCTATAATAATCTTGCTGCAGTTATCACATATAAATACGAAGAACCATGACTTTTTCCCAGCTGTTTGTCCATCAATCCCAAAAGAAAAGACTCCATTTCAATTGTATCTAAGTTTTTAAGGTCCTCTGAATTAATATATGTATTTGTAACCAAAACTTTCTAGCTTTTTTACATGTCCCCCAAACAGGATAACAATGTCCCTTCCTGTTGTTCACATTTCCAACATAAATTTGAAGTACCTTTATACATTCAGGACAATTTCCCTGATGACATATACCAAGCGTTCAAAGCGCACTTCTGAATGAGCAGCTGAAAGAGGCATTTTCCCTTCCCATCAGTGGAGAGATGGTCCTGTCCAAGATGGTTTTTCTTGCAAGGCCTTTATTCTACATATAAGAGCAAGGCCTTCTTTCCTTCTCCAGATGAATCAACTACATTTCCTTTTCAGGGGAGGCCCTAGAATTCCTCCTTCAGATGAAAAAACCTTGATCATCCCAGACAAAAATCTGCATCAGGGCAATCATGAAACACCCAAAATACTTCCTAGTTACAGCCGGCTGGGAGGGCCTGAAGAGGTCCTCCTGAGAGAACAGCGTAATTCGGAAGAAGGTCGGTCGCTCTTCCTTCCTCTCTCCTTAGGGTGGGAATCGGCAGCCCCAAAGTTCTGCTACTGTACAAGGAGGGAGGAAAAAACAGGAGGGTCAGTTTGAGAGGAAGCCAAGATGAGGAAGCCCAGAGTCCAGGCTGGAGCAAAAGTGCTGATCCTCAAGGGAAGGAGCAGAATCAGCTGCCTCAAGAGAGGGAGAGGGAGATGGAATCTGCGGGGTGGGATTGTCTAAGTTACAGGAGGGGGTGGGCAGGGCTGTGAATGGCTGCTGGAGGCGGGCGGGGGGAACCCCCTTCACAAATTATAAACAGTATAGATGCCCCCCCTCAAATACACAAAATCCAATTTTAGTCCAATTATTTTGCCCTAAGAGCCGAGTGCAACAGGTTTCACGGCCTCCAGAGAGCCCAGGTCTTCCTTCAGCATCCGGAGGGTTGGATTCCCAGACGGACACAGGGAAAGGAGAGGCGTCTCCTCTCCATCCATGAGTGGAGGACATTCAGGAAGTCCTCTGCTGCTCCCTCCCTCCCCTCCCCTCCCCTCCCCCTTGCACTGGGGACCCTCTGATCTCTGCAGGTCTCTGAGCCTTGTGCATGCAAGACAATCAGATCAAGGGAGGGGCCCCGGTCTGGGCCCTGCAGCATGGCCAGCACCGCCTCCTGCTGTGGGGGGGGGCCCTTCCGGGAGACGAGGGGGAGGACAGGGTCCCTTCCTCCCCAGCAACAGGGAGCGTTCCCAGCTGCTGTCACCCACCATTTCCTTTAAAGTCAGGGAGGGAAAGTGGAAGCAGCCCAGCCTCCCCCAGCAGAAGGAACCCTGGGAGGAGGGGGACAGGCAGGCCACGCCCCAGAGCCCCTCCCACAAACTCCTCCTTCAATGCTGCAGATGAGCCGGAGAGAGAAGAGGGGTTCCCCAAAGGATCTTCACCATCGATGGGTCCCTTGACCTGAAAGCCCCCCCCTTCCCCCCAATCCAGCCCCCACCGGGGCCACTCACCTGCGAGGGTGCTGCTAAATGGCCTCCTTGCTCCCTGCATTGGAGAGAAAGACAAAGAGTGAGTCCCTCCCCTGTCCTGGTCCTCTGAGGAGGAGGCCTCTCTCTCTTCAGCCTCCGCAGCTTCAGGGACCCTCGGAGGAGACCAGGCTGTGCTGCCAGAACAGGCTCTAACCACTGGGGCTCAGGGCGCTTCTGGCGCTTTCCCGATTTCCCACCCCAGAGCTGGGGGCTCTTTGCTCCAAGGGGGGCCAGGCTCTGCCACGCAGGCTCTGGGCTGCCTCCCCTGCCTGAATGTGAGGCTGGAAATCCAACAGGGAGTTTCCCGTTCTCCTCTGCAGGAACAAAGCAGTGGGAGGAAAGTGAATTTTGTAACTGTGTTGGAAGGAATTAAGACCTCCCCCTGCCCTCCATGTTGTCTTCCCCCAGAACACTGTCTCCCTGCAATACTGCCTTCTCCTTGAGCAAGATAAAGGGTTAAAGGTTACAAAATAGAAAGCGTTTGATGCAAAAAGGCGATGCCAGATATTAATATGTAAAAGGAAGCCCAACTGTTTAGACAAAGGATTCCCTTCCGATTCAATCAGAAACCTTGGGACACAAAAGGCTGCTCATTCACAGATTTCAGCAGAGCCCATTCCGGGAGACCTTCTTCCCCAGCCCAACAGATCTCCATAATCCAACCACAAAAGATTCCCTCCAAGGAGAACATTCCAAGCTAGTAGACAAAGCCGCAGGGAACCCAGACATCGGGACAGGAAGCACCGAGAGCAGGGGGCCAAACCACAGAGCGCCCCCTCTCCGAAATCGGGTAAACTGCACTTTCCTCAAGTTCCTAGGGGGCAGGAACACCTTTGCATAGCAGCAGCCAGGCTCTCCTATATAAAGGGCTTGTGGGCAAAATACAGGTGTGGCCACCTTCCAACCAGCATACTCTGCACTCTGTACATGCTCTTGGGAAATAAACGTTCAACCTCTGTTCCAGCAACTGCCTGCATCTTTTCATGCCCAGCCCCAGACAAACCCTGGTAAGAATTCCTTCTAACAACTGTTAGAAATCAAGGAAGAGAGAGGAAGTGGGGAAAAAGGGAACCTGATTTTGTACAGAGTAAAAGGAGGAACAAGGAAAAAGGGAGAACAAAATTATTAAAATGGGAGGAAAAAGGAGACTTGGATAACTCCTTGGGACAAAGGCAAAAAAATCAGTAGTTTCCCTTAAGCCCCTCTTTAATGAGAAACCACTTTTCCAATCCCACACTTTCTGTTCATAGAACGATGTAAAATAATTTTAATTGTGCAAGAACAACTTGCCATCTAATAAACAGGAGAAACAACGTAATTCTCCCACCCACGTTTAAGATATTACACTCGGCGAAAAAGTGTCCACAGAAAGGGCAACAATATTGATTTAAATCTCAGTAGATTTATCTATCCTTGTTCCAATTCTATCCAAATAAATCCTCGTTTCCCCAGAACCAGACCCAGAGGGAACACAGGGAGCGGGTATTAGGGGGCCCTTTCACACCTGGGGGGGCTCTCCCTCTTTTCACCCCCCCCAGCACTCTTGCTAAGAGGCAGAGCGGCTCCCTCCGGCTTACCCCGGCCTGAACTGTCGGATCCTTTGTCACTTGCTGGAAAAGAGAGAAAAGGAGGAAGGAGGTCAGTCTCTTGGCTGGACAGGAAGAGCTGTAGAAACTCAGCCCCTTTCTGACACACACACACACACACACACACACACACACACACACAGGCACACAATGACAAGAGTTTCAACCACACTGCTTTATCTAAGAGACATAGGAAAGAATTCTTAACATTTATATATCTCCTTTCAATAGAGCAATACTTCAGCCATTCTACAGCCACAGGGTGCTGCTGGGGGGAGGACACAGATGGCTCCAAAGCTCCTTTTTCCCACCAGTTCATACTTGGTGAGCCTTGTGGTGGCAGACCAAGAGGAGACCCAGCTGGCACCTGCCAAGGCTCCTTTTCTCCTCAATTCCTTCTGGGTTCACTACTTTTTACGGAGCTTCCTGACCAGATTATGGCCAAGCCTTTCCTTTCCGCATACATAGAAAACAGAAGAGCTTCTCAGTCAGATGGACCTTCCGCCCAGCCGGGTCTTCTCACCTTCCTGAGCCTTCCGTGTCCCAGATGTTCCTCCTTGGGGTCTCCACTCCCAAGAACAGCCTGGCTGGAATTAAAGGGGACCCACCTCCCCCAGCTTGGTTCTTGGGGGGAAGAAGAAGGTAGCACAACTCTGCAGCTTCATGAGCTGCTTTTGTGTTTAGACACAAAGACACACAAACCCCTCAACTGAGGCTGCCTCTGATTCCCGCTCTGACTTGGAGATAAGAGGGAAAGAGGACAAATCACTAACTTGATGCTCCCTTGTAGCCATCTTGACGTATCTCTGCAAGGAAAAAGCTCAGTCAAAGCTAAGAATAATCCACCAGAGATCATCCAACCTCTCCCTCTGCAGGAGGAAAAGCCCCAGGAGATGTTTTCACAGTTGTTTAGTCACAACCTCTCCTGGCAACTACTTTGAACAGACACAGAAAGAGCTTCAAAATGCAAATGTATCCCCTGACTTGCCCCAAGAGAGACCTGCTGCCTCTGGGAGGGATGGAGGGAAATGGGGAAAGCAGCAGCAACAGCTGGGAGAGGAGGAGGATTTTCACTGAAATCCTTCTCTGCTGCTTTTTGACCAAAGCTTTTGAAAGGGACGGAACCGCGATGCCTCTTCCCAGCCAGAAGAAGGCAGGACTGTCCAAACCGCAGACTCAGCTGAGTCGAGACTGGAGTCCCAGCAAGAGGCCGAGATTTCGGATGCTCCCAAAGAGGGCTGGGAAAACAGGGAAAAGGGAGCCCAGAAGAAGCTCCCCAAAGGGGGGGACTGGGGAGGAGTCTCCCCCTCTCCCTTCACAGCCACCCAGCAAAGGTGGGACACTTACTGAGAAATACCAGGATCAAAGCAATCGCAGACACCAGGAGAAGAGCAGCCACAACGCAGCCGATGATGATGAGCCCCAGGTTGGATTCCGGAACTGAATTGGGAGAAAGAGCAGAGGATTGAAGGAGAACCCCAAACCATCGTTCCAAGTCAGGGAGAGACCTAACGCAGCCAAGGGACTACTGGGAATCGCCCAAGTTAAGAAGACTCAGGGCTCATCCTCACGTCCCTCGAATTGAAGACACCCTGCTAACCACGGTTAGCGGACGTGTCCTCGTGACTCTGCCTTGGTCTCCCACCAGCCCAGCACGAAGGCAGCCGACATTCACCTTTAGCTCTTCAGCTCAAAAGCAGCTGTTTGCAACCTTGTGACTCTCATCAGGTTAACAAAAATAAATTCAACAACACAATAATATAAACAAAATTAGTGAAACCTTAAAAACGTTTTTGTTCTTTTTATCAGCTGCCCCATTATGTCATGAATTTGAGCAGAATTGGGCAGCTCTGCATGCTAGCTTTTTTTCTTAAGCTTGAATCTTTGCATTTTATTATTTAAAGCAAAAGGGTTTATATCATGTGTCTTTTTTTTAAAGAGACAGTCTCATTTGGCTCATCTCTCGTAAGACTGCTCTGTTCCCCGGAGGAAAAGAAAGGAATGGTCAGGGTTCACCGAACTACGAAGCCCTGCCGTGGATTTGTATATAGGGCTTGAGAGAGAGGGTGGCAGGCAAGACACGAGGCAGCACCAGTGAGTCTGTGCAGGAGGCGGAGGGGCAACACCCCAGCAGAGGCAGGGGGAGAAGTCCTGCCTGTGCTGTGTCTGGGAAGGTGAGCTGGTTGGGAGGGGCGTGAGGACGAGTGGAAAAGATAATCTGTGAGATGATCTCATCAGAGGGAGGGGAAAATGTTTAATTCAAAGGTGGAGCTGGGAAAGCCTCATTCAGGGCTTTGCCTAGGTTTCATGTTCTTTCTTTCCCCAAGTTACTTATTCCTGATAAAGAATTCTTCTACAGTACATCCTAAATGGATTGTATTGAGGATTTCTAAGGTTAGGATTTAACATCCGGAATCATCACATGAATCCTCGCTTCTGCACTCTGTCGACTGGCCAGGAAGTGGCTGAACAGAAACGGTTCCAGTCTTGGCATCTGGAGCTTTTAAGTGCCAGGAAGGCAGCCCAGGAGGTGGGAATCCTCTTGTCTCTCACCCACCCCGGGGTTAGGGGGAGGACCCCAGGGAAGGCCTCCCTGTCATTCAAATCCACGCCCTGCATTCAGGAACGAGGGCGACAGACCTTGCCTGTCTTCTAGGTGGCAGCCCTCTGCTTATTCGAAAGATGCTGTCACAAACCCCACCACCACCAGCACCCGTTGCTCAAGGCTAGTCACGCGGAGCTCCTTCTATCCCCCTACAGAGGATTCGGGTTCTAGTCCCCGATCAGCCTTGCTGCTCTCCTGGGAACCTTTTCCAGTTGCTCTGAATCTGTATTAACGGGTGTTGCCCAGAAGTGGGCGTTGTCCTTGAGGCGGGCTCTGATCCTAGCAGAAGACAGTGAGAAAATCACCCTCATCCTTTGGAAGTTACAGTCTGTTTGATGTAGCCTAAAATTCCACATGCCTTCTTTGAAGGGACTTTATGCTCCTGGCTCATATTCAGTCTCCAATCAATCCCGATCACAAAATCTTTTTAGCAAGCCAAGTATCCCCCACCCAATACTTGCACCTTTGATTCTTGTTTCCTACGTAAAGAACATTGCACTTACAGGTAGTCCTCGCTTAATGACCACAGTTGGAATTGAATTTAGGTTGCTAAGCGAAGCAGTCATTAAGCGAATCCGACCCAATTTTATGACTTTTTTGCAGTGGCCAAATTGTGACCATCTGACCGTGGGGACACTGACATTCATAAGTGTGAGGACCAGTCATAAGTCAATTTTTCAAGCACTGTTGTAAGTCTGAACCATCACTAAAAGAATGGTTGTTAAGCAGGGACTACCTGTAGAATCATACAGCTGGAAGGAAGGAACCTAAGAGGCCAAATAATCTAACCATCTGCTTAAAGTATTCCATTAAGGTATTCAGACAGACGGGATTGTGCCTTTAATACGTGTAAGTGATGGACTTCAGCAGCACTGCTGGCTCTCAGGAAGGAGGGGGCGCATTCCAAGGAGGGCAGCAGGATAGGAGAAAACACAGTCCAGAGCTGGAACGTGGGAAGACCAAGAGGTTCAGAACAGCCCCGCCCTAGAGCCTTCCCAGGCCATTTCCCCTCAGGTTAGGTAGGGTAGCTTTAGTCTGGCAAGGTTCTGCCCTAACTGTGTGAGCAAATAAAGAACTGAAGTTTGGTTGGATTGATCCTCTGTTGTTCGTGGGCTGGGCCTGACATCAGTCTTGCCAGACTAAAGCTACCCTACCTAACCTGAGGGGAAATAACCTGGGAAGGCTCTAGGGCGGGACTATTTTGACTCAACTACAACTTCCAAATTATTAGGGGGGAGATGGGCAGTAGTACAAATTGGAGACATAAATAACATTAATTTAAAACGTAAACAAAGAAATAAAGGCTTCCCACATTCTAGCTCTGGATCATGTTTTCTCCTATCCTGCTCCCCTCCTCGGAATGTGCCCCCTCCTTCCTGAGAACCAGCAGTGCCACTGAAGTCCATCACATTGCCTCCCCCTTCACAGACACCTCCCATCACAGGATCTCATTTGAGGTTTCCCATCCTTCCTGGACACTCTTTTCTTTCTAGTCTCTCTTCAATTTCATTCTGTTACCCGCAGTCCATTCTGAATTTGACTTCTTTCTTTGAGGATATGAGCTCACTCAGCCAGCTTTAGATCCCTGGGAATTTGAGAACTATTGGTTCTACCTATTCCTCCAAGGCATTAAAGGGAACGTTGAAGAACAGAGGACGCAGGGCTGATTCTTCTGGCACCCCATTTGACATCTTCAACCTGATGAGGAACCATCACTGGGCACACCTTGAGGAACATTTTCAAGCCAGCTGTGGATCCCCTTAATTGCTGGGCCATCCGACCTCATTTAATGAAGATGAAGCAGCTTTGGGCTGCCTCCAGAGGGAGCTCTCACTAGACAAAAGGCCTAATTTGCCACAAAAATTTAATCCCACGAAACATCCAGATGACCCTATCTTCTTTTAGAGATCACTTGATCTATCTGTTTTCTATTTCATTCTGATCAACAACAACAAAAACAAAATTTTAGGACTTCTAAATAAAAGAAAATCTGTTTCTGCTGCTCCTCTGCTGGAGGCTGCAAACAGGGGAGGGACGGAGGCTAAGAGAGGATCTAAGTCCATTTCATCAGGATTGGCCAACTATTCTGATGGGATTCTGTTGCTTCCTTTAAATAAGCAGAAGCCAGTTCTCTGGCCCATTCCCTGCAGGTCCACAAACCTCAAAAAAGGGAAAAAACAATTGATTAGAGCTCAAGTGAGCTCACATCTGGACACAGCTGGGGTCACACTTCTCTCCCACAATCCTCCAGCCTGAAAAAGAGCCAAGCCTTTCCCTCCCTGCCGCCTCTCACCCTTCACGGACACGTCCACAGGCTCCTGCAGGCCGTCATGCTCCACGTGGCACCGATAGCGGCCTCTCTCCTTGGGATCGATCCGGATGCTGAGCCAGTAGTGGAAGGTCCCGTCCGCGTTGGGGGCCACAGAGCCACGGAGGGTGTCCTGCAGCCAGACCTCCCCGTCCCTCCTCCAGGAGGCGTCGATCTCCTTGGGGTAGAAGCCGTGGACTCGGCAGACGTGCGTCTCCATCCCATCGTCGGCCTCCGTCCTGCTGCTCACCGTCACCACCGGGGTCTCTGCAGAAACGGCACGGCCGGAATTAACTCCGAGCCCCTCCTGAGCCTGGAAGGTGGAGGAGAAATCTGACGGGCAGGAAAGCTCCCACTACTTAGTTGTAATGCAGGGATTTAACACTCCACACCCGCAGCGCCTCCGAGAGTTTTAGGACATGCTCCAAATCTGGAAATGCTCAGCCACAAGGACTCCTGATTTTGAGCCCTTCCAGGGACTCAGTCTGAAAAACCTCCGGCAGCAAATTGAGGGTCCAAGGAAATTCCACAGGAACTGCTTTGAACTGTGACGGATCTTGGGCTGTTCCCTTCGGGGGAGGGATTCTGGAGCTGGTCTTCTAAGTCCCCTTTCAGAGAAACAACACAGAGGTTTCTCCCTCCCTTTTGGGCCCTCTTCCGCTCCCCCAGATCTTAGGCTGCTCCAGGCCTCTTTCCAAGAGACACAACCAAAATTTTGGAATCCGCACAGAAAAACTATTCTGTCTCTTGAAAGCAGGCAGAGAGAGGGGATGCAACGGAGGAGAGAGCCAGCACTCCTAGGGCAGGGAGGGGTTGCTGGCGATGGTGGGGGGATTCCCCCATGGAGCCTGATCTCACCCAGTGGATCCCGGAGGAATCAAGGAGCCCAGAGAAGGGGTGGAGCTGCAGGGGGAGGGGTGGTCTTGAGGGGAAAATAACAACAAACTCACAGGAAAAAAAAGGGGAAGAATATTCTAATGTGACCTGGAAGCCCTGTGGGGGGAAGGACTGTTCCTAAAGATGGGGAGGGGGTTGTTTTGAGGGGGGGAGTCACTAAGTCAGAGTTAAAGGACACATTTGAGGTTTAAGAGAAAGAGCCACAGAATCCTTGGATTTTTTTCCCCCTTGGGAAATAAACACCCCTCACCCTTGGTCTTTTTTGCCCAAGTGTGGGCACTGATGATGTCCTATCACTGGCGGAAGAGGTGCCCCCTAGTGGTGGGGGTGGGAGGTGCACTGCCAGTGGCCAGGGAGGGAGGGAGCCCCCTGTGGGATGTGGAGGGAAGGAGAGTGGCTGGGAGGGAATCAAGGCCATGAGTCACACGTGGCCACTCTTTGGCTAAAGGGGGTTTTGCTGAAGAGCCCCAAGGGGCCCTGTGGCCTCATCATGGGCTATGCACAGGACACCCCGAAGTGCTTCTGCTGCCTGATCCACACAGACCCCACCAGGCCCTGGATTCTGGCCTGCCCCACCTGCGGCTTGGGGGGCAGAGGTGGTGTTTCCTGCCCCCTTTAAGGGCTGCCTGGCAAGGGGAACCAAAGAGAGCTTCTTCCGGCGTCCTGGAGAGCTGCTGGGAGGGGAGGAGGGGGATTCCCTCCCTTGAGGACCAGGGACCCAAAGGGGGCCGAATGCGTGCAAGAAACCGGCCAGGGAGGAGGAGAGTTGGCCTGGGACCAGAGGCTCACCTGTCCTCAGCAGCGTCTCCTTCCCGTAGGACAGGTACTTCCCCAGCCCCTCAATGCAGATTTCCTCCAGGTAGGCCTTCTTTTGCTGATTATATCCTGGAATAGCGTCCCATTTCCTCTGGCTCATCTGGGCCTGGGGGTCGGGAGCCACCCAGGTGAGGGTCTCCTTGTCAAAGGTCATGAAGGTCCTCCCGTCGTAGCCATACTTCCAAAACCCTCCTTTGCTCCCGTCTCCTCTGAGCTCACAGCCAACCATCATTTGCACTGTGTGATGGCCTGAAAGAGGGACAGGAAGATGGTTTGAGGAGTCCTCAGGAGAGACAGACACCCCCCTCCCTGCCCCCAAATCACACTGTGAGGGTCTCCAGACCGGCTGCCCCCCACGTCTCCCTCCATGTCCTCCCTCCCCAAAGTCTCCCTCTGGGCAAAAGGCGGAACAAGCAGCGCCATCTTTGCCCTGGATCCGCAGAGCCCAAAGTCCTCCATCTGGAGGCTCAATGGGGGGACAAATGGCCGGAAGGGGGGCAAGGGGCAGAGGGGACCCCCCACCCCCATGACAAGCCCAACAGAGGCTCCTCAGAAGCTTCTTCCTCAGGAAAAGCCCCACATCTGCCTGGGGGTCCCCTGATCAGACCCCCACTGAGAGTTTCGCATTCATACACACCCAGGAGGGGGGGGTCTCGTTCCCCCCCAAAAGAATTTTATAGGGTCCAGTTCCCACAACCTCCTTTTCCCCAGAGAGAAGCCAACTGAGGGCCCTTCCCCAGTTCCTCTGCTCCGCAAAGGAAGGGGGGATGGTAAGGGGTCCCCAGCCTCTGCCCCTCCCTCCATTGCCCCCCAAAAGGGGGACCCTCCTAGACCTAAAGGAACAGCGTCCAGGGTTCCCACTTGTGCTAACCAGAAACAAACCATGGGTTAGTGCAATGTGGTAATGAAGACTTGAATGGCCACAAAGAAATATTTTCCTTAGGAACAGTAGCGAGCGGCCCAATTTCATTTGCGCATCCAAAGCGTTCTTGACGTTTTAAAGGGATTTGGAAGTTCAAATTGATTGGTACCAATCGAAGGGAAAATAGGCTGGGCTGAGAGGGTGGGACTGGCCGAAAGCCCCCCAGGGGGCTCACTCAACTTTTCTCCCTAGGCTTCTACTGCAGGTCCCCCTTTGAATTTCTGTATCTCCACCGTCTGCATCTCTCCTTCGGCTGGGTCTTCTTTTCTCCTTCCCAGGAGGAAAACTGGGGCAATCCCTGAGCCTTTCCTCCCGTTCTCAGGAAGGGAATCAGACGAGCTGAGCCAGAGAAGAAGCGCTCGGCCTCACTGACACGCTGAGCCTCAGCAGACCACCAGGCCCCGGTGGTATCACCCAAGGGTTGGGAAGGAGCTCAGAGCTGAGATTGGGGACTTTCTCATTAAAATATGCAACCCGTCTGTACACTCAGCCTCCATAGTTAAGGACGGAAGGTAGCCAACGTAACTCCGATGTTAAAGAAGGGCTCAGGGTGACAACAGAACATTCCAGAACATTAAGCATCCTGTGCGCTTAACATCTGTTCCAGGGAAGATAGTGGGCACTGCTATTAAAGACAGAATTGCTAAACATCTGGAGACACAGGCCTTGCTCAAGGATACCCAACATGGCGCCACTAACGGAAGGTCCTTTTCTAACGAATCTACTAGAGTTTTTGAGGGTGGTAATAACCATGAGGATAAGACTGGCCAGTAGACATCGTCTACTGCTGCTTTCAAAAAGTCTTCGATAAAGTCCCTTATCAAAGACTTCTCAGTAAGCGTAGCAGCCAAGGAATAAAAGCGCAGCTCCTCTTGTGGGTTTCCCAGGGTTTTGTCCTAGGACCGGTTCTTTTTAATAGATTTCTAAAGGATCTGGAATCGGGCATGACGAGTGGAATTTGCTGAGGACACTAAATGGTCCAGAGTGGTAGAAACACCAAGGGACTGCGAAGAGCCCCCGAGGTTCTCTGCACACGCGGGGGGTGGGCATCCAAACTGTAGAGGTTGGCCGATGGGATGCCCCCGGGGCCAAAAATCCTACCTGCTCCTATAAGCGAGTGGGATCAGAGCTGGCTGTCTCAAATGAGGGGATTGTGGACTAACGGTAAACAGTTCAATCAGGGGGTCGACACAGTGTGCATCCACTGGTGATGGTGGTGGGCCACTGGGAGAGCAGCCGGCTGAGCCTGGGGTCTGATCCAGCAGGGCCTTGCTTAGGCCCTTCTGTCCTCCACTTGGACAGACTCAGATGGCGCCCCAAATCTTCTGGGCTTCCCATCACCTGGCTGGGCTCCTTCCTCCTTTCTCCACCAGGTGGAGCTCTGTTCCCCTCAGAGGCTGGGAGGGGACCTAGAAGGGATCTGGGGAGACCCTCACTTAAATAAGGTTCCTTTAAAGGGAATCTTGTGCCCCCAAAGATGGCAGAAGGGGGGGCTGCTGAGGAAGGGCTTCCCCCCTTAAGGGCAGCCCCACCGAGAGGGGAGTGCAGGAGTCCAACCCTGATGGACCAAGGCTGGGGAGCCCCGGCAGCTCCGACCAGCTCAGGAAGGCCCCAAATGGGGGTTTCTTTCCTTTCTGTCCTCCTCACAAGATGGGACGGATGCCGGGAGGGGTCCTGCACCCCATTCATGAACCTCAGCCCCACTTGGCCTCCCTGCCCAATTCTTCCAACCGGAGGCAGAGAAGAGGGTCCTGGCCTTTGGGCCCCCCTCGCCCCTGCAGAAAGGGGGTGCCAGAAACGCTTCTCCTGGGATGGGGGGAGCCGGGGGGGATCCTGAATCCACACTTGGTCCCTCTTTTCTCTGGGGGGGGGGAGACAGACAGAAGGAGACAGACAACCAGCTTCCACCAAGACCTTCTTGGGACCCACCTGCCTTCTGTGGATGTGGGGGGGGGGACCTGCCATTCCCTTCCTCCCCCCCAGAAGGAGAACCATCAAGGCCAGGCCCTCTGTCTCTCCTGGGAGAGAATTGTGGGGGGGGGGCAGAGAGGAGATTTGGTCTGTTCTTTATCGCATTTTATATCACTCCTGGGCTATATAGTATATATATATTTACTTTTAAAATGTTTTCAGTAACTGTAATCTGCACAGAGAACTTTTGTTATGGGGCAAAGATAAAACACAAAAGATAAAAGAGTAATGTCTGGCCCTTTGTGGGGACGTGGCGTTTTCTTGGCAGACTATAGCGAGGCGTTCTTCCCCAGTCGTCACCTTCCCCAGCAAGCCGGGTGCTCATTTTACCCACCTCGGAAGGAAGGAAGGATGAAAGGCTGAGTCGACCTGAGCCGGCTACCCAAGAGAGAATCCAGATTCCGCTGGGATCGAACTCGGGTCGCGGGGAGAGTTTCGGTCGCAATACTGCCGCCTACCGCTTTACGCCACACGCTCCTTAATAAAATTATCTTAAGTTTTAAAAAATATATTTTTAAAAGAGCCTTTTTAAAAAGTGTGGAAGCGTCCTGTCCCTTGCGAAGGACTCCCTTTCTCCCCACTGCTCCTGGGGGGGGAATGTGGGGTAGGAGGAGCCCCCCGACCCATCACTCACCCTCGCTCTGGTTGTAGCGACGCCTCAGTTTCTCCAGGTTTCCCCTGAAATCCTCCTGAACACCACGCGCTATCTGGGTCTGAGTGTCCCAGTACTGGGGGTCCTCCTTCCCCACCTGCTCCACCCAGGAGACTCGAGGCTGCGCCTTCCTCTTGTTCCTGTCGTAGGAAATGAAGACTTGACCGTCCACGAACGCCAGACCAAGAAAGTGGGGCAGCCCCTGACTGGGGTCCGACATGGAGGTGAACAAATACTTGACGGAGTGCGAGGAGGAGCCTGGGAGGGAAACAGAGGGGCAGAGTTAGGGGGCTTCAGCTGAGGGATCCAATGGGGCACCGCAGGCCCCAATTTGAAGGTCTGGGGAGGAAGGAGGAGGAGGAAGACATCCCAGGGAGACCTCGGGGGGCAGAGGAAGAAGGGGAAAGGCGGGAGAGAGGATGGAAGAGGAGCAGAAGGCCAAGGGGGAAAGAGGGAGCGACCGAGAGGCAAAGTGGTGGCTTCTGGAGGCCCTGAAGGGTTGGGGGGCAGAGAGGTTGGGGGGGTGAGAGCGGAAGGGGAGGGGAGGCTGGGCCAGAGGGAGAGCAGCACCCCCAAACCCCATCTGCCCCCCAATGGTTCCCTCCCCCCTTCCAGCGAGGCCTCCCCCCACCCTCTCCGGGATTGGGGAGACTCTGCCCCACAGAAGCCGCCTTCGCCCCACAGAAAGGAGGGGGGTCCCACCCCCAGAAGCTCAAGAACAGCAGGAAACCCCACCTGGTCACCCCAACTTTCCATTCACTGAAAAAACCCAAAATGGATTGTTAATAGGTGCAGATTTGAGGGGAGATTTTATAAAATGGGGGAGGAAAGTGGGGAAGGAGGCACCTGGGTGAGGCCAGAGGCCGTGGGACCCTCGGGTGGGGGGCAAACCCAGACTGCTTGCCAGGGAGATGAGGCAGTCAAGGGGGGGTGAAGGGGGCGGGAATGGAGCCTGCAGCCCCCGGGGATCTTCCTGCTCGGCTCCCGCCTGCTGGGAGGTTCCCCTTCCAGGCCCGGAGCTGAGGCCCCTGAGCAGGGACTGGCTTTGACCCCAGGACTGAATGGGGCCCACCCTCATTCCACAGAAAATCTCACTGCTGATTGTCCCAAGATTCCTTCCTTTCAGCAATGCAATCCAGGCACTGAAACTGTCATTCCCAGATTCTTGCAAGGCACCAGGTGGACTCCAGATCAGGGCTTCTCAACCAGGGTTCCATGAGGTCACTGGGAGTTCCCTGGGAGATCATGAATTATTTAAAAAATTATTTCAGTTTTGGGCAGCTTCACATTAAAGAAGTAAGTTTCCTTCTTTATTTTTAGTTTAAGAATGCTGTTGATGCATATATACAGGCCTACCCATGAAATGGATATAATAATTTTTAAAGTTCTGGCCTATATTTGAGCCTGAATGTGCAGGGGTTCCCCGAGGCCTATTTCGAGGGTTCCTCCAGGGTCAAAAAGTTGAGAAAGGCTGCTCTGGACCTAAAACCCTTGGTTCACTTTCCAGGGCATGTTCAGGAAGCTGCCCTCCTGTCAAGGTCAGTCTCGCTTCGCAATAAGGCACGGACTCACTTAATAGGTATTAAGGATTTCCGCTTTATTGGAATGGTGGCTGACAGAACGAAAAACGGGAACGGGGTTGCGGTGGTGAGGCGCCCTGTTTATACCCTCTTGCGGGGTCCCGTGCTCCTCCACCCTTCATTGTCCCCAATCCCTCTAGATGGGCTCCTTGATGGCTGCGTGGGCGTTTTCCCGGAGTCTTTCCTTGTCCTCTTGGTTCCGGTGTGTCCTCCAGGGCACCAGGTGCGGCTTATCACTGCTTATCTGAAGCCCTTCTTTTCAGCTGTATATGAGTCCATGGGTGTGGGTGCTTTGGGTGCTTGGTTTAAGCACGGTTTTAATTATCTCCTTCTCCTTTTCCTTAATGATCATGATCCACGTTGTGAGGCTCTTTGTGCCTTGCAACGGGGTCATGACACCTCCTTCCATGCTAATCCCGCACTTTGCAAATCACCCTCGACATGCAGAAGCATAGCCTCTGCGTGTTGAAGAGAGCCACGGAGGTCATCTAGTCTAACCCGTTTAGCGCGGGAGCCCAATGAAAGCCTCTCTCTTCCCCCCACGATGGCCCCGGCCTCCGTTTGAGCCTCTCCAGGGAAGGGTGGCCCCAACTCTGGCCAAGGGGTTCCCTTGTCCAACAGCTCTTGCTGAAACATCCAAGCAGAATCTGCATCCCTTCCACTGAAATCCATCACTTTATGAATTATTTGTTTGGATCTGTTTGGATACAAACTTTGTTACGGCCAAAGAGCAGCACAGAATTATACCACGAGAAAAAGGAAATAGGACGATGAAGTATGGTTGTCCATTCAGTCCTGTCCAACTCCCAGTCACTTTGTGGATCGATGCTCTCCATGCCTTCCTATCTCTTACAGCGTCCTTTAGTTCCATCAAAGTCATTCCAGTGTCCCTGGAATGGTGTCAAGCCAGTGAGTCCTGGGGCGGCCCCTTCTTCTTTTACCACCGACCAGTCCCAGCATAATGGTCTTTTCGAGGGAGTCGGCTCACATAACATGACAAAAGTATGACAGCTTTTGTTTGGTGATCCTTGATCCTGCCGACATTAGTTGTCACAGACAGTAAACGAGCCACTTGAAATATTCAAGCTGGTTTAATCCATCAGAACTGAGCTTTAAATCAAATCACGTCTTAACCCCAGCTTTTCCTATCCTTCTTGCAGGAGGGGACAACTAATCATCATCACCACCATCACCATCATCAAAATCTTACCTTGCTTTACTCAAGAGCAAGTCATAAAAACTACTATAAAAACCAGTACAAGTCACAACTTAAACACACCAACCAGGAGACACCAAAAATAATTAGGCAAATATCAGAAACAAAGTATTTTGGATGTTGGGGAAGGCTGGTTTACTCCAGGCAGTCACACTGTTTCAGCTGCGTTTTTCAAACTTCATATGTCTGATAGGTTGTAAGTCACCCAGAGTCTTTTTGGAGTTGGGCAGCCTTAACAAATCCATTAAACAAATAAAGAAAGAAAGCAGGGGTGGTGGAGAGTCACAGCCATCACTGGGGACCTCCAAACTTTTTCCAGCCGCTCCAAAGAGAACATGTGCAGCTCAGGGTTCAGCTCCGGAGTCCTCGGTGCTCTCTGAGCTTGGCTGTTTGCTTGCAGACGTTTCACTGCCCAAATCATCAGTGCTGGTGAGGGTGGGGTTTGCTCCCTGTTTCTAGGCCGCAGCTTGCCCTGCCCGTGTTGGTGGTGGGGGGTTCTCTTTGGGACTTCCTTGACCGGGGTGTTGTTTTCTGCTTGATTTGTCTGTTTGACTGTTTGTCCCCTTGGTGCTTCCTTGCTGGTTTTCCGCTTGACTGTTTCTCTGGTGTTAACCCCTGCTTCTCTGGGCGTTGGCTGCTGGAGAGATGCCTTCTGGTCTTTCTGCTTCCTTCTTAGCTTTCTTTTTGTCTCTTTTGAATGCTGCGTAAATGTGATTTATCTCTGTGTGTCTATGGATGGCTGAGGTGTCTGGAAACTGAGCATCCTAGACCAAGCTGAGTCCACAAACGCCCGGGAACTCTTGGTCGCTCGGCACCAGGCCCAAGGAGAGCAAGCTGCCGTACTCAGGGGCGAGGTGGCAAGAGCAGGCAGGACTGCAAGCGAAACTTCCTTTTCCAGAAACGGGGCACAAGATGCAATCCTGCACAGGCTCGAGATACAGAGCTACGGATTCTGGGTCTTTTCCCCAGTGGGACTGGGGTCTCGAACGGGTTCAGCGAGGGACTAAGGGGGCAAAACCCTCATGAGCTCTCAGCGATCCACTCCTGCTTTGCCCCTCTCTCTGACTGACTGTTCTCACTCGTTGCATATCCCGCCCGCTCGCGTCTAGTGCCAAGCGTCCAGGCATTCCCGAGCATTTCGGTTTTAGCCTGGTCTTTTAAAATTAGGCCTAAGAAACATTCATGGAATGTGAGCATTTTCCCAGCTATGGACCATAATCGGGTATAACTGCAGACAGTCCAGAAAAAGATAAAAACCAAAGCAGGGAAAAAGTGCGGCCGGTGTTGCTGCCTCCTCTTACGGCTCAAGGTTTCAGACATTCGAGTTAAGTTCGACGGATTTCGCTTTGCAGACCACGTTTCCTGGGGTAGAACTCCTGGACAGAACCTGTAAAAGAATCCCCTGGAATTGCCAATCAGGCGCTGCAATGCCTTGAGAGAACCTTCTCTTGACACACAGCAGTTCAAAAGAAGAATAAAATCAGGCTAAATACAGAAGGTGATCTCCACTTGCAACTGTTCTCCAAGGAAAAGCCATCACATTCCAGTCCTTCAACACTGACCGCTTTGTTAAACCTTTAACCTCCCAAATGACTGTAAAACTCAAGAGGTTTTATTTATGCGTCCAAAATCCGGGACCCATAACTCCCGTGGGAATTAAATTTGGCACATTTATTACAACATTTTATGACATAACACAAAATGTCAAAAACATTTTCTGTGGTCAACCCCTGATCAGTATGAAGGACAGGGGCTGTTTTCAAGCCAGAGGTATCTCTGAATATCTCCCTGAATTTTTAAGAACTTTCCCAGTGAAGCAGCATTTCCGGGATGCGGGATATGGGGGTTTGGGACGGGGGTGGGAGAATCGAGGACAAGGTGAAAATCAAGATTAAGGTTCTTTATGAAGACGATTCAAGGAGCGCTTCTCCGTTGCCTCAGCCTGCTGCATTCACACGGCAACCTTAACCCGATCGCTCAAGCGCACCAGCCTCCGCGTTTGCCAATACACGGAACCGATTCGAGAGACGGGCCGGGTCCTCACAGCACCAGAAGCCAGAAAGAGCAGCAAAGCCACCGCCGAAGGGAGGTCATACGACCCAAGCTGAGCGGTCGTGCGAAGGCAGCCAGGAGCTTTGTGGACCTGACCTGGTCACGGGAGACGCTGCCTTAAGACAACCCCCACTTCGAGGGACGGAAAGAAGCGCGCTTGGGCGCTCAGGTAGACTTGGCTGACATCTGGAGGGGGGACCCTTGTCCGGTTCCCAGAGTGGCCCTCCGTGGCGGGGGGGGGAGCGGCAGCAGGGCCCCACCCACGCTTTGGGGCCTGTTCTGGAAGGAGCGGGAGGGGGAGCGGACTAGAAAGAGGACCGAATCGGGATGCTATTTCTGGGGGAATCTTTTGGGGCAAGAAGAACAGAGAGAGAGATTCCCCGGACGGATTCCCACCGGCAGAAAAAGGGGCCGGAACCCCCGACGGGACTCACCGAAGCCGCTCTCCAGCAGGGCGACCGCCAGCAGCCCCAGAAGCAACGGGGGCGCAGGGCGCAGAGCCATCCTGTCCGCAGACCTTCACCTGCGCCAGACCTCCTCCAGTTCCGGGGAAGTAACGGGGCGCTCCGCGTGATCCACACCGCAACAATCCAGGGCGAGCCGCGATTGGCCAAGCTTAACCAATAGAAAAAAAGGATTCCGATGCTCTCTATGGTTGCTGGGCAGACGGCCAGGCGCAACCTACCGGGGAGGCGGGAAAAGGCAAGCGAAAGCTCCCTGGGCGTCGCCCTTCGGGAAAACCCCTCGGGGGATGCCGCGTCTTGGGGGAGGGGCGGAACTGCGGGCTCGGAAGAGCGGGGGGGGGGTCATCCGGGGGAGGGGGGAGGGGGGAGGGGGCAGGCCAGGGGCCGGAGGGGGCGTCCCTTTCCGACTCCGCGCAGCCCCTCCCAGCCGGGGAGGAGCGGAAGGGCCGAAACCCCGAGCGAAGTTTCGCCCTGGCCAGAAACGCTCAGCGGCCCTTGCGGCGGCTTGAAGGCGGAGACGGGCCTTTCCCGGAGGAGGAAAAGGTGGGGGGGGGGGACAAAATACGCTAATTCCCTACACTTCCTATGATGAGCAAAGTATGAGTAAGATGCGAGGGTCTTTTCAGGGCTTGAACGGTCTGCTCTCTTCTGCTGTCAGCCTCCCACCGAGCATGTACAGAGTGCAAAATTGGCTGGGCCTGTGGGGAAGAGGAGTGAGGTTCTGCCTCCCTTTCATGAGTCTGTTTTTCTACGGATGAAGAAGCCCCAGGTCGTTAGAGAGGACTTTCCAATTGCTGGGTGAGCCTCTGGAAACTGGCCTTCGGCAGACATGCTCCCCCTCCCCGGCCTCTCCAGGCTGCTTCCCAAAGAGGCCCAGCGTTTCCAGCTTGAGCACGAAATAAATTTCCACAGCTTTTCTCTCCAGCAGTCAACTCCCATTATCCTAGGCAAGGGCCCTGCTGGCTGGGGATGATTGGATATTCAGTCCAACCCATCTGGAGGGCACCGGTGTGGGGAGGGCTGGTCTATCTGGAGAGGCTCAGCTTTGAGCCAGGTCCTCCCTGCCCAAGGCTGATGGTCCTCCGTTTTGGGGGGACAGTTAGCCTCCCTTCTGTGTGGGACGTTTGCATGGGGGAAGGAGCCCCAGCTGCAAAGTGGGCCCCTGAGCATTGACTCCCCTCCAGCAGAAAGACATGGTTGGCTGACCCTTGCACGCACGCACGCATGGACACAGAAACACAGGCACCTGCGCATAATCCAAGTTTGGCAAGGTGCAAGGTGTCTACTGAACATGTTCATGTCCTTAAAGGATATAAGATAATGTTTATTTAGGCATCTCCTCTGATGCTGTGGTTGCTGGGGAGAACCAGACCTATGTTTCTGCAAACCAACAGGCCTTGGTTGAGTTCCACCCCTACAGGGCAGGGGTCAAAATATTCTCACTCCATTCCTCTCACAACAACCCCCTAAGGTAGGCCAGCTGGGTGACAGCAGCTAAAGGCTTCCCAGCCAAGAGCAGTTTGCCTGGAAGGTCCTCAGAGGCAGCCCCCAATTCCCCACCTGCACAACTTGTGTATCGGGGAGCCCCAGAGGGCAGATCCTCCATCCTGGGCTGGAGGGTTTCCCATCGGCCACGGCGCTGGCTGAATATCCCCCCCCTCTTCCGCCCCCCCAGGAAAGAAGCTCAGAGGCAGGCTGGGGAGTCCCAGGGGCTGTCCTGGAAACCGCAAAAAGCCCCCCTGAGCAGAGGAGATGGAATGAAGCCCCCTTTTCATGGGAATGGTCTCTCCTACTTTGATCCCTCCAGCAATTCCTCACAGACAGGCAGGCAAAGCTCACTCGGTTCAGGAGCCCCCCCCCTTTTATTCATTAACATTTGTCCAAGATGGAAGAGAAATGTGGTAAACCATGGTTTGCTTTAAGTATAATTTGATGAATAAGTCATGGTGGTCTTTTTCACACGTCTTGGTAAGTGATGGTCCCCCAATAAGTGATGGTGAAGGGCAGAGTGTGAATCCCAGCAGTGACCGTCCCATCGTGCAGGCCTTGAATGAGCTGGGGAGGATTGGTCTCCCCCTTCCTCAAGCTGCCTGTTTCTGGATAAAACAGCTCCATTGATCCCCACCCCACCCCGGTCCTGCAGAGATGGTCTTCCTGGTCTTTGCCAGACTCTCTTGGTCCTGGGCCTACGATTCAAAAGGGAGAATCCAGAACTCAGGTTGGTGTCTGTAGGCCGTGTTTCTTAGCAAGGTCCAGCCAAGACAGCTTGTGCGATCAAGTCAAACCAAATACACATGATACAAATATAAAACCAGGTTTGTTTCCACAGCGAGAACTACTCCTTCAGTCCAAGAGCCAGGGAGCTGTAATGGAAAGTGTTGGACAAAGCAGGACGACCCAGGTTCCTGTCCCCACCCCCACCCCACGGAAGGTCCCTGGGGAATGCTGGGCCAGTCCATCCCTCTCAGCCCCAGAGCCAGGGTGGGGTGATGGGGAAGGTGGACTAGGAATGGGGAGACCTATATTCTGGTTCCCCCTCAGCCATGGGTGCCCCCCTCAGAGGCCTTTGGTTGCTGCACTTGCTGGGGACTTCATTTCTGAGGACACCCAGAAATGAAGGAAATGGAGGTTTGCCTGAGCCTCCTTGTCTGCATTCATATCCTTTCTCTGAGCACAGACACCCAGGAGTTGGACCTCCCACCTGATCCCCAAGTTTCAGTTCAGACTTTGGGGCTTCCTCCCCTTACCTGTTTAGCAATGACCATCGTGGAAGTTCCATGGGAACCAGCAAGAAGCCAGGAAGAAGGGGGCATCAAAACTGGTTCTTCTCCCTGGAGATAAGAAGACGACACTGGGACAGGAAAGAAGGCAGAACTGTTGAGGACAACCAGAATCCCCTCCCTTGTGAAATGCCAAAAGACAGAAACATTTGGCAGGCTGAATATTTGGGGAGTTCAGGGAAGGCAAGGCCTGGCCCGGCAGAAGTCCACAAGCAACTAAGGTCAAGAGGTAGCCTTCTTGATCTTAGAAGTTAAGGCCATGCTGATTTCACAGGAGATACTTTCTTCTGTGAACCACAACGCAGCTCTGGATGTTTTTTTCCTGTCAGTCTGCTGCATTTTGGAAACCGAGGAAAAGCTCAATCAACGTCCTAAGAGAAGCCCTGAGGCTGGATTTGACCCAGTGACCCAAGTAGTCTAGCTTTGCGGTCACCAGATGGGTTCAGAAAAGCCGTAAGTGTGGCTAGGAAGGCAGTGCTCCTCTTCCACTTTGGTTTGTTTATCATATTTTCATCACCGCCCATCTCCCTCATACGGGGGACTCTGGGCTCTGTTTCCTTTTTTTAGAACAAAACAAGATACTACTAAACTTGGGTGCCTTTATTTATTTATCTATTGTAAATCTTTTTCAGTCTATAAGGCGCTTTCGGCCTTTGTGTTGCAAGTCAGCTGCCCTGTGCTGAGCAAGGCTGAGACAAAACCTAATTTGGTTTAATTCAAGTTCAGTTAATTAACTAAAGTTAATATGATTTTTCCCCATATTCTTAAGAATTGGAACTATATATTGGCAGCTGCACTTCTCATTTTGGGAGTGAACACAGCAGGTTTTTGATAATCCATCATATATTTTCTCATTTTTCAACTTCTCTCTCATGTTGATGACCAGCAGGTGGCACCATTTAGCTGACTTTGGCTAATCTTGAAAAAGCCAAGCAAGGAGATCTCAAAACAGTAGATTAGACTGGGAACTTGGGAAAAAAAAATCTGAGAAAAACAATGGTAAAGCAAATCTGTATTCTCAAGAAAACAGCACGGCTGTGTCCGTGAAGCCCACAGAGTCAAGTTTGACTCAGCGGAGGCTGCTTATATCTGCAGATATTTGTTCAGTTAATCATGAGAATTTATTTCTTTTTCCTCTAGTTTTAGGGTTTTGAACTTACTTAGGTTAAGCTGCAGTACGTGCCCCCTTCCTGTTTATTTCTCTCCGGTTTCAAACCAATCTAATACAGGCCGCAGACCTTCCAGTGTGGGCAACTGACAAAGTCCCAGGATTCTACTCTAGCCTCGTCCCCTTCTAATGCCGAGATCAACTTCTGGGTCCTTCAGAGCTGTGCACACACGACCCTCTTAACTTGTGTGCTAAGCTGTGAAGATCTGGCTCTTCCCCTGTGTAACGGTTGCCTATCCTAAAACACAGACTCTCAAGCGGGAGCTTGGTAATATCTGATTTATTTAAGAATAGTAAGCAATCACAAAGAAAGCTGAGAATGAGCAAAAGCGCGCCAAATACAAACTAAAAACCCTCGGTGCGAATGTGATCCCTCCCCCTTTGTTCAAGTGTTTCAAATTCCCCATCCCAGATGCTCCTAATGAGTTCTGCTAATCAATGGGCAAAAAGGACCTTGAACACAAACGATAACCCAAACACATTCCATCCCAATGAAGAGAGAGAGAAAGCCTGGTACAAGGTCTCCCAGCAGCTCCCTCCCAACCGGAACGCGCGTCAGCACCATGGCATGCGAAACGTTACGATGTACATTGAACATTGCAACGATGAACATGACACCCTGTTACGTAGTACTTTAGGCTTTATTATTATTATTATTTTTTCTTCCTACAGTTTTTCATGCAAGTGAAGGGTCTGCTTTTTTCTGAGCAACTGAATGTTGATTCATAGGTTGCGACAGGAATTAACCGACCGGCTTGTCGCCCAAGCCCGACGTTGTGGGCCAAGAGAGAGAGTGACTGGCCCAAAGTCACCCAGCTGCGTTCATGCCTAAGGTGGGACTAGAACGGTCTCCTGGTTTCTAGCCTGGAGCCTTAACTGCTAGCCCAAACTGGCTCTCTAACTTTTTCTTTTTCTTTTCCTAGGCTTTATTATTAGCATTTTAATAAATGTGATATTAGCATTTTAGCATGGCATCCATGCCACCTTTCGAAGTTTAGGCAACCATGCTTTTCCTTTGAGCGAAAGCCATTTTTTTGATGTGCAAAAACTCGTCCTTTCAGGGATGTCAACCAAACAATAGAAGTGTATTTTTTTGTAAGAATTTTTTTAAGTTTGAAAGAAACAATAAAAACTACAAAAAACAAAAAAAATGACAAAAAGAAGAAAAAACTAAAAAGAGTGTGAAACGCAAGAAAAAAGAATTTTAGAGATTACATAAAGTGACTTCTGACTTTCAGCAACAGGAATATTCAGCAATTTCCATATTCAAACCCTTCTTCTGTATCAAACCCAGCTCACATTATTTCTATAAATCCTTCCATTAGCACTCATACAAATCACTAATACAGTTGCCCCTTATAGAAAAAACAGAAATAATATATACATCTATAAATCAATTTCCCTCCCCCGCAAAAAACATTTAATTATTTCCTTCCTATCACTATTCTATATATTTCTGTCCGCTATAACAAAAATCAAATTATAAAAACATATAAATTGTCTACTTTTATAATTAATAATGCTACAACACTTAACCCTCTTAAACCTAAAAACCAAATATTATTCTACCTTATAGGTGTCTTACATAGCTTGTAAATCAAACCTTTAAAAAATCCAGTCAAATCATTAAAGAAAAATGAAGTCATATAAGCCTTAATATCAAACCAAATATATATTCTTAATTTTTTATATCCCACATCAACATGAACCACAACATTTACTTGTCTCCATGTTACACACAAGGCATTTTTCATAAAGACATCCAACTGCCCCCCTTAAAAAGTCAAACTCCTCAGTAGAAATCTTCCCACAAAGCAAAACCATTTCGTTCCCAAAACAATCCCTTAGAGAGAAAAAAAGAAGATTGGTATCTTGCAAGTCAGACTGACTCCTTCATCACCAAAGTGGATTCATCGCCTGGCATTTCTTCAAAAGTTTGCTGTTGGTAAAAATATCCTCTCCCTCCAGAGCATCCACAAGCAACTGACACATTTTAGAGCAGATACTTTGGTGGGCTGAGATGCCTTTTGCACAGCGGTTGTCCGGTCTGCGGCTCTTCCTCCTATCTCCCAAGGTCATTCCCACAGACCATTACAGTGTGTGACAGGATGAAAACAAGGGATTTTAGTGAAGAACATGATTGATAAAATGTAATTTTCTCAATGTATTTGACATTTTCTCAGAGGACTTTTTTGGTCATTTGCAACACTGACTTTACTCATAGCATTATGTATGGACTAGGAAGGGGAAAACCTGCCATGGCTGGAGCTTTTGAACTTCTCCCCATTACAGTGTTCTGGGATTGGGATGAATAGGCTGCATTTAAGGCACATGCCACGGGCTGGATGGTGTTGTAAGTTAAGGGAGAAGGTCCTCTCAATCTCCTGTTGAGGTAGAATCTCCAAGTTCTAATAGAAGACGATATCTGTAGCTCAGGATCGAACTGTGGAGTCCTTGGTGCTCTCTGAGCTTGGTTGTTTGCTTGCAGATGTTTCATTTCCCAACTAGGTAACATCATCAGTAGTGAGTGTGGGGTTTGCTCCCAGTTTATATACAGTAGCTTGCCCTGCCAGTGCTGGTGGGGGTGTGGTTTTCTCCTTGGTAATTCCTTGATTGGGGTATTGTTTTCTGCTGGATTGTTTGTCTGGTCTTACTCCCTGCTTATCTGGGTGTTGGCTGCTGGCTAGGATGTGTTCTGGTCTTTTTGTTTCCTTCCTAGCTTTATTGTCCCTTTTGAATGGTGTGTAAATGTGGTTTATCTCTATGTCTCTGTTGATGGCTGAGTGCCAGACTTCCAGGAATTCCCTAGCATTTTTGGATTTAGCTTGGTCTAGGATGCACCCAGTTTCCCAGTTGAAACTATGGTTGAGTCTCCAAGTTCTCTTTCTCTTTACGCCTTGTCCAGCCTTTCACAAGGAAGGCAGCCTTTAGATATGAACAGTGAAATTTTTTAACCATAAATTCTTTGATAAGAAAATAGAAATCCATGAAATCATCAAATTTGGTCCTTTTGTTTGTCTGGATAAGAAAAGAAAAAAAATACTATGCGTGTATGTGAAAGGGAGATTACTTCCCTGGTGAGGTCCCACAAAGCTGTTGTGATCCAAACTTGCCCTACAATGGGGTTTCTCAAGAAGGGAAATATGCATGCTAGAATAAATTCACCCTCTAAGAAGGAAATAAGCTCTGCATAGTAAAGAGAAACATTGATTTGGCTCCACTTGCAGAAAACAGAAATCAGAGAATTGAAGTTCTCAGTATTCAGTCATGTATTTGTGCAAAAGCAACACAAATTCCATTCTGAGTTAGCCTAGGAGTGAATGTCCCAATGCCCCATTATCAGTGGCTGCAGCAAAGAGGCCAGTGAAGGTCCACCTAAAGTACTGGAGCACTAAACAGGTCCCAGGTTCTGAGCACCTTCTTCAGGGATGGTCTGGCAGGAAAACCATAACTGAGTTTTATCACTCAGGGTTGGGGAAATAAAAGTGTAGCTGATCTGAAAAGAAATGAAGAGGCTTGTGTTTTGTTTTGTGTTCATACAAAGCCAAACTATTAGATCCTGAAAAGACAGTGTCAAAGCTAAGGCAATAGCTTGAAGACTCCAACTTAACTTGGTGGCTTCATTTAATGGGAGAGCAGAAATACAGAGAATGTAAACAAGCAGCTGTCATAAATGGACATTACGAAGGCTAAAGATAAGAAGAAATCTAAGGCTCCTCTTCGGGGAGACGGATGTCACAAGAGAGCCTGCATAGTCTGAGATCTGAGCAGGCATACATTGCGAACTACCATTTTCACTCACTCATAACTGGTACCTAGAGTTGTTTCTGTGTTTGTCTCTTTGGGAGACTGAAAAATGAAATCAAGGTGATGTTTTCACCTTAACCTGTGCTTAACATTTCTAAGGAGGAGAGTGCCTTGAAGCTCTCTGGAACAAACTTGGAGCCATTCGCCTGCTATATGCCTGTGGGATTTTGTAGATGCCCAGCAGGGCAGCAATGAGGATGGCTATATCAGAATTGGCCTCTTCCAGGAGAACCAGCATGTTTTTCTTCCTTCCACAGCTGTAGTTTGGAGTATTGGCTTCCCCACTCGAAAGCAAATCCACCAGAGCATCCAAATCGTTCTTCTGTTAGAAATGTTGTCATGGAGGGTGATGTTGGGTAAGAGGTGGGGATCTTTGTTGATCTTCTGAATGGCAAAGAGAAAGGACAGAAGTTTCTAATACACCACAGCTCCTTCCCTGAAAATATATGTGGATTACATTATGATGTTACATTCAGTGAAATAATTCATTTTATGGGTGCTACAGTGACTGTGCAATCCTTTGTCCCCAAAATTCCTCACCTCTACATCTCTGCTTATACCGATTAAAAGCCAAAACATAAACGCTTATACATAGTGTGTATGTATAAACACTTCCTCTCGCCTCTTTCCGGACAACTAGGGAGGGTCCCTTCTGTGATGCTTCCTCCACCCCCGTTCCTCCTTTCGACTCAGATTTTGTTTATCAGACTGTTGTCTGGGCTGTGGCTCTACCTCCTGTCTCCCAAGGCTATTCCCACATACCATTATATCACCTCCCCCATCAGCCTCAGTTCCCCCTCCCGAGTTCCCAGAGGAATCCAAGTCAGGGCTATGAGAACAAGGCCACAACTAGGGTCTGTGTCACTCAGGGCAAACATGGATTCCGTGCCCATTTTGGCACCCCCCCAGTGCTCATTTTGGTGCCCTGCCAGCGTGGCGCCCGGGGCACATGCCCTGGTTGCTCCCCCCTAGTTGCGGCCCTGTATGAGAATAAACTTTTCTATTTTATTTTGACATCAAATGTTCTTTTGTATTCAGATCCGGTCTTAGGAAAATAATGAAACACTTGGGGATGAAGATGCAGCCCAGCAGGCCAGCGCTGGAGGCCAGGATGGAGAAGACCTGCACGGCCACCATGTACTTCCCTTTGGTGCTCAAGTAGGCGGGCACAAAGGACACCCAGACACTGCAGAAGATCAGCATGCTGAAGGTGATCAGCTTGGCTTCATTGAAGGCCCCAGGGAGGTTCCTGGCCAGGAAGGCCACAGTGAAGCAGATGGTGGCCAGGAAGCCCATGTAGCCCAGGGCAACATAAAACATAGCGACAGAGCCTTCATTGCACTGCAGGATGATCTCTCCAGGCTGTGAGTTCATGTCAGACTCAGGGAAGGGGGGGAAAGTGCCCAACCAGATGCTGCAGAGGACAATTTGGAGACCAGAGCAAGGAAGGATGATGGAGATGGCCAGGCTCTTCCCCAGCCATCTCTGCACTTTGTTCCCTGGTTGTGTGGCCCAGAAGACCAGCACCACTGTGATTGTTTTGGCCAAGACTGAAGAAATGGCAGCCGAGAAGATGGTGCTGAAGGCAGTTTGACGAAGAAGGCAGGTGGCTCTCCTTGGCTGGCCAATGAACAAGAAGGAGGTGAAGAAGGAAAGCAGGAGACAAACAAGGAGGATATAAGAGAGGTCTCGATTGTTGGCTTTGACAATTGGAGTGTCTTGGAATTTAATGAAGATTCCCAAGACCAAGCATGTGATGAAAGAGAGGAACAAGGCAAGGGAAGTCAGGATGACCCCCAGTTTTTCTTGATAGGACAGGAAAGTCTTGATCTTGGGGATACAGTGATCTCGGTTGTTGTTTGGATGTTGATCTGATGGACATTTGCTGCATTCTTCTGCATCTGAAAAAAAGCAGGAGTAACATCTATACGTTAAAACTTCTTCTTTTGTATAATGCTAAAATCCACCGTTCAGGTGTTGGCTGGGCTGCCAGCTGTTGAGGAAGCCTAATTTGGCCTCCTGAAATGAGCACAGGATTGGACTCATGGCCTCAATGGTCCCTTCCCAGTCTGGTTCTTCTGAAAGTGCCTCTATTTCTCCGAGGAAGCCAGGCATCTGTCTCCCAGGTAGAGACAAGGTGACGTTGAAGCCAGTCTTTAAAAATGCATTTCCAGATTTAGTCCTGGAGATGTAAATTTACAGTCTGGTCTGCGGTTATCCTTACTGGTAGCGTCCCCTGCTTCTTTGCCCCTCTCACCCGTGCCTGGACCGCCAGGAACAATCGCTTCCCTTGGGGCAGGCATTCTGAAGGCTGATGAGGGAAACACCCCCGGGTTTTATGCTTCCTCCGCTCACTCCATTCAGAAGGGAGCAAGCAAGCACGCAAGCAGCAGCATTTTACCACTGCACTGCTGGACCTGTTAAAAAAAGCCTTCAGCCTTTCGCCTGCGTATCAGCGGACCAGGGACCCACAGGGAAACTGGAGCCGGATGTTCCTCATTTTATCAGGGAACCAAAAAAATGTTTATGTGTATGTGTATATACAGTGTATCTATAAAACAGCGGTTCCCTGCTACACTTACAAGGCAGTCGAGCAGCTCAGAAGAAAGGGCCTGCCATGGCCCAGGACTCCAACTCTGATTCTGGCTACTCTGAAGAAGCTGCTCCAGCTGAACCAGTGCAATGTCAGCCTCGGGCGAAACCAGGCCAGGCGTGGAAGGAAATCAAGGCCTCCCACCACAGTCTTCCCGCCGTCATCAGGGCAGAAGGTTAAAACTTACAGTTAGGCTGGCTCAACACAAAGATTAAAATGCAGTGGGAAATGTCAGTCTAATCAGGGGACTATTCCTTCCAGGCTGAGCTTAGCCAGAGCTCTCCTTGATTAAATAAGGGAAGATCCTTTCCCCAGAGAGATTGTTGTTTCAACCAGCAATGCTGAACAAGCAGAAACCCAAGCTGGGGGCCTGACTGCAGAGCGCTCCCTTTTTCAGAGCGCCGGCTAAGGGCACTTCCTCAGCCGCACCTAGGCTGCTGCTAGCCCGTCTTGGGTAAGGACTGGGAGACCCTTGAAAGCAAGGAAAGCTGATGAGACTCACATGTCGCAAGAGGCAGCGAAAGGTTGAATGCTTGACTTTACCTGGGCGAGTACCAGTCTGCTTTCTGCTCCTTTCATAGTCCAGGACCAGGGTTGTGAAAAGGGAGGACCAGTACTTTATTAGGAGTTTCCGGGTGTAAAGGAGCACCTCAAACTTTGGTAGACACAGGTGTCATAGTTAGGGATGGAAATGGGGAATGCCAGTCAAAGGTCTCCCTGGCTTCCCCTTTGGGAAGAATGCTTACCGCCTGGGACACGGGTGGTGGTGGTGGTGGTGGTGGTGGTAATCGCCCGTACAGGCAGGGATGAGGAAAAGCCATGCACGGGATCTGTGTCTAGAATGGACTAAGCTCACCGATGTTACTGGTAATTCAGTTTGGCCTGAAATGGGTACTTTTGACTACGCCACAAAGCTTTCCCATCTGCCTTATTGGTGCTGTTGGGTAGAACTTTCCAAAACCACAGGTGTGACTTCTAATTCAAACACACCCAGTGCCCCTCTAGCCCATCCTGAATCGCATGTCTTGGATGGGAACGCTTTAGGGAAATTAACGGTGCTTTATTTTAAAAAAAAACCTATACCTGGCTGAGCATGAGGTGATTTAGAGTTTGTTTTTACTCATGTGCCTTTCTCCCCATCTGATCTGGTAATTTGGAATTACCTCCTCCCTTTCAAAAGGACCCACAGATGATCATCAGGGCCCTGCAGTCGATTATTGAAAGCCACAATCCATCTTGGGGAGACATGATGCAGCTGTTGAACGTCTTTCTTACCAGAGACGAGATTTTTAAACTTTTTGAGAAAACTGCTGAAATAGCCAGAAGACCCCAAATCCCAGTCCCTGGGCGAGCAGTCCCAGCCAGTTTTGCCTGGCCAGCAAACAGCCCCACCTGGGGCTACAGTGACCCTAATCACTGGGATGAATACACCAGCCCTAAAGAAAACCTATCAGAAGGCCTTCAAGAGATGGGAAGCAAACTGCTGAAATGGTCCGAGTTTCAACACACCACACAGAGGGAAGATGAACTCCAGACGCCTCCTGGGTCTGTTTATCAGAAACTGGCATTACCTATGTGTATTTAGATCTAAATGACCACAAAGACCAAGGGATTTTAGCCTCAGCATTCATTGATCATCCATCCATCCATCCATCCATCCATCCATCCATCCATCCATCCATCCGCTAGAGACATCCGGAATCGCTTTCAGACAATTGTCTCTAATTGGCCATCATTAGAAATTCCCAAGTTGTGCAGGATTGCCAACTTTGTATTTGACCAAAGGAAGAGATTAACAGAGGAAGAAAAAGATAGGAAGGAGGCAGAAAAGGGAAAAAGAGAGGGAGAAAAGGAGAAAGACAGAAAGGAGGGAAGGTCTAAAATGTTTGGAGCCTTGCAAGAAAATAGACGGTCCTGGCTGCCAGTAGTCTGCTACCAGCGTGGCGAAGAGGGCCATATGAAAAGGGACTGCAGACTGGGACCAGTGGAGAGGAGGACACACAACTTTTCCAGCCAGTCCCAGACATTTCACCACAACAGGCCACCACCAGCACCATTTTCCAAGTCACAACTATCCCCTCCGGCAGCAGGCATCCCTGTAACAAGCCCCCCGCCTACGCCTTGCTTGTATCCAGCTCTGCCAGAGGAAACCTTGGACTCCAACTCCAAAAGACTAGACCCTGGGGGTGGCCAGGGTGACCCGTCCTTTACTGGTCTCTCCATTCCACTAAAACGGGGCCCTGAAAATGAACCTGTCTGTTTTATTCCTGGCTTGGAAATGATCCTGGTAAGATTTCTTCCTAACACAGGAATCACCTGAGGGTGATCAAACACAAGCACCATCAGAACTGCCGGAGCGGTCGGGAGGTGAGGTACTGCGGCCTCTAGGCCCGCAGACTGGGCCAGTAGAGCAGAGAAAAGGCACTCAGTGAGGCTCCTTGCTGAACAAGGGAGTAACTCTGAAGATAGCTAGCTGCAGCCTGAATTAAGAGGCAGCCCTGACCATGTGTCTCTGTTGGAAACAACCATCTGATCTCCTGCTCTGGTGTGTTGTTCTATGAATCCTGCTTGTGCAAAAAACCCTGAAACTCTGAGCTTGGGAACTGGCTGACAAACCTGGCTTGGCTCCCTGAATTTCAGACTGGACTCTGATGTCTCTTCTGCCGTTTCTGTTGAAACTGAAACTCCCCAGGCAAGCTTTCCTTCCAAGAGACTATGTTTTGGTTTACATTCCTTTCTTGCCTGCCGTTTATGTACTCAGCCTTGAGTAAATTGCTATTCTGACCTAGCAACTGTGTGTGTGTGAGTCTGAACTGGACAGGGCCATGCAGGGCACCTGCCAGGGAATGGAGAGGGGAAGGTGATTCCTACCACACTGAAATAAGTCAGCCAGAGGGGAAACTTCACTTACAGTGGAATGACGTGCAGGTGAAGGACCCCTTTACACAACTTATTTCAGCAGAAATCGAAAAATGCTCCTTTTGACATGGACCAAGAAAAGTAAGATGGAGGTGACCTTCCAGGTGAGCTGGTGGTGAGTTCAGGACTTCCTCAAGCACTCCTGTTCCTACCACTTAGTAGACTATCATCCCACTAGGGCAAGAAGGCTCAGCCCTAACTCATGATTTCTCTGTTGTCACACACTTCCTCCCCCCATTTTAGGCAATAATTCCAGGAACCCTGGAAATTCTCACTTTGAAGGGAAATGGGGTGAATAGCAATTTGAAAATGAAAGGTGTGATGAAGATGAAGGATAAGAGAGGCCATCTCCCTGGTAATGCTAAGCCATCATTGGTCCAGTACCTTTTTGTCTTCTGCTCCCAGTTTAACCTCTAAGGTTGTTTCTTATCACTCACTAGGGAAAAATTATACACTTTAGAAAGATATGAATGGCTAAAAAGCCTATCAAAATGCCCTCACGGAAAATGTTGGGGTAGGCGGTCTTCCCAGAAGTTAGCCCTGTTCCTCTGGTCTCACCCACCTTCCATGGTGGAGATGGTTCCTTCTGCACATGGAACACAGTCATAGCAGCAGCTGGGCTTCTCTTCCTGGGCCACCTTCATGTATCCAGGATGACAGCTTTCCACACATCTGGAAGGAGGCAGGGGCTGAGCAGAGGGAGGAAGACCACCCAGAAAATTATGATATAATTATTTCCAGAAAGCGGCAAAAGAGAAAGGGGTTGGTGCTCTCCAGTTCAAGGCTTAGCTTTGCTGCATTGGAAGCCTATAAAAACAGCTCAGCAATCTGGTTGCATGTTGCTTCCCTTTTCTTCCTTCTTTCTAATTTTTGCTATACTTCCGTTTTTTAAGTTAAGGTTCTAATCCACGTTCCCCTTTGGTGAAATGAACTCAAACTACCCTGGCTCAAATGTACCTCTCTTTGCAGAAGACTCATGAATAGTTTACTTGAATACTTAAGGGTATTTTTCTCACAGACAGCTTGATATCTAACCAAAGAATATATTGCCTCTCTTGGAGGATGTGGATGATATTCAAAACTGCTCCCTGTCCCAAGAAAGCAATCCTGTTGGTGAGAGATTCACAAAGACTGAAACTCAGATTTTCCTCACCTTGTTCAGATTATCCATCACTGCCACACCCTTTGGATTCACCACAAACTTGACATGCAGGGATCCCTGTTTTTCAAGGCTGCCAAACATCATTCTGCTAATTGACCAGTTGTGAAACAGCCAGTTGACAATGTCCAGGTCCATTGCCAGGTCTCCCCTCTCATCCAGATACACTCCACCTATGGAGTGATTGTAAAACTCTGGGTTTTCAAGGAAGGGATGAAGCTGGAATGGAAGAGAAAAAGAGAATGTTTAGACAGGTTATCCAGACTTCTACAGCAAGAGCCCTTTGTTTGTGTGACGAGAGAAATGAAGGTTTCCGAGCATGCGAACACCTTCTCTCACCTTTCTTGCCTTTTCTGTATGTTTCTGCAGAAGATGTGCTGGCTAAATTTCATCTCAGAATAAAACTACTCTTTTCAGCAGAAGACAGTCCTATCATGTGCAAAATAAGTTTCAAGAGCTAACTCAAAGTTGGAGTTTCTGAGTGACTCATGGCAGACTGAAGACGCCTCCACAACAGTGGAGACGGATGACCGTGGTGAAGAATGAAGGGCCAGCAAGTCCCCCAGAACCCCTCCGGAGAAGGAGAGGATGGGAGATTGCCCACCACCTGCCTGAATGGCAGCTCCTTGAAAGGGGATTGTAAAAGGGTGGTCTTCCGTGGGATTGAGCACCAGGAGATGAAGGGAGATGACACCTTGCTCTCAGCCACGGTGGAGACTTGAAAAAGGACACTAAGCCAGCTGCACTCATTTTCTAAAAACCTTTGGAAATGATCTATTTAACCACTTCATGGATATTAGAGGCCTTCAAAACACTGAGTTTAATTTGACACCTGGTGAGTTTTACCTTCTTTCTTTGATACAAGGAACTTTAAATAGAGACAAGAGTTTAAAAACAATATACAGTATAATTGGCAAAAACCAAAAAAGTAATTTTTTAAAGTTATGAATGGACTTGGAGACCAGAGGAATTTGGAACATTTGTACTTTTGCTGTTAAGAGTTGAAAAACAAGTATATAATTAAATAGTACACCCATGGAAAATGACTGAGACGGAATTAAATCCATATTGGTAACTGCGATTCTTTGAATGTTGCAAATGGACACTAGAAGGGACTAAAGGACCAGGCAGAAAGAAAAAGAAAAGGTGCATCCATAACATTTAAATGAAGGTTTTAAAATGGCCAACCCTGGTAGAACTTTTGAGTTACTTAAAGAGCCCTTTGAAAAATGGACTGAGATATTAATAACTAATACTTTAGAAATCATACAGGTCCCAAGGGTTAAACCTTTAGAAGATGTTAAGGAAGATTTGAAAAGCCAACTTTTACCTGACACAGATATAATAGAACTTGAAAGTATGGAATATAATAAAACTGAAAAGATTACTAAAATGGAAATACAAAAGATAAATCAAGACAAGGACTTGAAGAAGGAGCAGGTGCAACAAGAAATCCTGGATGATGCCTCTTTACTGGATTCACAAAGTAGCTTGGTAAAGGAGCTGAAGAAGTTTTTGGAAAGCCAAAGATTGACGAAAGGCCAAGTCCTGCGGCACCACTGGAACAAAAGAAAGGCCAGATGGTGAAGCGCAAAAGGAAGGAGTGTAGAGTTGGACTATTTGATCAGGGATAAGTTAATTGTTGGACATTTCTGGTAGCTTCTATTGGGCTTTTTGCTGAACCAGGACTGAAAAGATGATGGTTTCTGGGTGTCTGCATATGAGTTAGGTTACGGGAAGAAGAGTTTTCTGTTTGTAATTTTAAAAGAGGGTGACGAGTTACGATGTCAGCTTCTGCTTGGTGTGATGAAAGTTGGAAGCCACTTCTTTATTAATCTCTTTGTTTCTTTTTTCCTTTTCCTTTCCTTTTTTACCCTCTCTCTTTTCTTTTCTCTTTCTTCCTCTTCCTCTTTTTAAACTTCTTTCTTACTATTCTTTTCTCTATTAGTTTAGTTTGTATTTGTTTTTACTATGTCTATTAAAAGCTTCAGTAAGAATTATTATTAAAAAAAGAGCTTACCGAAAGACAGTGGAGAAAGGGGAAAAGAAAGGATCATGGCTCCTGCAGACGTTATATCAGCTATTAATCTTCCAAGGAGCATGACAGATTCGGACATAGCGCACTACAGGGAGAACAAACAGTTTACAAAGAAAGAACTCAGATCAGATTTCGATATACAAATGTACAACTGCGGAATGTGCTTCCGGTTTCCTCTTCAACCTTCGCCAGGGTGGTGCAGAGGTTAAGGATGGACAACTGATGCTGCAAGTTTGGGTCCTCCCCGGTGGTTCAGCAAATTAATCTGGTTGCCCTTCATTTGTGATTTCCTGCACCAATAAAGATTCATCCTGTTTTCCACTGATCCTTGCTTGTGCGGGAGGCACCCCCGCCCTGAAGCTTATGGACTAGGACAGCTCCACCTCCCTCTATCCCGGTGGAAGAGAAGGAAGAGTATGAAGTGGAGGCTATTCTGGATTTTAGATCCAAGGGGAAACATTTGGAATGCCTGATTCAGTTAAGGGCCTATCTGGAATCAGAGAGATCATGGAAAAATGCAACAGATGTCCATGCCCCACCCCTTATACACCAGTTTCATCTGCAATTCCCAGGAAACGTGTGATCTCCCACCATTAGAAGGGGCCTGTAGGTCTCAGAATGAACAAGACTCTATTCCTTTCACTGCTGCATTGCAGGACTTATCGAGTGATCTTGGGGAACTGCGGATGGAGGGAGGGGCGAATCTACAGTTTGTTCCCATTACTCTGTCCTGCGGTTTGCTTTGAAGTGAGTCTAACAGGGGAGGTAGTAGAGATGCCTTTGAAGGAAACCTTCAGAGTTCGTTACATAAACAAGGAGACCCTTCAACTTGACCCTTAAGCCTTCCTTAAATCCTGGGATGGGAGATGGGATTAAGAAGGGACTCAGGCTGACTCTTCCCTGACTCACTGGGGTATAAGGAGGAGGGGAGGAAAAGCACAAGCAGACTCACAAGACTCTGCTCCGATCGCCTCTCTCAATAAGTCTAGTTCTAGTCTTCCTGTGGAGCCACTTTCCTGGTCCAGCCTACCTTGTAGGGCTGACACAAGGAGGCCTTTGCACAGCTCTGTCTTGTGCTCCAATTGTGTGTGCCTGGACTGGGAGATCTTGCTCATGGTCACTCACTCCTTAGTCACCTCCCAATTGGATTATTGCAACAGGGTCTACATGAAGCTGCCCTTGAAAACCATCCAGAAATTTCATTTGATCCTCGATGCACAACATGGGTAATTATAGGCACCTCCTTTTATGCCCACAGAAGGCCTCTACTGGTACTGGCTGCCAATAGGCTTCTGGGGGTCCTTCAAGGCCATAGTCATCTCCAAAGAACTCTACATGGCATAGGGCCAGGTTACTGGTTAGATTGCCTTCTCCGGAGAACATCTGCCCACCCCACACCCTCTCAAAAGGAGGACATGCTCCACGTTCCCCCATATTGCCATCTTATGGGACCTGGGAGGCCTGCCTTTTCGGTGGCAGGCCTTGTTCTCTGGAACGGTCTGCTCCTGCTTGCAAAGAGAAGAGAGACATTAAATGTCCTTTGATTGAATGAGGGAAAATATGGCTAAACAGTGAAGACCTTGTAATATTCTCTTTGAAAACCAATTTAAAAGGAGAATATGTTGCTAAAGAAGGGGAAGGAGTGAAAAGAATGCAAAAGGGAGAGGAATGGAACGTTGGAATTCAATTTATTGTTTGTGTTCTGAATAAATTATTTTTTCATAATAACGTCCAGTTCCTACAATTACAAGTCGGATTCTTGGCTGCAGGAGAGAGGCGTGCTACAAAAAAGGAATACCTGCCAAGCCTTCAGCCTTGGAGTCTCCAGGTTCTTCCCACCTTCCATCCTTGTCCTCTTGGATCTGGACACAGAGGCTGCATGTACGGCCCGGGCCACAGCCCAGATGCTGTTGTAAATGAAATAGTTGTCCAGAGACAGGATCCGATCCATCTCCGGTTGAGGCAGAGCCTCCCGTTCTCTCTCTCTGCAATGTCGCCAGACCTTCACCGAAAAGGCATCCTTGGTGTAGGAACATATAAAGGATATATATGCTAAGTATTCGATGGAACTGTAAAAATCTGGCGTCATACCAGAATTCGCCATTTGGCTTCCCTTCATAAGAAAGGAAAAAATGCTATGAATGAATTGAAAGGGAAATTTCTCCTCTGTCAAATAAAAGGTTAAGTCCCAGAGCACTGTTGTCATCAGGACTTTTCCGGCAACAGGTCCCTTAATGCTTTTGTGTACCACATATAGAATTGCCATCCCTGCGCTGATTGAATCAGCCTCTGCAGCATAAAGAAAGACGTTCACTTGACTCCAATACATTTCATATACTTGAAAATCTATGAAGCTTTTATGAAGAATTTTTGAAAAAGTCTGTGATATAACTGGACAAATGCCATTCCTTGTCAGCATGGAAGTCAACGTGGTCATGAATTTCTGCCCCTGGTCAGTGTCCGGAGCAAGCAGACCAACCAAGGTCCACCTGAAATGGAGCAGCAGCTTGACCATCCCTGGATACTGGACTCCTTCAGCAGGGAGCATCGGGTAGAAGAATGGAAACTGGTTTTTATCACTCAGAATGGGGGAAACAAAATTGTAACTAATCTGAAAAGGAATGAAAAGTGGCATTTCATCTGAGACCCATAAGAGACAAAATGTAAGATACCCGTTCTGTCCCTAATGAAGGGACAGTTCCCCTCCTTGCAGTGAAGACGTCTCTACTCCCCCATTGCTTTCTGCATTCCCTCTCCCCACATTTGCTCCCTGAGAGGAAAATGTTTCTATCTCAGGAAAAGGGAAGGTCCCCAGATTTGGACTGGGACCATGGCAAAAGAAGGTATGTTTACTTTAATCCTTCCCTCCCTTTGGATAACCTGAACCATCATCGTTAATGCCTATCATTTCCATAATAAAACTGTGACCTTCATTTACAACTCAGGACCTCTGGTTGAAAGTTGCATGGCTGAAAACTGTCTCCCCAGCGAAGACACACCTGAGGGATTTTGTAGGTGCCCAACATGGTCGAAATCTGGATGGAGATGTCAGTCTCGGCCCCTTCGAGAATGGCCACTGGGTTTCTCTGCCTGCCACAGCTGTAGTTGGGAACATTGGCCTCCCCGGCTGCAAGCAGGTCCATCAGAGCCTCTGAAGTCTTTCCTGCATGGAAATTGTTTTCATAGATATTGTAACCCAGAGTGATGTTGGGTAAGAGACGGGAATCCTGGTTGATCTTCTGGATGGCAAAAGGGAAGGAGAGGATTTTCCAGTATTCTGTCATTTCTATCCTGCAAGGATAACGCATTAGAACAGACAGGAATCAGTGAAGAGAACATTTTATTTAATCTCTTTGTTGGAAAAATCTTCTAATCTACCTTACCCAAGAATTCCTCTGAATGGGTTACAGCAGTCCAGAAAAAATGTAACAAACAATAAACTCCATTAATAAAAGATACTTAATTATATTACAAAATCAGGAACTGAGTGTGACAGCTGAGCAGGCTTTGAGCATTTGATGACATAATTGGAGGGATTGTTTCACCTCTCCTAAGAAGGCTAAGAGATCCCCCCAGATATCTCACATATTTTAATGAAACCCTGGGATTCTTTCCATTTGTATTTTGTTTTAAGAAGCTAAATGCAACTTAGGTCTAAAGGAATCTATTTCTTATTAGCTTTGGCTTATTCTTGATGTTGTCAGTATGCTTGCAGTTGGTCTAAGATTTCAGACCAACGTTAAATATTCTCCTTTTCTCTCTAGTCATGTCCTCCAGTATTTAATATTGGAGTGGTTTGGCCTATTTTTCCGCATTAAATGTAGATTCACTAAATACACACTCAGACACAAACCCACACAGAGAATGAGGAGCTGTGATGGTTAAGAAAGCCAACAAGCTATCAAGTCCTGCACGTGTTTCTGTTTTAATGTCCACTGTCAACCGTCTTTGACCGGAGACTTAGTTTAGATCTAAATCATTATAGGATTAGGGTATTTGGCATCAGTTCAGAATGGGGATCAGAGACATGGAAACTCAATGAGATAAAAAATTCTCATCTAGGATTCTCATATTGTCAGTCAGTCATAATTTGAGAAGATCCCCCAAAAGAAGGGGGAGGCTATTGCATTTTCAGTGTGGGGGAAAAATACAGCATTCCTGCATTCTGGGTCCATGTCGACCCCTATCTGGGGGAAGGGAGGGGTACAAGGGAGGAACCACCCTCTCCTCTCTATCCACAGACTAGCTCTGCTCAGCGGATGTCAAGCCAAGTGGCTGTTTGTTCCTCAGAGTCAAGGCAAAGGGAAGATCCCCGATTGATGACTGTACTTGAGAATTTCAAAGGAGGCTCATCAGCTGCAGGGTCTAAAATGGATCCCCCAAGATGAAATGGCACAATGCCTGGCTGGAGCTTTTGAAAGAAGTCAGAAATAAAGTTGCTCTAATGGACTTACGAGGATAATTGAGTCGAAGGAGATTTTTTGAAACTTAATCTTTCAAACAAAGCCTGGGTGGCAGAGATGATGCCACCAATGGAAAGCTCTCCTGGCCTGTAATAATTATTTGGGCCCACCTCATCCCTCTTCAGGGTCAGGAGGCACTTGGTTTTGAGCCTCCCCCAGACACTCTGGGGCCCCAGAAGCAGCACAAGCAGCAGCACAAACAGCAACATGACTTGTGTTCCTGATGACGCCTCCAGTCCCGTGTGTGGTTTGGACAAAGATGGGGAGGAAGAGGTGGAAGAAAGCTCCCTTATGTCAGGCAGAATCCAGCCAAGGCTTCATTTCTGAAGCGGAGAGCAGAAACACCCTCCCTGCTCACCCTAAACGCCTCCCAAGTTCTCCCTCGCTCCAGACCCATTTAGGCACCCACAGTTTTCCAGTGCCATGGCATCAGCCCACAAGGCTGTTGTGTGAAATCAGGATGAAAGCATGTTATTGATACGTTTCTGTCAAATCTTCTGAAATTTTGCAGAAAATCTCTAGAGAATTAGCACCAAGACAACAAATAAATCACTATGATTTGGATAATGGCAAGGAGGAGAGAAGTCACAGATGGGGTCCAAACATTGGAGATGAGCCACTGAGACAGGAGAACTTGGCTCCAAACTTCTCTAAGAAAAAGTCTTTATGCAAACCAGGGTCAAGAGAGAGTGTTAGCATGTGTGTAAATAGTCACACCTTGATCTGGATGTAGTTGGTCACTAGTTGTGGTGGACTTTGGCACTATTTGTCAAGTCAGCCAAGCATCTGCTGAGGTTGGTGGCTGCTCCTCTTTTGAATAAAGACAATACATGAAGTATGGGCACCATGTCCCCCCTTTTTTTTATTCTTTTATATAGCTTACCAAACCACAGAACATGTCCTGAGAATGAGGACTTTTCTTTATTATATTGATCAATAATTGGTTTCAGTTTCTCCTATTTGGTTATTCCCATTTCTTAAAACTATTGTTCTATATTGGAGGAAAAAGTTTTTCCTTGCTTGTGAAGATGGAAGTAAACCATGTAGTATGTATTGATTGCTTAAACATGACATTAGCTGCAATTTGGAAGTGAACTGGGAGGACTTCTTCACCCAATTCCTGCAGAAATAAAATATCAGTAAGTGGAGAAAGAAGTTACTGAAGTTAGTGGAGTGAGTTAGGAGTCAGTAGAATTCATTGCAATAATCCAGACAGGAGGTGATTGACACATAGATGGTGGTGAGGAGAGCCTCCTGATCCAAGAAGGGGTACAATTAGTTGGATTTGTTCGAAAGCTCTCCTACAACTAGGAGATGTGAGTCCAGGATTGTATACCATTTTGGTCTGGGGGAGTACTACCCTATCCAGAGGTATTGATGGAAGAGTAGGCAACTCCACGGTGCCACTGGTACAACCCAGGGTGGAGATGTACAACTGAGTGGCATGAGCAAACAGATCAGGCTGAATCTGTAGCACTCGGGTATGTAGCCTAGGAGCCCATCGATGGAGGCCAGAATGGAGAAGACCTGCACGGCCACCATGGATGTCCCCTTAATGCTGGACCACCTTCGATCTCAGAAAGTTAGACTGAGAGAATCCCTTTGGCAGGATTCCGATTGCAGGCTGTCCCAGCAAGGAAATCATGACGTGATTTTAGCTTTTGTGGGCATTTGGCTCTTATGATCAACAGGGGGTAGAATCTGCAGGCAGTTCAGAGAAATGTGCACCATGTTCCCTCCATGCTAATAATGAGATTGAGGATAATGAACATAATAATTGCAAATACATATATCCTGCCTAGAAATATTAATCCCCACCCAGGACCAGGGTACAGACTTCAAAAAGGCAATAGATCTATTAGAAGATCAAGGCTCCAGACTAGATTGTCCTAAGAACTGTGGGATAATTACTATCATAGATCTTTGCTCCCCAGGCCGGCCCTTGTACGGTGATCATATGTTAGACCTCCTCTTTGTCTCAGAGTAGATGAGGTGTGATCTGGAGATGGAGAAGATTTCAGCCACTCCACTGCTATGGTCAGATCACACCCTGATCCAGTTGCAATTGATCACCACTCACACCCACCTCAATCCAAGCCATTCCAGGCTTGGTCTGTCCCAGCCCTGTGCCTCGGTAAGATAAGAGACTGCCTCCAGCTCCCCCCCCACCCGCCCACATATCCACTCCCTCTCTCTGCCCTTTTGGCCGCTGTGCACCCTGCCTTGCAGGGCTGGAAGCAGCCACAGAACTGTGTGGTTCTGGGGCTGCTTTCCACACCCCAGGAAGCTGCAGCCACCCCAGCCCAGTCCCAGCCACAGTTGCCCTTGCCACCATGCACTTTGAGACCCCTGCCACCCTACATTCTGCCACCCCAGCTGACCTTCCTTGTCTTCTTGCTCCTGCTGCTGATGAGGCATGCCTGGCCTAGCTGCTGGGCTGGGCTGGGCTTTGTGCTGCAAAGAAAAAAAAGAGCCAAGAGCAGCCCCAGAGTTGTGGCACATCAAAAGCCCCTTTGCGCTGCATTCCTGGGCCAGGCTAAGCTGGGCTTCGTACTGCAAAAAAAAAAAAAAAAAAGCAAAAAGCCCAGCTCCTTCCCTCCCTCCATGTGTTGGAGAAGGAACACGGGGGTGCAGCATGGGTTGAGAAGGCTGTGCCGGGGTGTGCAAGAGATGCCATGCAGGTAGTGGAGGTGCACAGAGTGCAGAAGGGTGTGTGATAGGTATTAGTGGGTTGGGGAGGGTGCACAGAGGGTTGGGGAGGGTGCACGGGGGTGTGGCGCAGGTCAGAGAGGGTCCGCGAGGGTGCGGCCTGGGTTGGGAAGGCTGTGCAGAGGTGTGTGAGAGGTGCTCTGTGAGGAGGGAGGGTCCGCAGAGTTGTGGTGCAGATTGGGAAGGGTGTACAAGTTTGCACAGGGGTGCTGCATAGATCAGGGAGGGTAGCAGTGGTGCAGCATGGGTCAGAGAGGGTGCACAGGGATGCAGCATGGGTCGGGAATGGTATCCTAGGATGCGCCAGAGGTGCTGCAGGAGTCAGGGAGGGCAGTGAGAGTATGGCACAGGTTGGGAAGGGTGTGTGGGGGTGTGCAGGGCTGCACAAAAGGTGCTGCACAGGTTGGGAAAGGCACACGATGGTGCAAGGTTGTGTGGGGGTGTGCAAAAGGTGCCACATGGATCAGGGAGGGGGAGCGGGGAGGCAGAGTGGGTCAGGAAGGGTGTGGGTGGATGCATGAGAGGTGCCGCCCAGGTTGGGGAGGTCAGTGGGGGTGCACAAGGGGCTGGTGCGGCTCAAGCGCAGAGGGGCTGGGGAGGTTGCGCAGATGGGGGAGACGCATAGGAGCAACTTGCGACCTTCCCCGCTGTCTTCCCCATTGACTTTCTCCTGCAAGCTTCCCACAGGCAAACTCTTGGCTTGTGGGAGTCTGGCAGGGAGCATCAGCAATCACAATCAGGTTTACACTTCCTGCAGGCTTCCACTTTGACTTGTGGGAAGCTGCCAGGGAGCATTGGAAATGATGATCACATGACTGTGGCTGACTGTGGCAGCACAGTGGTGCTACAGCGGCCATGTGGCGGCGCTGAAGCAGCAGCAGCACGGCAGCGCTGATGCAGCCACAACTTTCCAAAATTTCATTCCCACAGGAGTAATGGGTCCCGGCATTCTGCAAGGTAGCCCATTTTGGATACCTTGCTTCAGAAATTGTTGACCTGTGATGCACCGTTTCACCCAGCTGAGGGGTACAAACAGACAAGGAGACACAAGTGTTTTACTGGTACATAGATTATAAATTTACCTCTTTCTCTAAAATTACAACATGTCTCTCTTCTTTCTATAATCTATCCTGTTTAATCATCAAAACTATCAAGTGTAAATTCATTTTCCACAAAAAGTCCACAAGAGGTTTCCAAACAGCAATAAGCGTCGATATTGTCTCTTCTCTGATCAAAGAAGTCAGTTTGGCCATCCCACTGAGTTCCATCATCTTCACCAACTATTCCTCCCTTGTAGCAATTGCCACAGCTTTCCATCTCTGTGCATACAATAATCTCACTGCAGTCATCATATACAAAAATCAAGTCCCATGACTTTTTTCCATCGGTTTGTCCATCAGTCCCAAAAGAAAGACTTCTGGTCTCAATTGTATATTCATCTTTAAAATCCCCTGAATCCGTATATGTGTCTGAATCGACTATTTTCTGCTTTTTTACAAGTCCACCAAGCATAAACCATCGTCTGTTCTTGTTGTTCACATTTCCAACGTGAATTTGAAGTGCCTTTATGCGTTCTCGACAATTTCTCTGGTGACGGATACCAACGGTACATCTCCCTCTCTCCTGGGTCCGTGCTACGTGGCATATCGGGCATGAAGGGTTCTCCAGCCCTTTCGGTCTTGGGCGAGTGTTTCGGCCTCCTTCCGTGTGATAGGCAACGCCTTCGGGGCTTGGGCCAGTGTTCTTCACCATGTTATTCGAGGGTGTCCTCGTTGTCTGATATTTTGATCACATCACTAACGAGGTGCTTGAAGGAGTGGCTCGTGTGAACTTCACAACATCGCCACCCGTAGGAGACTTCAACTGGCTGGTCACATCTTCCGCATGGAGAACAACTGGATCCCTAAAGTGGCAATGAGTTGGATTCCTCCTGACGCTAAACCAACAGTACATCATTTTATAAAAAATCCTGCCCCCGGAGGTGAGGCAGGCCCCTTTGCTCCTGGCCTTCCGGAAAACCTTGAAAACCTGGATCTATCTATCTATCTATCTATCTATCTATCTATCTATCTATCTATCTATCAAATTTTACCACCGCCCATCCCCCCCCAAAGGAGGGACTCTGGGTGGCTTAGAAGAAAACAAAATTTAAAATTCAATAACCTAATAAAAATAATATAATATAGATAGACTGTAAAAAATATAAAACATAATAAAAATCCAGGTGGCTAAAGGTCACCGTGAGTATAAAGGCCCTTCTAGGGCACTAGCCATCCCCACGTGTGACTGTCCCCCTTCCTGCTCCAGGCATGATGACAGAGCCAGGTTTTTAGTTGTTTACGGAGGTCCAGTAAAGAGGGGGCTTGTCTCACCTCTGGGGGAAGCCTGTTCGAGAGGCAGGAGCTACTGCAGAGAAGGCCCATTTCCTGGACCCAGCCAGATGGAATTCTTTTTCCGATGGGGTCCGCAACATGCCCTCTCTGCATGACCGGCTGGGGCGGGCTGATGTGATGGGGATGAGACGGTCCCTCAGGGAACCTGGACCCTTGCCATGTAGCGCTTTAAAGGTGATAACCAACACCTTGAATTGGACCTGGAAGCAAACTGGGAGCCAGTGCAGCTCATGCAACAAAGGTGTTACATGTGTCCACCTTGGGGCACCTAAAATTGCCTGTGCGGCTGCATTCTGGACCAGTTGTAGCTTCCGGATATTCTTCAAGGGTAGCCCCATGTAGAGCGCATTACAGTAGTCTATGTGGGAGATGAACAGGGCATGAATGACCATTCGAAGGGCCTCCCGGTCCAGGAAGGGGCATAACTGGTGCACAGCACGAAGCTGCTCAAAGGCTCTCCTGGCCACAGGTGCCACCTGCTCTTTGAGCAGGAGTCGTGAGTCCAGGAGGACCCCCAGGTTACGCACTGGGTCTCTCTGGGGCAGTGCAACCCCATCCAGAACGAAAGATGACAATTTCCCAGAGACCGAGGAGCCATTAATCCACAGCCACTTCGCCTTACCTGGGTTCAGCTGAAGCCTGTTGTTCCCCATCGAGGCCCCCACAGCCCCCAGGCACCTGGAAAGGGTGGTCAAGGCATCACTTACTTCACCTGAGATGGAGATGTATAGTTGGGTATCATCAGGGTTCTGCTGCCTCGCCTGGGGTGGGAGGGGCAACAGTCCTTCTTGCGGGTGGCTAGCACCATAGATCCCTCCCCAATGAATAAGATCTTTGCCCCTTGGATTTTGTATCTATTTTATTCTTATTTATTGGTTTGTTATATTGTAATTCATATTTTTATGGTTTTAATTCTTGACTTTATTGTAAAGCACCCAGAGTCCCCCTTTCTGGGGAGATGGGCGGTAATAGAAATTTGAAAAATAAATAAGTAAATAAATAAATGTAAAAATTCTCTTTAAGTTTATAACATAGTGTACATTTTAATCCTTTCAACCACATATTTTCCCATTGTTCCAGATGTATATTATAATCAGAATTCTTAGCCCTCTTTCTCATACGTTCTTTCCCTTGTTCTTCTTCTCTTTCAAATCTCAACAGAGAACAGCAAGACCCAGGTCCAGGGGTCTCTCCCATTTTTTAGGAGCTGCACCATTGTGTGACAGTCTGCATCCTCCCGGGACTCCAACCCACTCAGCAATCCAGGAAAAGGAGCAGAAGACAAAAGGGATCCAAACGGAGCCAGGGCTTTGCTGCTGCCACCCAAAGACCATCGACTAGAGAAGAAGATCAGAGGGTCAAGTGTGTCCAAGGCTCTTCTGAGGACCAGCTCCAAGGTAAGAGGCTGAGGACGTCATCCTAGAGCAGACAGCCTGGCCTTTTCAGACTCTCTGCGACTTCAACTCTTTTGCTTGGAGGCCTGACTAGGCAGCTCCTCTGCTCCTCTTTCCTCTGGATCTGGTGTTTGCATAAAAACAAACAAATTTGGGTCTCTTTTGGGACACTCAGTTCCTCGGGTGGTTGGCTGACCATGGTCCAGGTCATTTTGTTGGGTGAACGAGGCTTCGAGTGTTAAGTTTGGAGACTTACGTAAAACACACAAATAAATTTTTTGACAGGTAAGCCAACAAAGAAAGAGTGGATAATAATTTAGAATACTACGCTGGCATAGGCTTTCACAGACAGTGTCTGTTGGGCAGCATTGGGCTCCAGGGTTGAGTGACCATGGTTTAGAGAACAGATTTCCTGATATTTCGCCGGCAACTGTGACTGGCATCTTCAGAGGCAAAGTGTGGCTGCCATCTTCAGAGGCTACACAGACCACTTTCAATGTGTTCTCTAGACTACAATCACTAACACCTGAAGCCCAACACTGCCCAAGTTAGCATACTCTTTTCTATTAATCCTATAAAAGTAGTCCTTGACTTATGACCATTCATTCAGCAACTGTTCAAAGATACGGCAACGCTGAATGAAGGGTCTTAAACTGGTCCCCAAAGTAATGGCCGTTGCACCAGCCTTGCGAACGCGTGGTCAAAATTCAGGGGCTTGTCAGCAGCGGGAGCAGGAAGATGGCAAAGGTCAGCTGGGGTACTTTCAGACTCACAAGATTCTGCTAATGTAGCCTATCAATAAAGTTGAATGAGCTCATCTGGTTGTGTTTCCTGTCTGGTTTACCTGGGAGGGCTGACATCAACCTTGCGAGTCTGAAAGGACAAATCTCCCAACATCCTTTTTTACTGCCTGATCAGTTTCAGCGGATCCTTTCTAAGTTTCTTTCTCTGTCCGTTACTCACTTGCGGCCTCCTCCCCCTGTTATCTGATCATTCCCCAGGCAGCATCGCTTCTCTTTGTCTTCCAAGGTCCTTCTCACATTCTGTTAGACACTCCTTCTTGTGATCAGAGCGTTGGTTTGGCCGTAGAGGAGAAATGTTTCCTGTAATGAGCATTTTAATATTAAAGTTGGGCAAACATCAAGTCAGTATGGAGGGGAAAGACTGTCAAATCACAGAAATAAATGATCTGGTTGGGGGAAAAAGAGGTATTATGGACCAATATGTTTGGATCTATGTGATGGTGAGTATGGAGCCTGCTGCAATAACTCTCTCTGAGCACCGCATGAGGCCCTGAGTGAAAGCCACAGGAAGAGTCCTACATCCATTGCTATGGACAAGCGTTGGAAAGAGGAACATGGGCAGATGTTTAAAAACTTGTCCCTTACACTGTTTGCCCTGATGGTTGGTATTTAAACATGCAGTCAGTACATCTTATCATTCAGATGTTTATAGGTTCTCCTCTGAAGAGGTTGGAAGATCAATTTGGAACTGGGCTTTGTGTAGAGAGAAGTTTTCCATTCACCTCCAGTGCAAGCCAAGGGATCTTCTCATAGAATTGCTGGTTGCCTTTCTAAATGCTCCCTTCTTCTCCTCCTTTCCAGTTTCACTCCTTCCTTCAAAATTCCCAGTTTTACAATAATTGCATCGATGAGGTGTATTTGGATGTGAATGGAGACCTGCTGGCTGACTTGGACATTGTGAACTGGCTGGTTTTCCCCAACGAATCTGTTAAGAGAGTGAAATCTGGGCATCTAGAAAGACAGGGATCCCAGGCTTCCAAATTGGTGATCAGCCAGAATAGTCTTGCCCAGATGGAACTGCTGAATAAGGTGGGTGGGAAGATTTTCTTGCCCACTTTCTATAGCTCTCAGGAGTGGTATGTCATAGTGGCTTTGAATGACTCTCAGTTTCTTGATAGAGTGTTAGTCTTTCCTCTGAACTTCCATTGAGAGATGCGTTATCTCAACTGGCAGTGGGGATTTTGGGGGAATCCATGGACTATTGAGGAAAGCCATGAACAAGTATCTAGGAGAATGCCTGGAGGCACCAGAGCTGACTGCTGATGTCTCTGGACTGCAGATATTGTCTCCTGAAAGACAGAGAACTGCCTCTTAGGAAAGACTCAGAAAGGAAGCCAGCGTTTTCTCTCGCCTGGGTCTGACCAAGTACAGCCTCTGTCCTTTCCCTGATGGACATGCTGAAGCCATGACCACGGCCTCCCAAGCTGATCACCTTTTTTTTCGTGTCAGAAGCACCTACCAAGGTGCTTCTGTATTGAAAGGATTTGCCGGTGATGGCACCGTTGTCCGGGGGATGCCCGCGGGGCTCCTTTCATGTCCCTGTTATCTCCCCACCAAAGTGGTACCTGTTCATCTACTTGCATTTGCATGCTTTCGAACTGCTAGGTTAGCAGGAGCTGGGACAAGTTGACGGGAGCTCACTCAGTCACGAAGCTCGCAATCTCGGGTTTCGAACTGCCCAGCTGCTGACCTTTAATGGTCCTCTGACTCAACATCTTAACCACTGAGCCACCGCGGCCCCCAGCTGATCGCCTTGAAAGATCAACACAAGTTGTCCATGTAGAGGTCAGTTGGTGTCAGCCCTTCCAAGTAGTCCAGACAGGAAACCAAAACCATGAGTGCTAATCCTACCTTTATTGTAAGGCTACATTAACAGAATCTTGCAAGTCTGAAAGAACAAATCTCGTGCCGTCTCCTTTACAGCCTGAGAAGTTAGGGAGGGTCCCTTCTGAGCCTCTTCCTTGGCCCATTCTGCAGCGGTGGGCTAGGCCCTTTCTCATCTCTTTGCCCCGCCTCCCCAGGTCTTTCTCACATACTGTTACAAGAGCTGAGCCATTTTCACTGCCCTCTACCTGCACTCCAGTTTGCCCTTGGCTCCTTCCACCCCCTGCTCATCTGGGGCTGCCCCAGTTGCTTGCAACAGCCGTAGTTCTTGACGACGGGGTTTGTCAGGATCCCAGTCGTGAAACTGGCGCACCAGTTGCGGAGCATGCGCATCTGTTGCTGCCTCCCATGATCTCTCCACCTTTGGGTAGCCCTTCTAGAGGATCAAGAACTCCCAATGTTTCTCTCTATGCCTGGAGTCTAGGACTGCCTCGGCTTCATCCTCTTCTTCCCTCTCTACCAATATGGGGGGAGGTAGAGCAGTCTGTGTAATCAGAGAGCAGGGGGGTGACTCTCTCCCAAGCAAAGACCCGATGAACCTTCCTGGATGCTGGCAATTGCAGATGGAAGGCCACTGGGCTTATTGGTTTAATCCCCGGGAAGGGGCCAATAACCTTTGAATCTGGGCGTGACAAGCAAGAGAGTGTGAAAAGGAAGGAATGGACTGGGGTTACTGGAGTGTGCTCAGCATTGCTTGACACTTTTCCAGTTCAGCTGAACACCTTCTGCTTCTCTATTGGGGGAAGAACTTCTCTCGGGTCCTTCTGCCCAGTTTCCCCCCCAAAACTGGGGCTTCTCTACCAGCAGCCATCTCCTCTGGTCCCCTCCAGGGCCTTGGGTCTTGGGTGGAGTTCATCCCTCTGGGTCTTGTCAGCCTTGCGAGGTAGACCAGGCAGGAAACACGACCAGATAAGCTAGCCCTTCTTTATTGTATGGCTACATTAACAGAATTCTGCAAGTCTGAAAATCCAGTTCTCCTGCCGTCTCCTTTACAGCCCAAGAAACTAGGGAGGGTCCCTTCTGAGCCTCTTGCCCACACGTCATTTCTTGTCTTTATTCAGAAGAGGAGCAGCCACCAACCTCAGCGGATGCTTGGCTGACTTGACAAGTAGTGCCAAAGTCCACCACAAATAGAGACCAACTGCATCCAGATCAAGGTGTGACTATTTACACACATGCTGACACTCTCTCTTGACCCTGGTTGCATAAAGACTTTTTCTTAGAGAAGTTTGGAGCCAAGTTCTCCTGTCTCAGTGGCTCATCCCCAATGTTTGGACCCCATCTGTGACTTCTCTCCTCCTTGCCATTATCCAAATCATAGTGATTTATCCGTTGTCTAGATTCTCTAGAGACTTTCTGCAAAATTTCAGAAGATTTGACACAAACATATCAATAACATGCTTTCCTCCTGATTTCACACAACAGCCTTGTGGGATGATGCCATGGCACTGGAAAACTGTGGGTGCCTAAATGGGTCTGGAGTGAGGGAGAACCTGGGAGGCGTTTAGGGTGAGCAGGGAGGCTGTTTCTCCTCTCCGCTTCAGAAATGAAGCCTTGGCTGGATTCTGCCTGACATAAGGGAGCTTTCTTCCACCTCTTCCTCCCCATCTTTGTCCAAACCACACACAGGACTGGAGGCGTCATCAGGAACACAAGTCATGTTGCTGCTTGTGCTGCTGCTTGTGCTGCTTCTGGGGCCCCAGAGTGTCTGGGGGAGGCTCAGAGCCAAGTGCCTCCTGACCCTGAAGAGGGATGAGGTGGGCTGCAAAACAAGCCCAAACCCATCACCCTTCCACCACCGTGCTGGACAGTTGGTATGGGATGTTTGTGCTGATATGCTGTGTTTGGTTTTCGCCAACGTGGCGCTGTGCATTATGGCCAGACATCTCCACGTTGGTCTCGTCTGTCCCAAGGACATTGTTCCAGAAGTCTTGTGATTTGTTCAGATGCCGCTTTGCAAACCTAAGCCGTGCCGTAGTGTTCTTTTGAGAGAGAGGAGGCTTTCTCCTGGCAACCCTTCCAAACAAGCCATGCTTGTTCAGTCTTTTTCTAATTGTACTGCCAGGAACTTTAGCATTTAACCTGCTAACTGAGGCCTGCGGAGTCTGAGATGCAACTCCTGGATGTTTTGCAATTTCTGGGAGCGTTGCACGGTCTGACCGTGGGGTGAATGTGCTGGGACGTCCACTCCTGGGATGGCTGGCAACTGTCTTGAATGTTTCCCCTTGGGAATAATCTTCCTCGCTGTAGAATGGTGGACTTGACATTGTTTGGAAATGGCCTTACAACCCTTCCCAGATTGATGGGCAGCAGCAACTGCTTCTCTAAGGTCATTGCTGATGTCTTTACTCTTTGGCATTGTGTTCACAACACCTCAGTGCCCAAGACCAGCAAACACCTAAAACTTGGGTGGCTTTTATAGAGGTGCTCACACTTGCTGATGGTCAATTAATCAAGGCCCTTTGATTAGCAGCACCTGGCTGCCACGTAGCCTCTTAAGACCCATGGAAGCAGTAAGGGTGTACTTAGCTTTCACACATGGCTTCTCCATTTCGGCTTTATTTCTTGTGAAATAAATAATGACACATGTAATACGTCATGTGTTGTTGTCCTTCGGAGGTTGTCTTTACCTAATTATAAGACTTGCTAAGGACCAGATGGTTTTTATTATGTCCTGATACGTAAAACCATAGAACTCAAAGGGGGTGTACTTACTTTTTCCCACGGCTGTATACATACACTTACACATACACGTGTCCCTTTTTTTGGTTCCCTGATAAAATGAGGAACATCCGGCTCCACAGTTTCCCTGTGGGTCCCTGGTCCGCTGATACGCAGGCGAAAGGCTGAAGGCTTTTTTTAACAGGTCCAGCAGTGCAGTGGTAAAATGCCGCTGCTTGCTGGCTTGCCTGCTTGCTCCCTTCTGAATGGAGTGAGCGGAGGAAGCATAAAACCCGGAGGTGTTTCCCTCATCAGCCTTCAGAATGCCTGCCCCAAGGGAAGCGATTGTTCCTGGCGGTCCAGGCACGGGTGAGAGGGGCAAAGAAGCAGGGGACGCTACCGGTAAGGATAACCGCAGACCAGACTGTAGATTTACATCTCCAGGACTAAATCTGGAAATGCATTTTTAAAGACTGGCTTTGACGTCACCTTGTCTCTACCTGGGAGACAGATGCCTGGCTTCCTCAGAGAAATAGAGGCACTTTAGAAGAACCAGACTGGGAAGGGACCATTGAGGCCATGAGTCCAATCCTGTGCTCAATTCAGGAGGCCAAATTAGGCTTCCTCAACAGCTGGCAGCCCAGCCAACACCTGAACGGTGGATTTTAGCATTATACAAAAGAAGAAGTTTTAACGTATAGATGTTACTCCTGCTTTTTTTCAGATGCAGAAGAATGCAGCAAATGTCCATCAGATCAACATCCAAACAACAACTAAGATCACTGTATCCCCAAGATCAAGACTTTCCTGTCCTATCAAGAAAAACTGGGGGTCATCCTGACTTCCCTTGCCTTGTTCCTCTCTTTCATCACATGCTTGGTCTTGGGAATCTTCATTAAATTCCAAGACACTCCAATTGTCAAAGCCAACAATCGAGACCTCTCTTATATCCTCCTTGTTTGTCTCCTGCTTTCCTTCTTCACCTCCTTCTTGTTCATTGGCCAGCCAAGGACAGCCACCTGCCTTCTTCGTCAAACTGCCTTCAGCACCATCTTCTCGGCTGCCATTTCTTCAGTCTTGGCCAAAACAATCACAGTGGTGCTGATCTTCTGGGCCACACAACCAGGGAACAAAGTGCAGAGATGGCTGGGGAAGAGCCTGGCCATCTCCATCATCCTTCCTTGCTCTGGTCTCCAAATTGTCCTCTGCAGCATCTGGTTGGGCACTTTCCCCCCCTTCCCTGAGTCTGACATGAACTCACAGTCTGGAGAGATCATCCTGCAGTGCAATGAAGGCTCTGTCGCCATGTTTTATGTTGCCCTGGGCTACATGGGCTTCCTGGCCACCATCTGCTTCACTGTGGCCTTCCTGGCCAGGAACCTCCCTGGGGCCTTCAATGAAGCCAAGCTGATCACCTTCAGCATGCTGATCTTCTGCAGTGTCTGGGTCTCCTTTGTGCCCACCTACTTGAGCACCAAAGGGAAGTACATGGTGGCCGTGCAGGTCTTCTCCATCTTGGCCTCCAGTGCTAGCCTGCTGGGCTGCATCTTCATCCCCAAGTGTTTCATTATTTTCCTCAGACCAGATCTGAATACAAAAGAACATTTGATGTCAAAATAAAATAGAAAAGTGAGTTTTTGACAGGTATGTTCGAAAACACAGGCAGAACTTGCTTACCAGCCCCCTCATTTAGTGACTGTTCAAAGTTACGATGGCACTGAAAAATTAACTTTACAACCAGTCCTCCAGTTTATGAACTGTCAGAGTCCCCACAGTCATGTCATTAACATATGCACAGTTCACAACCAGCTTCCGACAAACAGTGTCAATGGAGAAGCAGGCAGTAAAATTGCAAGTTGTGGTCACCTGATGTCTTGCTTAACAACCGCGGGTGATTTGCTTAACAACCGCAGTGGAAGTGACATTGTAAGTCTGTCATGGTCACATGATGTTTTGCTTAGTGACCATGTTGCTTAGCGATGGAGTCCCAGTTGTGGTTGCTAAGCGAGGACCACCTGTATCAGTTAATCCTTCTGACAAACAAACTTTGGCAGTTTAATGTTGCAACCCCTCCCCCACCCAAAAATACCAGTTTTTTCAAGTCATGGTAGAAAAGGATTATCACTTTTTAATAAATATGAATTCCCTTTTTCTCTTTGCCCTTGAGTATATAGAAAAATATATGGACGTGTAGGAATGCTTGTCCTGGCCCCAGAGCAGGCTGCAAGACACGGATGGATTGGGTCCTGCCTATTGCTGTGCCTGCAGCTTCAGCAGACAGTGACTCAACCACTGATGCCCTTTTAGGTCCCTCCTCAGCCAGCACTGCTCCTGCTTTGGTCAACACGGGTGCCAAGGAGGGAACAACCCCCCAGCCTGAGAGTCCTGTGAAAGTAAGTGCCTCATGAGTGAGTGGCAACATTTTGGTCCAGGCTGCTCCATAGCAATGTGGTGCCTCGCCCTCCAATCTGTCTCTCACCCCAGAGGGGCCATCTAGTCCCCATCTCATTTCTCACCCAGGTGGTCCCCAGCAAGAGGTGGCCAGAGAGACTTGAGCTGCTGCACCCCTGGTAGGTATTATTAACATTGGCAGACTTGAGCTCTGGGCCCTCTCCAACAAGATGAAGTTCTCTGGCGAGAAAGGCAAGGTCCTACACTTAGGCAGGAAAAACCAGATGCGCCAGTACGAGGCAGGCAGTCCCTGGCTCAACACCAGTGCCTATGAGAGGGATCTCGGTGTCCTGGTGGACCACCGATTAAGCATGAGCCAGCAGTGGGCTGCAGCTGCCAGAAAGGCCAGTGCTTTTTCCTGGGCTGCATCAACACTGGGACAGTATCGAGATCACTGGGAGTGAAAGCACCGCTCTATACCGCACTGGGGAGGCCACAATTGGAATACTGAGTCCAATTCTGGCCACCACAATGCAAAAAGGTGCTGAGGCCCTAGAAAGAGTGCAGAGAAGAGCAACAAAAATGGTCAGGGGCTGGAGGCTCAATTCTATGAAGAACGGCTAAAGGAACTCAATATGTTTAGCTTAAGGAAGAGAAGACTGAGGGGGACGTGATAGCAGTCGTCCAGTACTTGAAGGGCTGCCACAGGGAAGAGGGCGTCCATGTATTCTCCATGGCACCTGAGGGTAGGACAAGAAGCCATCGGGGGAAGCTTGTCAGAGGGAGATCCAGCTGGGAAATAAGGAGGAAATTCCAGACGGGGAGAACTCTTAAGCAGTGGAACAGCTTGCCTCCTGGAGTTGTGGGTGATCCATCACCAGTGGTTTTCAAGGAAAGATTGGACAGCCATTTGTCTGAGATAGTATGAGCATTCCTGCCTTGGGCAGGGGTTGGACTAGAAGACCTTCCAAGGTCCCTTCCAACCTTATAATTCTATAATTCTATGATAATGGTTCTAAACAAGAATCTAAAATCATGCCGGGGAGAGAATTCCACTAAGCGTCGTGTCCCTGGGGTTAAAAAAATATCAGTCCTTGTGGTGCACTATTTGCCCGTTTATTTACAGAAAAACGTGCAAAGAACAATAACACTTATGCATAGCACTCTAGAAGTTGTTGGTATATAAAGGATACAAATCCCATAGAGAAACCAAGTCCATAATCCAATAAACATCATCCAGTGTACAGTAAATCCAATATCCAAATACAGCAGTCAAATTGTCAAACAAACTGGCAGAGTAGCAGGAGGACTTTTCACAAATGAGAGAGAGAATGCCCATGCTTTGCTCCCATATTTATGTGGCTGCTAGCCAATCAAAGGTCGCCTTGCATCAGCCTGCTCTGTGATTGTGCTGTGACATTGCTGGACATTGCATCAGACCATTAGACAGCACTTTGTCTCTGCCTTGCATTCTTACATTTCCCAGACTTCCCTCCTCCACTGTCTCCCGGAGTTTACTCAAAGCATTAATGCCTGCCCTGGACAAGGCCATCTGTGCTTGTAAAAAATTACAATTTCGTAAATATTTGGGCAGGGCATTAGTAAGTTTGGAAAATACTTCATCCGGAAATACCTTTTCTGTGTTATGTTGACATCAAATGTTCTTTTGTATTCAGCTCTGGCCTTAGCAGAATAATGTAGCACTTGGGGATGAAGATGCAGGCCAGTAAACCAGCACCAGAGGCCAAGATGGAGAAGACCTGCACGGCCACCATGTACTTCCCCTTGGTGCTCAGGTAGGTGGGCACAAAGGAGACCCAGACATTGCAGAAGACCAGCATGCTGAAGGTGATCAGCTTGGCTTCGTTGAAGGCCCCAGGCAGGTTCCTGGCCAGGAAAGCCACCGTGAAGCAAACTTCCCTGACAAATCAAAGGAGAAAGTTGACATCCATGTCTAGCACTTTTGTAAAGAGAAAAAAAAGTAGATGAGAAAAGACCATTGACCTTCACCTTCAGTCTGGGGGCTGCCCAGGAAATCCTGACCCATTTTATCCAACGGTAGGGACGCCCCCCTTTGGTTAAGGTAACATATATCATAGTGCCCATTAATTTTATGAAAAGTTTTTCTGCATCAAATGAAAGAATTAGAGTCCCTCCTTGTGGGGGGGAGATGGGCGCTGATTCAGTGAGCTTCAATGAGCACATCGGAGAAACACAGGTTATTGATCTTTCACATTCAGCCCTGCCAAGCATAAAGAATCACATGCTTAGACAGATTAGGTTAAGAGAAGTAAAAAAGAGTTTCACTGACTTTATTGCTGCTTCTGTTACATCCATCTTGGTGGAAAAGATGGAGTGCCTTTGTTCTTCTTTTCTTTCCAAATGCTTAGTTTGCCCTAAACCCTCAGCCCTCTTTGCTGCCAACGGCTGTGTGGAGGAAAGGGGCAGCATCCTTCATCAAGGCCTGAGCACATGGCCCTGATGAATGGAGAGCAGAGCAGCACGCTTGTTTTTCGCTGGGTGGAAGAAGAAGGAAGAGAGAAAGAGGAAGTGGGAGAGGCAACAAACAGCTTCCTCAGAGTTGTATCATGGGACAACTCAATTTACATGCTCATTCACATGCTAATGAGGCATGCCGGATATGCCAGGACTTCCAACAAAGGCATTGGAGTCCTCCAGATTCATTCATGCTCCAAAATTGTGGCTAATTTCTTATTTAAATACTAAATACCTGCTATTGGGTTTAATTCCACCTTCACAAACAAAGAACAGCTGTTTTCTCCAATAAAGAACAATAGTTCTGTTAATGGGAATTGCCCAAGTATGGAACCTGATGACCATAATGAATGAAAGTCCTTTTCCTCATGTTGGAAGGAAATCTTACCAGGTCCGTTCCGAGCCAGGAATGAACGTTCTTAGGCAATTGCTTGAACAGAGGTAATTTTATTTTCCAAGAGCAGGTACAGAGTCTGCTGGATGGAGGTGGCCACCCCTGTATTTCCTCCACAAGCCCTTTATATAGGAGAGCTTGGCTGTTGTTACGGAAAAGCGTTCCCGCCCCATAGGAACTTCTGAGAAAAGTGCAGTTTACCGGAGTTCCGACAGGGGGCGCTCTGTGGCCAGGCCTCCTGCTGTTCGTGTCTCCTGTTCTGACCGTCCAGGTTCCCTGCAGGGCTGTGGCCTTGTCTACTAGCCTGGACTGCTCACCTTGGGAGGGATCTTTTGTGATTTGATGATGGAGATCTGGTTAGCTGTTCATCTGAATTTCCTCTGCTAAACTCTGTGAATGAGCAACCTTTTGTTTTCCAAGGTTTCTGATTAAACCTGAAGGGAATCTTTTGTCTAAACAGTTGGGGTTTCCTGTCATATTTTAATTTTCTGGCATCCTCTTTGCATGAACCCATTCTCTTTTGTAACTTTTAACCTTTTACCTTGCTCAAGGGGAAGGCAATATTGCAGGAAGTGTTTTTGGCAGGAAGTGTCCAAAGGGAGAAGGTGAGTTTCAAAACCCTTCCGACACTCAGAACATTTGCTGTGGTTTGATAACCTATAAGAAATAAGGAGTCAATGAAGGGGACTTTCGGGTTCTCATATTGATCTACGTTGAAAAAAGGAGCAACCCCCCATCTCAGCAGATCCCTGGCTAATATAATAAATAAAGCTAAAGTCCATCACAAATCAAGACCAACCAAATCCATATTGAGGTGTGACTGTTCACATCCATGCTAAAATTCTGTATTGATGGTGGATTTTAAGGCTCATCTTGAAAGTTTGGAGCCCATCTGCAACGTTCCCCTTTGGCCATCTGCCTCTTGGCTCATTCAGAGTTCGAGAGGTGAGGTCTATCCTCCTTACTATTACCCAAAGCATAGTGATTAATTTGTTGTCTTGGTGCTAATTCTCTAGAGACTTTCTGCAAACGTTCAGAGGATTTGACACAAACACCTCAAGAATATGTTTTCCCCTCGAAATCACACGAATGCCTGGTTGGCTGATGGCATTTAGGGCAGGCAGAGCTTGTGTTTACTGCCCTGTCTTTCAAATATGAAGCCCTTGAAGCTTCTGTCTTGGAAGAGGGCTTGGGCTTCTTCTACCTCTTCTTCTCACTCTTTGCTCAAAGCAGACACAGGGCTGGAGGCTCCATCAGGAACACAAATGATGTTGCTGCTCGTGCTGCTCCTGTGGCCCCAAGAGGTCTGGGGGAGGCTCAAGGCCAAATGCCCCCAGACTCTGAAGAGGGATGAGATGGACTCACAGAATCGGTACAGGCCGGGAGAGCTTCTCATTGGTGGCATCGTCTCTGCAGCCAAGACCTATTTTCAGCCACTAAGCTTCAACACAACTCCTTCACCTGAAGTAAATGAGTAAGTCCTTCATTTCAGTCACTCCACTTCTGACTGATTTCTAAAGTTGCTCCCCTCCTATATTTCCAGCAATTATCCCTGTGATCGTCTAGTTTTTCTCTATTTCTGTCCAATTTCAAACCTGGGCGTCCATTTCACACCCCGCAGCTGATGAGCCTCCCTGGAAATTCTCAAGTCTGCATGGCCTGTACAGACAGGGAGGGCTGTGTGTCCTGCTTGACTTTGAAGACTATGGCAAACATCCACTTTCCTTGATATCCTCTGAGCAGATCTACGTGGTGGATAGAGAAGAGATGGCGGTTCCTCCCTTCTACCCCTCCCTTGGCACATCAAGGGCTCATCAGGGACCGAAAAAGGCAGCAATGCTGTATTTTTTCCCCCTTTACTGCAAATGGGAGAAGTTAACTCTCCAATCAGAAAATGGTTGAGAATGGACTTGAAAATCTAAACGTGTCTGGAACTTGATCACTTAGTGGCTTTGTTAATAGTCACAACTGTTTATTTTGTGTGTGTTATGTGAGAAAGTGAGTGTGGTCCAAATGGTCCTTTCCAGTTTTAGCTGCCAATTAACCCTATATTTAATTTGGACAGTAGAGCAGATTATTGTGAAGTATTTGAGAAGCTCACTAAGGAGAGAGACAGACGGAATATGGAAAATCAGCCTGAAAGTTTAATTGAACTGCAAACAGACTGACAACCTCAAGAATGCATTCAGGACTGGATATGCAATATAAATAGAAAGACCCCGTTGAAATCTGTGAGGGAAATATACCTCTGGGGATACCTCCTGCTGTTCTTAGGGGAGATGGGACAATCCATCCAAACGGGATGACATCCACCAACCCCACCTATTATTTTCATGGCACAAAGTGTGATTGGGCCTTTGAAATGCAATCTCATATATTTTATTGATGTCATTTTGGGGGGCTTAAGAATGTATTTTCATCTTAATAATTTTAAAGATGCTGTCATCCATTCAGAGTATCTCTGGTGCTTGGGGGCATTAGATCTCTTTTTGTAAAAAAAAAAAAGAAAGAATAAAGAAAATCTTCCTTTAATTAATTATGTTCTAATACATTTAAACTTGCAGGAAACTCTTGACAGAAGATTGGAAAATGCTCTCCTTCCCTTTTGCCATCCAGAAGATCAACCAGGATTCCCATCTCTTACCCAATGTCACTCTGGGTTACAATATTTATGAAAACTATTACCATGCAGGAAAGACTTCAGAGGCTCTGCTGGACCTGCTTTCAGCTGGGGAGGCCAATGTTCCCAACTACAGCTGTGGCAGGCAGAGAAACCCAGTGGCTGTTCTCGAAGGGGCCGAGACTGACATCTCCGTCCAGATTTCGACCATCTTGGGCACCTACAAAATCCCTCAGGTGTGTCTTCACTGGGGAGACAGTTTTCAGCCCTGCAACTTTCAACCAGAGGTCCTGAGTTGTAAATGAAGGTCACGGTTTTATTATGGAAATGAGAGGCATTAAATTTTAGATGTTCAATTTAAAAGACCACCATCTTTCATTCTTTTCAGATCAATTACAATTTTGTTTCCCCCATTCTGAGAGATAAAACCCAGTTTCCGTTCTTCTACCCGATGCTCCCTGCTGAAGGAGTCCAGTACCCAGGGATGGTCAAGCTGCTCCTCCATTTCAGGTGGACCTTGGTTGGTCTGCTTGCTCTGGACACTGACCAGGGGCAGAAATTCATGAGGACCTTCACTTCCCTGCTGAGAAGGAATGGCGTCTGTCCAGTTTTATGCCAAACCATTTCCACAAGCTTAGATCAGATCGTAGATGTGAGTCTCTATCACAATTGGAGACAAGTGAATGTCTTTCTTTATGGTGTGGAGAGAGATTTTGTCTCTGGAGGAATACTCTTTCTACATTTCGTCTATGAATCCTTTGAGCAACCTGTTAGAGGAAAAGTCATGATTACAACACTCTGCTGGGATGTAACCAACTATTTGATGAACGCGCCCTTTCAATTCATTCATAGCATTTTTTCCTTTCTTATGAAGGGACACCAAATGGCAGGGTCTTCTATTATGATGGAGTTCTACTATTCCGTCAAAGACTTAGCAAATGTATCCTTTACATGTTCCTACCCCAAGGATGCCTTGTCTGTGAAAGTCTGGAGACGGTGCCGAGAGAGAGCACAACTGGAGGCTCAGCCCGAGGAGGTGATTGATGAGATCCTGTCTCTGGACGGCTATTTCATTTACAACACCGTCTGGGCGGTGGCCCGGGCCTTGCATGCAGCCTTTGCGTCCACATCTAAGCGAACAAATATGAAAGTTGGTAAAAATATGGAAACTGCCAGACTGAAAGGGTGGCAGGTATTTTTTTTCCTGTCTGTCTCCTGCAGCCGGGAATCAATTTGTCATTGTAAAAACTGGGCAGCAGATATTTTGAAAAATTTATTTACTCTGAATAGAAAACAATAATAAGAAATGGAATTCCAACTTTCCAGTCCTGTCCCTTTGTTCCTTTCCTGTCTGTTGCAATCTCTGTTAAGGGAGGGAGGGAAGAGAGACCTGGAGAAGAGGTTACATTCTCCAGAGATAGAAGGGGGACGGAGAAAGTTGAAATGACCCAGCCTTGATTTTGTTTAGTATAAGGGATGGGGGAACTTGGACAGGCTTTCAGACTGATCCCAGCCCATCCAGTTAGGGCAGGTCTAGAAATGGATACCGCAGGGGTTCCCGAAATGCTACTTGATCTTTGTAGGACATGGTAACACAACCTCGAAAGCCGGTCCAATTTACTCCCCATCACACCTCGCAGTGTTTGTCCAAGTCGTGTGTGTTTAAACAGTGAGTTAATGGGTAATATTATTACCTCTTTAATAACATTTTTATTTATTTTACTTATTAATATTTATTATGGCCTCGGTATGCCCATGTAAATCCTCTGCTTCACAAGCTATACTGGCTGCTTCTCTGCTTCCTGGTGCAATTCGAGATGCTGGTTCTTACCTGTAAAGCCCTGCAGGGCCTCGGGCCTGGTACCTGGGGGAGCTTTGGTCTCCCATAACATCTGCCTGGCCAATTTGATCCTGCAGGGTTGGCGCACTCCAGGTTCCTTCGATTAAACCATGTCACTTGCCATCCTTTATCTTTATTTTTTATTCAATTCATTGTAGTTTCTTTGATTGTTGTGAGCCGCCCAGAGTGTCACTGAGAATTGGACGGCATTCAAATTTAATATATTTTTATTCTTAATAATATGATTCAAATCTTTATAGATTCTCTCCTGAAGAAGTTGGACAGTCTGAAATTTCAATTTTGTGGAGAGAGAGAGAGAGAGAGAGAGAGAGAGAGAGAGAAATGTTCAGTTCACCCCCAGCATAAGGGGGTTTTACCAGGTCCCACAAAAATCTTCCCACTGAACGTTGGAAGTCCTGTCTAAACATCTCCATTTTCTCTTCCATTCCAGCTTCATTCCTTTCTTCAAAACTCTCAGTTTTACAATAATTCCATAAATGGAGTGTATTTGGATGAGAAGGGAGACCTGGTGGCCCTCCTGGACATATATAAGTGGGAGGTTGTCAACAATGTAAGCGTTAGGCCGGTGAGGTTTGGAAGTCTAGAAAGAGAGAGATCCCTGGAGGTCAAGTTAACAATCAACCAGAATGCTACTGCCGAGATGGAAATGCTGAACAAGGTGGGCTTAAATCCTTATTTCCTTTTTTCTGAAGTCCTTACCTAGAGGATCGCACTCTTGGGGCAGGGAGTGCCTTTGTGTATCCTCTAAGTTCTCCTGGAAAGGAACCACATTATTTAGTTAGATGTCCAGATGTCTATCCAGAATACATACTTAAACTCTCCAAGAAAAGTATTTATTAGTCTTGTGCAAAGGGAGGAAGATTTGAGCCCTGGGAGCAGGGTGATTTCCTTTGGCCAGAGCAAAGAAACCATCCAGCTTTCTCTTAAAAACCAAACACAAAAAAACCTTTATTAAATTTTCAAGATAAGGTTAAAACATGAACAATTAGACATAGGGTTGAAGAGAGACTAAAGAAAAAAGAAACAAACTAAAAAGTGCGGTAACCAGAAAAGAGGGATACAAAAAGTTTGACTTCCGACCTTTTTCAGAAAAGATATAAATAGAAAAACACATTAACCTGTTACTCTAACCTTTTAACTATCATACACATTATTTCTATAATCTACGTCAACCTAATAATCCAGTCTGGGGAAAAAAACCTTCATTCATTTTTTTTCCAGTTACAAACAGAAAGACCAAAAGCAATTTCCATACAGAAACAAAGTTAAACTAATTATGATCTCTAATCAATACAGTCACTTTTGCCACCTCTGCCACTTCCATCAATTTTATGATCCATTCACTTCCTTCCACCGCTGTACCTCTTATAGAAGCTGACTCCCACTGCTCCTTAACCTACAAATTGTGATTACAAGTCAGCATAACCACCTTCCCTTTAACAACTTACAGAAATTTATCATTAATTCTTAGTTTTTTACCTTGACATATAAACTTACTATTTCTTCAACGATACTTCCATTGTCAATATTAATATTATCTAGAGTCAAAACAACATCCTGGGTAGAGCATTTGTTTTAATCGAAGAAATCCATCCTATCAATAATAATTGAGTTTTATCCCACCTCAAAGTAGAGCAAAACTTCTCTTAGTTTCATTGGTAGGTATCTTAAATTTATACAGGGAACTTGATCCACCTCATCCTCTTCCCATCTTGGTAGCTTCAGGACTTGGGATATCTTTTTCTTTTCGTTGTCTTCTTTCTTTTCTGGAACCTCCCACAATTTTCAGCAGAGCTCCTTTTCCTTAATCTCAAACAGTACAGTCTCATCCAATACTCTTCTTTATCTCCAAATCTCTGGTCTCCATCCTATTTTCTTGGAAATTTACTTGTTGAACATCACCAGCAATCTTTTCCTACTTAACTTCCAAACTCTTTTCCAGTGCTTGAAACTTATTCTCAATGGATTGGAGGACCCTAAGAGTAAACTCTTCCAAAATGGCTTTTAAAGACTCTCCAAATCCAAACTTGAGTAGGTTTCTCAATGCCAGGATCTATGGCTCCCCCTGGTGTCCCAAAGTACATAACACAAGCAAGGGAAAACAAAAAAAACCCAACACCGCTCCAAGCATAAAAGTTGAGAAACCTCAAAAGAAACAGGGGAAAGTTCTCCGATTAGTTGTTTACACATCAAAATCAATCAGCACAATGGCAGAAAAACAAATAAAATCTCCACGAGTGTCAACTTCTCTTCACTGTAAAACGCTTCTCTTAGGTAACAAATAGTCACATAATCCTTCAGCAAAGGATCGTTACCTTGTCGTGGTGCTGGAGCTTGAGCACCTCAATGATGCCATGAGCTAAACCGTGAAGGGCCACCCAAGACGGGAAGGTCATGACAGAGAGGTCAGACTAAATGCGATCCCTGGGGAAGGTAATGGCAACCCACCTCAGTATTCTTGCCGTGAAAACTAAATGGATCAGTACAACCAGAGATATGTCGGTATACCATCGGAAGATGAGACCCCCAGGTCGGAAGATGGTCAAAATGCTACTGGGGAGGAACAGAGGATGAGCTCAACTAGCCCCAGACGTGATGACGCAGCTAGCTCAAAGCCGAAAGGACGGCTAGCGGCCGACGGTGCTGGTGGTGAACGGCGAATCCGATGTTCTAAGGATCAACACACCATCGGAACCTGGAATGTAAGATCTATGAGCCAGGGCAAATTGGATGTGGTTATTGGTGAGATGTCAAGATTAAAGATAGACATTCTGGGCGTCAGTGAACTGAAATGGACTGGAATGGGCCACTTCACATCAAATGACCACCAGATCTACTACTGCGGACAAGAGGACCACAGAAGAAATGGAGTAGCCTTCATAATTAATAGTAAAGTGGCTAAAGCAGTGCTTGGATACAACCCAAAAAATGATAGAATGATCTCAATTCGAATTCAGGGCAAGCCATCTAACATCACAGTGATCCAAATATACGCCCCAACCACAAATGCTGAAGAAGCTGAAGTAGAGCAGTTCTATGAGGATCTGCAGCACCTACTGGACAACACGCCTAAAAGAGATGTTATTTTCATCACAGGAGACTGGAATGCTAAGGTGGGCAGTCAAATGACACCTGGAATTACAGGTAAGTATGGCCTGGGAGAACAAAACGAAGCAGGACACAGGCTGATAGAATTTTGCCAAGACAATTCACTCTGCATAACAAACACTCTCTTCCAACAACCTAAGAGACGGCTTTATACATGGACTTCACCAGATGGACAACACCGAAATCAGATTGATTACATCCTTTGCAGCCAAAGGTGGCGGACATCTGTACAGTCGGTAAAAACAAGGCCTGGAGCTGACTGTAGTTCAGATCACGAACTTCTTCTTGCACAATTTAGGATCAGACTCAAGAGATTAGGGAAGACCCACAGATCAGCTAGATATGAGCTCACTAATATTCCTAAGGAATATGCAGTGGAGGTGAAGAATAGATTTAAGGGACTGGACTTAGTAGATAGGGTCCCGGAAGAACTCTGGACAGAAGTTGGCAGCATTGTTCAGGAGGCGGCAACAAAATACATCCCAAAGAAAGAGAAAACCAAGAAGGCAAAATGGCTGTCTGCTGAGACACTAGAAGTAGCCCAAGAAAGAAGGAAAGCAAAAGGCAACAGTGATAGGGGGAGATATGCCCAATTAAATGCAAAATTCCAGAGGTTAGCCAGAAGAGATAAGGAATTATTTTTAAACAAGCAATGCGCGGAAGTGGAAGAAGACAATAGAATAGGAAGGACAAGAGACCTCTTCCAGAAAATTAGAAACATTGGAGGTAAATTCCAGGCAAAAATGGGTATGATCAAAAACAAAGATGGCAAGGACCTAACAGAAGAAGAAGAGATCAAGAAAAGGTGGCAAGAATATACAGAAAACCTGTATAGGAAGGATAACAATATCGGGGATAGCTTTGACAGTGTGGTCGGTGAGCTAGAGCCAGACATCCTGAAGAGTGAGGTTGAGTGGGCCTTAAGAAGCATTGCTAATAACAAGGCAACAGGAGACGACGGCATCCCAGCTGAACTGTTCAAAATCTTGCAAGATGATGCTGTCAAGGTAATGCATGCTATATGCCAGCAAATTTGGAAAACACAAGAATGGCCATCAGACTGGAAAAAATCAACTTATATCCCCATACCAAAAAAGGGAAACACTAAAGAATGTTCAAACTATCGAACAGTGGCACTCATTTCACATGCCAGTAAGGTAATGCTCAAGATCCTGCAAGGTAGACTTCAGCAGTTCATGGAGCGAGAATTGCCAGACGTACAAGCTGGGTTTAGAAAAGGCAGAGGAACTAGAGACCAAATTGCCAATATCCGCTGGATAATGGAAAAAGCCAGGGAGTTTCAGAAAAACATCTATTTCTGTTTTATTGACTATTCTAAAGCCTTTGACTGTGTGGACCATAACAAATTGTGGCAAGTTCTTAGTGGTATGGGGATACCAAGTCATCTTGTATGCCTCCTGAAGAATCTGTATAACAACCAAGTAGCAACAGTAAGAACAGACCACGGAACAACAGACTGGTTTAAGATTGGGAAAGGAGTACGGCAGGGCTGTATACTCTCACCCTACCTATTCAACTTGTATGCAGAACACATCATGCGACAAGCTGGCCTTGAGGAATCCAAGGCTGGAGTTAAAATCTCTGGAAGAAACATTAACAATCTCAGATATGCAGATGATACCACTTTGATGGCTGAAAGTGAAGAGGAACTGAGGAGCCTTATGATGAAGGTGAAAGAAGAAAGTGCAAAAGCTGGTTTGCAGCTAAACCTCAAAAAAACCAAGATTATGGCAACCAGCTTGATTGATAACTGGCAAATAGAGGGAGAAAATGTAGAAGCAGTGAAAGACTTTGTATTCCTAGGTGCAAAGATTACTGCAGATGCTGACTGCAGTCAGGAAATCAGAAGACGCTTAATCCTTGGAAGAAGAGCAATGACAAATCTCGATAAAATAGTTAAGAGCAGAGACATCACACTGACAACAAAGGCCCGCATAGTTAAAGCAATGGTGTTCCCTGTAGTAACATATGGCTGCGAGAGCTGGACCATAAGGAAGGGTGAGCGAAGGAAGATCGATGCTTTTGAACTGTGGTGTTTGAGGAAAATTCTGAGAGTGCCTTGGAATGCAAGAAGATCCAACCAGTCCATCCTCCAGGAAATAAAGCCAGACTGCTCACTTGAGGGAATGATATTAAAGGCAAAACTGAAATACTTTGGCCACATCATGAGAAGACAGGACACCCTGGAGAAGATGCTGATGCTAGGGAGAGTGGAAGGCAAAAGGAAGAGGGGCCGACCAAGGGCAAGATGGATGGATGATATTCTAGAGGTGACGGACTCGTCCCTGGGGGAGCTGGGGGTGTTGACGACCGACAGGAAGCTCTGGCGTGGGCTGGTCCATGAAGTCACGAAGAGTCAGAAGCGACTAAACGAATAAACAACAAAAAAGTCACATAATCAAGTGTCTTTGAAGTGGATTCTACAGTCCCTGTCCTGGCTTCTACACAGTCTCGAAAGAGATGACAGCCCTGCTTCCCAGATGCTCCACTCACCAGTCGATCGCGGAAACACCGTTTCACGATCCCCTCCTGAGGAACGGCCATCCGGAGGACAAGTGGGATGGTTTCTTGGATTCTCCTTGTATCTGGAGGCTGCAGGGATCCTGCCCATGCCCAGAAAAATGAGTGTGACGTCAGCTCCACTTGGAAAGGAGCCATTCAAGCTGCCATTTTCTCCACTGGAAGTCCCATCCAACCTTCCCTTGAGGTATTTAGTGCATAAAGTTAGAATCTAAGTCTAAAAATCGTAGTGCGTGAAAAGTTAGAAGAGAAGATCAACAGGGAAGCAACCTATAGCCAGTTCAACTTAATGAACTCCAGAACTTTGTAGGCTTCCAACTGAGTAAAGCTAAGCCTTGAACTGGAGATCACCAACCTCTTCCTCCTTGGACTCACAAATTCATTTTCTGGATGTTCTTCCTCTCTCCATTCAGATTCTACCTCCCTCCAAGTGTGTGGAAAGCTGTCCTCCTGGATTCATGAAGGTGGCTCGGGAAGGGCAGCCCATCTGCTGCTATGACTGTCTTCCTTGTGCAGAAGGAACCATCTCCACCATGGAAGGTGGGTGACTCCAGGAGAAACGGGCAGACTTTGGGAAGACCATAGACCCCAGCTTGGCTTTTAAAACATCCTTTTTTATGATATATACAATATCTTTCATAGCAAAGGATAAGAAATGAACATAGAGGTTAAACTGAGGAAAGATACTGGATCAATGAGAGCTTAGCATTACAAGGAAGATGGCATGTATTACTTTTCATCCTCAACGTAAACCTTTCATGTTTCAATTGAAGCGAAGAAGTGAGAAGAAAGAAATCATCAGTGAGGACTTAGCCACACTTCCTTCTTGCCCTGATGGGAAGATGGCCCACCAACAGTTTGTTGAGAGCAGGAATTCATGATGATGTCCTCAGCTCAACTCACCCTGAAGGTCACCTCCACCTGACCTCAGCAGTTGGATGGTGGGACTTCCTTCCTTCCTTCCTTCCTTCCTTCCTTCCTTCCTTCCTTCCTTCCTTCCTTCCTTCCTTCCTTCCTTCCTTCCTTCCTTCCTTCCTTCCTTCCTTCCTTCCTTTCTCAGTGAAATTGGAAAGAGCACTGCCAGTTTTTCCTTAAGATTCAAGCAAGAAGAAAAGGCTTAAACTATTATCTATCTCTTTCCCTCCCTTCCTTCCTGCTTTCCTAAAATATGTAAACTTGACAGTTCTGGCAATTTCTTCCCCTTCTAGCTGGAGTGAAAAGAAGAGGCAGTTTCCTTCATTTTCTTCTCTGGTAGATTCCTTACTTCACAGCAGTTAGTGAAGAAAATAGAACTTGCTCCTCCTCCTCCTCCTCCTCCTCCTCCTCCTCCTCCTCCTCATCATCATCATCATCATCATCATCATCATCCCACTCAGGCAAAAGTTAACAAACAATTGAAGATTCTCTCGTCTTTTTCTATCTTTTCCTGTATCAATACGAATATGAGTTTTCTATAGGTCTATATTCATTCAACTCTGTGGGACTCCAAAATGGGTCATCATGTTTGATTTCACCACATTCATATAAAGCACAAATGTATTATTTGTATTTGGACCCATATGGGAATTTATCTGTGGATTCGGTGACACAACCAATGACTATGTTCACACAGGTTAAGCCAGGATGTATAAACTGTTGTTCACAAAAATAATAACAAGTGATTGGTTCTTGGTCTCCAGGCATGGGAGACCCAAATGAACGAAATTAAGGAAACCTTAAGTGATGCCACTGCTGTGTCCACTTGAATCATGGTGGGAAGCCCCCATCTCTCCAGTTCCTCATTCTTACCTTATCCTGACTTCCTTCACATGCAATCATTCACACCATCTCCAATTTCACCCAAACTAGGCATTTGATTGAAGTACATGGCTCATGGGAGATCAACCTCTTCCTCTTTTTCAGATGCAGAAAAATGTAGCAGATGTCCAGAAGATCAGCATCCAAACATCAGTCAAGATCATTGTATACCCAGGAAAATCACCTTCCTCTCCTACCAAGAACATTTGGGGATCATCCTGGCTTCCATTGCCTTGTTCCTTTCTTTCATCACAGGCTTTGTCTTGGGAATCTTCATTAAATTACAAGACACTCCAATTGTCAAAGCCAACAATCGGGACCTCTCCTACATCCTTCTAGCCTCGCTCCTGTTTTCCTTCTTGACCTCCTTCCTGTTCATTGGCCGGCCAAGGAGAGTCACCTGCCTTCTCCAACAAACAGCCTTTAGCATTGTTTTCTCACTCGCAGTCTCTTCAGTCTTGGCCAAAACAGTCACAGTGGCGTTAGCCTTCTGGGCCACAAAACCAGGGAATAAGGTGCAGAAATGGCTGGGGAAGAGCCTGGCCAGCTCCATCATCCTTTCTTGCTCTGGTCTCCAAATTGTCCTCTGCAGCATCTGGTTGGGCACTTCTCCCCCCTTCCCTGACTCTGAGATGCACTCACAATCTGGAGAGATCTTTCTGCAGTGCAATGAAGGATCAGTCACCATGTTTTATGGTGCTCTCAGCTACATGGGCTTCCTGGCTGCCATTTGCTTCATGGTGTCTTTCCTGGCCAGGAACCTCCCTGGGGCCTTCAATGAAGCCAAGCTGATCACCTTCAGCATGCTGGTCTTCTGCAGTGTCTGGGTTTCCTTTGTGCCCACCTACCTGAGCACCAAGGGCAAGTACATGGTGGCTGTGCAGATCTTCTCCATCTTGGCCTCCAGCGCTGGTCTGCTGGCCTGCATCTTCATCCCCAAGTGCTATATTATTATCCTTCGGCCAGAATTGAATACAAAAGAACATTTGAGGTCAAAATAAGGTCACAAAGTGAGTTTTGTGTAGGTGGTGCCCAGAAATGTCAGTTAGTAATTCTAACAAACAGTATTTGACACTTTAATGCTTAAAAAAAAATAACACCAACTGCTGTTTTTTCAACGTTATCATTTTAATTCTATCATTTCTTCAAGTGATAGAAATAGAATATCCCACTTTAATATATTTGATGTCCACTTTTCTCTTTGCTATTGAATGTATAGGAAACTATATGGGTGTTTATGTATCCTTTGGATGAGTGTAGAATTTTCTGAAAGGAACATTTGACCTGGAGACCAGGACACAATTACCCTGAAGCACTAATTTGTCTATTGATGGTCCTGGTGAAAAGGGCAAGCCTAAAGATGGGAATGGATATCTACCCTTCATGTTATTATAACATTGTGACTCTTCTTCTCTGAATATAGAAAAAAGTATGAATGAGTTTCTCGTCTTTAAGGTAAAGGTAAAGATAAAGGTTTCCCTTGACATTAAGTCCAGTCGTGTCTGACTCTAGGGGGTGGTGCTCATCTCCGTTTCAAAGCCGAAGAGCTGGTGTTTGTCCATAGACACTTCCGTGGTCATGTGGCCGGCATGACTAAATGGAACGCCATTACCTGCCCACCGAAGTGATACCTATTAATCTACTCACATTGGCATGTTTTTGAACTGCTAGGTTGGCAGGAGCTGGGACTAGCAACGGGAGCTCACCCTGTCATGTGGATTTGAACCGCTGACCTTCTGATCGGCAAGCTCTGCAGCTCAGCGGTTTAACCCGCGGCGCCACCGCGTCCCTTTCTCAGCTTTATCCTTGAGTAAAGAACATGGTTCTTGCTAGTATCATGAAGATTTGCTACTTGCATGGCAGTGTGACCTTGCTTACCTACAAGGCTAATTAATACTGTACTGCAAACAAGCAGTTTATTTTATTTATTTATTTATTTATTTATCAAATTTTTATCGCCGCCCATCTCCCCCACACGGGGGACCCTGGGCGATTCACAATAAAAACAATTTAAAATTTCAATGAAATCATAAATACAACCAATAATCAGTCAGCATAAAGTGCAATAAAATCCAAGCCATGGTGGATCTAATTCAAACCATAAGGCAATAAAACCGGTCCCTGCAGAACTAGGGAATCAACGAGCCCCAAGAATGGCTCTTCCCCTCCCTATTCCAGGCAAGGTGACAAAACCAGGTCTTTGGCTGTTTTCTGAAGTCCAGGAGGGAGGGGGCTAACCTCACTTCTGGGGGAAGGATGTTCCAAAAGCCGGGAGCTGTTGCAGAGAAGGCCCACCTCCTGGACCCCAGCACATGGAATTCTCTTGCAGACGGGGTCCGCAACATGCCCTCTCTGCACGATCAGGTGCGACAGGCTGATGTACTGCAAACAAGCAGTTGATATGGATTGCCAACAACTGCTGCTTTTCCAAGTTCTAGTTCTTAAAGTTTCTTTGTTATACCTTCTCACCAGGGCTGCAGCTGGGGATGGGAGGCAAGCGGGGCATGTGCCCTGGGCACTGCGCTGGGGGGCATGTAAATGAGCATTGGGGGGCCGAACATGAGCACCAGTGGGCGCCAAAATGAGTGCGGCATCCATGTTTGCCCCAGGTGACACAGACCTTAGTTGCGGGCCTGCTTCTCACACTACTACCCACAGCTCATAGAAAGCTCATCTATCGTCTCTCTCTCTCTCTCTCTCTCTCTCTCTCTCTCTCCCTCTCCCTCTACCTCTACCTCTACCTCTACCTCTACCTCTCTCTCTCATCTCTCTAATCATCTATCTACCTACCTTCCATCTACCTATCTATCTCTATTATTGATCTAACCCCATTTTATTATTAAATTCAATAATTATTACCAAGTGTTTCATTCTGCTCTGTCTTGGAAAACAAACGTAAAAACACTATTTTAGGTCTCTTTCAGACAGGAGGAAATGCAGACAACTTTTCCCAACCAGAGGTATTTCTAGATAACATCTAAATTGTGGAATGGGCACACTGGAAGAACAAGGAAAAGGCAAAGGGTTCTACTGCTGCTTATGACGTGAGCAGCTCCACTCATTAGGATCACATGTCTCTTCTAGCTTTAGATCCGCCACTTGCATCTGGCCAGATGCAGGATGACTACTTGGAGAACAAAGAAAGAATTTCAGTGGGAACTTGGAACGTAAGAAGTACGAAGATGGAAAAGGAGGTCCCCTCATTCTATTAAAGGTTTGGGCAAGGAGTCATCCACTTCCAAAGCCTGCCTCGTGGAGCTTCTCCTCTAGGAGTGCCCAACCTCTGCTCCTTGAAAGCTTAGAGTAGCCCCAGGTGCTTCTCCAGAAGTTTAATCCATTTAACAGAAGTGAAGCTAAGGAGACGTGGCTAGTATTTAGATGGGAGGCCACCAGGTATTTTGTGGCATTCCCAAGTAAATTCCCTGTCCACGGGGTGACCAGGAGTTCTGTTCAGCTTAAAGAAGTAGAAGTGTTTGCCTTTAATTTGATCAAAGAAACAATTAAGTGTTAGGGAATAATTAATTGCCATGTAAGGGACACGGTGTCAGGGTCAGCCTCGCTTTGCAATAAGACACAGACTCACTTAATGGGTATTAAGGATTTCTGGTTTATTGGAATGATAGCTGACAGAACGAAAAACGGGAACGTGGTTGGTGGTGTGGAGGTGCCCCTTTTATACCCTCTTGTATTGCCCCGGGCTTCCCCACCCTGCATTGTCCTGATCCCTCTTGATGGGACCCTTGATGGCTGCCTGGGCGTTTTCCCGGTGTCTTCCTTTGTCTCCCAGCGTCGGTTGTGTCCTCCGGGGCACCAGGTGCGGCTTATCTCCGTTCCTCTGACGCCCTTCTTTTCAGCTGCCTATGGGTCCATGGGTGTGGGTGCTTTTGGGTGCTTGTGTTAATCCCTAGTTTAATTATCTCCTTCCTCTATTTCTTAATGATCATGATCTACGTTGTGAGGCTCTTTGTGCCTTGCAATGAGGTCATGACACACGGTGGCGCTGCAGGTTAAACCACTGAGCTGCTGAGCTTGCCGATCGGAAGGTCGGCGGTGTAAATCCACATGACAGGGTGAGCTCCCGTTGCTAGTCCCAGCTCCTGCCAACCTAGCAATTCAAAAACATGCAAATGTGAGTAGATTAATAGGTACCGCTTCGGCAGGCAGGTAACAGCGTTCCGTGTAGTCATGCCGGCCACATGACCACAGAAGTGTCTATGGACAAACGCCGGCTCTTCGGCTTTGAAACGGAGATGAGCACCGCCCCCTAGAGTTGGACACGACTGGACTTAATGTCAAGGGAAACCTTTACCTTTACTAGGGATTTAAAGGTGGTAAGCAGCACCTTGAATTGGACCCAGAAGCAAATTGGCAACCGATGCAGACCATACCTAAAAGGATCAGAATAGTGCAAGCCGTGGTATTCCCTGTGACACTCTATGGAAGCAAAAATTGGACTTTGAAGTAGCAGGAGAGCAAGAATATTGATCCTTTTGAACTTTGGTGTTGGAGAAGACTCCTGAGAATGCCATCGACAGCCAATAATACAAATAGATGGATCATCGAGCAGATCACCCCAGAGTTCTCACACCAGACACAAATTACCATGCTCAGATTATCCTACTTCAGACACATTATGCAAAGACCTAGCTCCCTAGAGAATGCTGGGAAAGGTGGAAGGAAAGAGAAGAGGACCACCAGCAGCAAAGTGAATGCACCATTGGAAGACCTGGAAGTCCCGGCTGGGGACAGATTGTCACAGAGGAAATCTATCTATGTGGTTGCTAGGAGTCAAAAACAGGATGGGACATAATCAATCAAACAATAAATATGCTTTATGGGAGATCCTACATTTGCTGTTTTTTTCAGATGCAGAAATATCCAGAAGATCAGCATCCAAATATTAATCAAGATCAAGTACCCCCAAGATTTAAGCCTTCCTCTTCCATAAGGAGAAGTTGGGGATCATCCTGGCTTCCATTGGCTTCTTCCTGTCACAGGCTATGTCTTGGGAATCTTGAGAATACAATGCAAAGACATTTGGAGAAGAACTTGGCCCACCATCTTTCTTGCTTTGTTCTCAACGTTATCACAAGCAACATAACGTTTGGGCCTTTGTGCTGCCTTCTCTACTGTGACCGGCACTCTCAGCCTGCAGAGATTGTTCTGCAATGCAAGAGCTTTTCCCCATATTTTATGGAGCACCTGGCTCAATCAAATTCCTGACTGCCGTCTGCTTCATGGTGGCTTTCTTGACCAAGAATCTGCCTGGGCTATTGAAGGAAGCCATGCTGATCACCTTCAGCAGGCTGATCTTCTGTAGCATCTGAAGCACAAAGGGGCAGGCTGCAAAGGACATGCAGGTCTTGTGTATCTTGGCACCTGTGTCCAAGTAACAGTCTTTAACAGTTTAATGTTCCTTAGAGATCCCCCCAAATCATAAAGTCCTTTTTTTCCAAACTCATGGTAGAAATTAGCTCCATTTTAATAAACATGACTTCCTGCTCTATCTCCGTTCTTGAGTATACAAAATACGTTTCTGCGTGTACTTCTGTGTGTACCTATGAGTGATTACAAGGACCCCTTAGAACATTGTGTCAGGGGATTCCAAGGTCACTCACACTCACAAGGTGTGGGTAACAGATCCCATATTTATACCCCTTTCTGCCTCTCAGCTCAGAGGAGTCATCGAATTCCTGTCTTGTTGTAACCCGGACAGCCCTTATAAATTGGTGACCGAAGAGATCTGAGCTGATGCACCCCTGGGGGTTAGGGTTCTTTGGACAATACAACAGAAATATTAGTGTAGAGGACAGGAGGAAGAGCCACTACCAAGGCAGCTGTCAGACAAGAGGGTCTGTAGCCCGGCCCAAGAAAACAACTGGAGAAAATCTCTCAGACAGGCCCCTCCCTAGTCCACACCAAGACAAAGGGAGGGAGGGGAAACCAGATTCAGACTTGCAAGGTTCTGTTCCCAGAGCTGTTACAATAAAGGTAGCCCTAACTTCTGGATTCAGTTCAAGGTGCTGGTTATCAACTGTAATGCCCTACATAGCACAGGACTGGGTTATTTGTGCCTGCTTCTGAGGGTGGAAGGAGGGGAAGAAGAGGATGAACAGCAGCAAGGGGGATGGACTCAGTTACAGTGGCAATGGGTGCACCATTGGAAGTCCTAAATGACCGAGACAGGGACAGATCATCATTGAGAACATCTAGGTGATTGCTAAGAGTTGACACCAACTCTGTGACACATAATCAATTCATCCATCAATCAATCAACTTAGTTTCCCCCTTTCTCTTTTTATATAAAATGAGCATCTATGTGTCTGTAAAGTATGAGGGTCTGTATAGATCCTTACTTTTCAGGCACTGGGTTAGGAGTTCTTCAGGGTCACTCATGCTCCAAAATTGTGGCTAAAGTCACATTTGGATGCTAAATGCAGGGTTAGTTCCACTTTCCCTAACAAAGAACAGGGTTTGTTTGTTTGTTTGTTTTCTGTCTCTAATAAAGAACAGTATTACTGTTGGCTTTGTTTGGTTTTAATGGGAATAGCCCAACAGCAAAACTTGAAACCAAATTATTGATCAATATAATGAATAAAAGTCCTGTTTCTTAGGGCATCTGCTGTGGTTTGGTAACCTGTAAGAAACAAGAACTATTAAATAAACCAGAAGAAATATAAAGTTGGTTAAAATAAGGCATTTATTTGCAAAGTTCTGGCAACCCTTTACGGACATTTTGCTGACAGCAGGATGGAAAAGTCAATGTTTTATGGATTTGCTTATAGATAAGGGAGGGGTATGGGATGGAGAGATATCTGTCCATTGGGAGAGAAAAAATAGAGCAGGCATATTCCTTTCCACCATGGTGTTAATCCAGACCAGTGGACACTCTTGTTCCCAGTGATTCAACAAGCAAACGGGAAGGGAAGCAATGGGTTAAGCAAAGGGTGAATGGGGAAACTTCATTGCAAGGAGTGGAAGTGTTCTTTCATTAGGAACAGAACTGTCATTTTAAATGTTGGATGTTATAGGTGTCAAGTAAATTTGCATCTCTGTTCTGTTCTGTTCTTTTTTTTTCCTTTTCCTTTTCTTTTTTCTTTTCCTTTTCCTTTTTCTTTTTTTGAACAGTTACAGTTTTGTTTCTCAGATTCTGGTTGATAAAACTCGGTTTCCTTTCTTCCACCAAATGCTTCCAGCTGAAGGAGTCCAGTACCCAGGGATTCTCAAGGTGCTCCTCCATTTAGGTGGACCTTGGTTGGTCTGATTGCTCCAGACACTGACCAGGGGCAGAGGCTCATGTGGATCTTGACTTCCATGCTGATAAGGATTGGCATTTGTCCAGTTTTATCACAAATCACAAAAACTGACCCCAAACTCACTTTACTATTTTATTTTGACTTCAGATGTTCTTTTGTATTCAGATCTGGTCTTAGGAAAATAATGTAGCATTTGGGCAAAAAGATGAAGCTCAGCAGGCCAGTACTGGAGGCCAAGATGGAGAAGATCTGCACAGACACCATGAACTTGCCCTTGGTGCTCAGATAGGTGGGCACAAAGGACACCCAAACACTGCAGAAAACCAGCATGCTGAAGGTGATCACCTTGGCTTCATTGAAAGCCCCAGGGAGGTTCCTGGCCAGGAAAGCCACCGTGAAGCAGATGGCAGCTAGGAAGCCCATGTAGCCAAGGGCACCATAAAACATGGCAGCAGAGCCTTCATTGCATTGCAGGATGATCTCCCCAGGCTGGGAATGCAGGTCAGAATCAGGGAATGGGGGAGATGTTCCCAACCAGATGCCACATATGACCATTTGGACACAAGAACAAGAAATGATGATGGAGTTAGCAAAGTTCTTCCCTAGCAATCTTTGTAGTTGATTCCCTGGTTTTGTGGCCAGGAAGACCAACACTACAGTGATTGTTTTGGCCAAGACAGAAGAAATGGCAGCTGAGAAGATGATGCTGAAGGCAGTTTGTCGAAGAAGGCAGGTGGCTCTCCTTGGCTGGCCAAAGAACAGGAAGGACGTCAAGAAGGAAAGCAGGAGGGAGACCAGGAGAATGTAGGAGAGGTCCCTGTTGTTGGCTTTGACGATTGCAGTCTCTTGGAATTTAATGAAGATTCCTAAGACAAAGCCTGTAATTAAAGAGAGGAACAAGGCAATGGAAGCCAGGATCTTCCCCAAATTTTCTTGATAGGATAGGAAGGCTATAATCTTGGGGATACAGTGATCTTGATTGAGGTTTGGATACTGATCGTCTGGACAGTTTTTGCATTTTTCTGCATCTGAAAAGAGAAAGAGGAATGTATTGCTGTGGTCTTGTCTGCTTTCTGTTATCAGAGACTGGTAGAGCAGACCAGAGAGAGCCTCAGCATGAAAAGGCATCAGGTGATTAAACACCTGTGGCAGCTTCAGGAGACAAGGGAGATGAGCAGGTGAAATTTGATTCCAAGAATGAAGCGCGGATTGCGGAGGTATCAGTTTCCCTGAGTCTTTTTTCTTTTTTCTTTGCAGATTAGTGGTGGCCATGATTCTTGGAATCATAGGATTTAGAGTGCAAGACCTCTGAAAAATCCTACATGCAATAAGGCTTAACTAACTCACTTTGGAGTGGCATTCAAGTCTGAGTTGCTTGGCCTTATGTAATGACTGCCACTCAATTTACCATTAAATTCGATTCGTACATGCTAAGTAGTAATCTCTTCAATGATATTGAAATGTGCAGTACAGAGAAAAAGTTGTGAATAGAAGTTCCCGTGCTTTCCCCAAGCTAAAGAGTCCAATGAATTCCAACCCCACCCCCTTCTTCAGTATGCAGCCCCCCTTTTTGTGCCAGTCTGTGCAGATGTCTCCGCCAGTTGACCTTGGATGCCAGAGGTAGTCCAAACAAGATGCTTTCACACTCCTGGCTTGTCCCCCCTCCCATTTCTACTGACTTGCAAGTCTCAACCCAGCTTGACTCATTCATGCATGCGAGTTGGATCAGATGTTCTATGAACATTTCATCTGGGAGCATGACACCTTAGAAAACATCTCTGTCAGGCAATCCAAATGGATTTAAAAAATGAACAAACTGCAACCTTGCTTTCATCCTCCCCCCACCCTCAGAGAGAATCCTACATTTGGAAGGGTCTATTTAGGTCATTGTGTCAACCCTTGATTAGTGCAGGGATCCAGATTAAAGAGAAGGGTTCTATCAACTGGATTCTGTGAAGATTATAAACAGAAGAAGCACAAGGAGAAGTTGTTGGCTTCTGGGCAAATTGCTATTCAATGTTAGCTTTTTGTCAGAATGGGTCATCCAGTCTTGGGTCATGTCAATTAAGACTCCACTAATCCTCTTCCAAACACACTCAGTTAATCCTCTTTCAAACAGGGTTGCACGATAACCCTGGACATTTTCACTATTCACAGTGATGAATTCCAAAAACAGAAAGATGGGTGGACAAGATGAACACCGAGAGATGTCCTCTTCCTGATAGCACGAGGCCATAGCTGATCCATTCTCTTTTAATATCCAGGTCAAGTTTAACCTCTTTCTTATCTTTCTAGATTATCAAGCTCTGGAATAAATAATGGATATTATTTTTTACAAATGAAGGAGAGTCAAGCTTAGAATTGCCCTTCAAAAGCCTTTCCATGGGAACTGTCTGCTGAATGGGCTTTCCCAAGGTCTGCCCATTTCCTCCAGTCTCACCCACCTTCCTGGGTAGAGATGGTTCCTTTTGCGCAAGGAAGACAGTCGTAGCAGCACACAGGTTCTCCTTCCCGGGCCACCTTTACAGATCCAGGATGACAGCTTTTCACACATCTGGAAGGAGGCAGGGGCTGAGCAGAGAGGGGAGGAAGATCCAGAAAAGGGGTGAACCTTGTCCCACATCTGGTCTGTGAGTCAGCACCAGTCAGAAGGAAGGAGGTACAAAATCCTCTTTCAGTGGGATTTTTTATGTCATTATGACAGAAAGGAAGATTTCTTCACAGCACAGAGTTTTGTGTCTTCTTCTTTCCAGAAACTGCTCTAAAACATTTCATTTTTTAAATTCCTGGTTTCTAGCCTTAATTTCTATTCTAACTGATCACATTAGAACATCACAGTTCTCCACTTATTCCCACAATTCTCTATTCTACCTTTCGGTAAAAGAGGTTTTATTCTTTTAGACCTTAACTCATTTTAGCCCTTTCCTTGCTGGCCCTCCAGGGTGGTGCTTGGCCCTTTGTAAGTCACATTGTCCCCAAGTCACTTGCATGACCTCTTGGTGATACAATTCCAATTCCTTCCGTGGCTCAAATCACTTGTCAAAAGTGCCACCTTACTTTGCACAGGCTCAGTAAACAGTTTACTTGAAATAGTATTTAATCGGTCTATTTCTCACAGGGGTGTCTACAGGAAGGTAGGAGGGGGACAAAAATCAGGACGTTGGCTGATGGGGGAACTTGATGCAGCCCACACCTCTTTTGAAAATGCAAGCTCCTCCTCCCCACCCCCCACCCCCAAAGACACCATGAATTTTTCCAGGGAGTAACAATACGTTACTTGAGGAACCGAGCTGACTATCTCCTTCCTGTAAGATAGCAATCCTGTTGTTAAGAGTGTCACGAAATAAATTGAATAATAATTTAAAAAGTAAATAAAAAAAAACCCTTTTCCCCACCTTGTTTAGTGCTTCTCCCTGTGTAATCCCATTTTTGTACATTGGGATCCCTGCCTTTCTAGACTCCGCATTTTCACTGTGGCGAAGGAGTAATTGGGGAGAAGCACCCAGTTGACAATGTCCAGGTCAGCCTCCACATCTCCCTTCTCATTCAAGTACACCCCATCCATGGAATGATTGCAAAACTGGGATCTATGGAGGAAGGGATGAAGCTGGAATGGAAGAGAAAAGGAGGGTTTACTAAGCAGGGTTTACTAAGCAAGTCACAAGTTCCTCCTCCGCCACTGTCACCATCAACCTCGTTGCCTTTGTTTCCACAGCAATTCTTTGTCTTTTGGGACCACGTTAAGGGAGGCTGGAAAGTTCTAGTGGCGGTTGGACCACTAATATGCTGATTCCCATCCAGAGGAAGAGTGGCTGCTAAATCTAAGGATGGCCCAAGAGGTTAACACCAAAACTTATCAGATGCTGGATGAGAGCAGGAAAAAACCTAGCAAAGGGCTCAAGGGCTTGACCTCTGGAGGAAGAGAGCCAAAGGAGAACAGAGTCATGGGATGTGGGTCTAGATCAGCCTAAGTCTGGGATGGAAGGGAAATCAGCAGCCAAATGAAGGTCACGTGTCTCCAGTCTGGGAGTGGATTTAAAATGCCAACGCATCCCATTCGTGCTTAAATCGAGAGTGATAACTAGAAATGGGAGTTTGTGGTGTAGAAGAGGGCACCCACGTTAGCAACACACCTACGTGAGACTTATCCTATTCTGTTAGGATTTGCTTTCCTAGAATGCTTTTGAGAAGAAGCCCCAGTCTGGAAGAGGGGAAACGGGTGAAGTGCGTGCCTTGGCTACGCTTGGCTAGAGACAGGGGAGCAACCCCCCACGCCAGAGGATGGAAGCAAACAGCGAAGCCTGAAGGACGCAAAGTGAAAGTGCTTGCCTGCTCTGATAAGGCTCCCCAGCTGCTTCTTTCTCTCTCTGTTTCTGAAGATAAAGAGAAACCAGCATGGAATCTTTGTTGTCTTGACCATTTCAGTTCGGTCTCGGAACCCATTTCTCTCCACTGCCCGTGACAGCTGCCCTCTAGCATCACTGGCTGCATAGATCCAAATGGTAGAACTCTCCTATCTGTGTACGCAAACAGATGTGGCTGGAACACCACCCAAACACCAGAGTGGGAAGACCCAGGTTTAAGGCTGCCATTAGACAGGGAAGCTCACTGCATCAGGTCAGCCACTGGTTTTCAGCTGTGCCTAAGAGAAAAGATGGGCCCTAAATCTAATGAATAAACCAAGAGGTGAATAGATTTTGCAGAACTCCACCCAAAGAATTTTGCAGATATGCAAAAATGAAATACAAGTCCATCGCTTTCTAGAGATGTAAAGAGGAATGCCTACCTGACTAAAAGGAAAAAAATAGAGGATAACCCTTGGCTGCTCTTGCTCTGCTAGAGAGATTTTTTTATGGGGAGGAGGAGGAGGAGGAGGAGGAGGAAGCCCACATCTCCATCATTAAAGGTCAAGTCACCTTCAGGGAAGGTCAACCCCTGGGACTTCATGGAGATGTCCAGTCTGGAAGTGGTACGCTCTGGAGGTTGTGGGACCTCCATCACTGGAGCATTTAAAGAGGTGGCTGGACAGCCATCATCTGAAGATGGTTTGATTGGTTTTTTTCTGCACCCTGCAGGTGTTTGGACTACATTTTCTTTGTAGTCCCTTTCAACTCCAGAGTTCTACAATTCTTTGATTCTACTGCCGTGTTCCAGAGGTCCCCCATCGAGCAAAAACCCCTGGGGTTCTCCCAGCAAAGCATTTCAGCCCAGAGAAGGTGAACCAGATGTTCTGCTAAGGATAAAACGGGTGGTAGCAGGGAATGGAGATCAGTCTCTGGGCAAAGGCAGACCTTGAGCAGAGGGGCAGCTCAGCAGATGAAGGAATCAGAGATGTTGCGCTCCTAATATACTAACAAGCTGACACACACACCCAGACCCCAATTGTCAATGGTATGGGATTAAGGGAACAAGGAAGTTCTCCTGCTTGCAGAAGGCAAACTTGGAAGGAAGAGAGGCATGAAGGTAATACAAGTGGGATGTGACTTCTCTGCCTTCTCTGCCATTGCCCTTACCCTATGGAACACCTTTTCCCCAGCGGTGAGGCGGGCCCCCACTTTCCCAGCCTTCCGGAAAGGGGAGAGGACCTGGCTCTGCCAACCCGTGAGGGGCATGAGCAGGGGTAACCAACCCTGGGGGTGGGGAGCACCCTGAAGACGCTCCCGTAGATCTAGGATTTCGATCTACCATCTATGCCTTGGGAAATATTACTTATTGAAGAACATCCTTTTTATTGAATTTTAATGACTATTTATTCTGCTTTTATTGTAAACCACCCAGAATCGCTCTTTGAGTGAGATGGGTGGTGACTAAATTTGAAAAATATTTTATTTGTTTGTTTGTTTTTCCAACTTTGCCACCACCCATCTCCCCCCAAAAGAGGGACTCTGGGCGGTTAATATAAATAAATAAAATTACGCTACCGTATTCAGTTCAGTGGAGAGGAAGGATGGCCGAAGAATGAAGACCTCAACATATTCTCTTTAAAAGGAGAATTGAAAACAGAAGGGATTGCTTATGGAAGAAAGGAGGGGAGGTTTTGGGGAAAGGGAAGGCATGGAAGATTGGAATTAAATTTAATTTTTTTCTTCAGAATCAAATAATTCTTCAGAATAGTTGCCTGAGACATACAACTATAGAAGTGATTCTCACCTGCAGGAGAGATGCATGTAGCGGAAAAGAAGTACCTGCCAAGCCTTCAGCCTTGGAGTCTCCGAGTCCTCACCCCCTTCTCTCTCCGTCCTCTTGGATCTGGATTCATAGGCTGCATGTAAGGCCCGTCCCACCGCCCAGATGGTGTTGTAAATGAAATAGCTGTCCAGAGACAGGATATTCTCTTTCTGCTCCTGGGACAGAGCCTCCGGCTTCTCTCTCTCCCCGCATCGTCTCCAGCCTTTCACAGACACAGCATCCTTTGTGAATGAACATGCAAAGCTTGTCTCTACGTATTCCGTGAAAGAATAAAGAAATTCCAGGTCATAGTATTTCACCACTTTATTTGTCTGAACAGGAAAAGAGAAAATGCCATAGAAATATTGGAAAGGAAGGGGAGCGTGTTTCAGTTCTAAAGTGAGATCCCAGAGGACTGTTGTGATACAGATTTGTCCTACGCTTAATTTTGGCAAGTTTGCAAATATTAATTCTATTAATGCTAAACCATTTAGGAATGAACTAGGCTCCGCACCATAAACAAAGACATTGACCTGTCTCCACTTGGCGTATGGAGCCAAATCTACCTCCCCATAGGTGCTGACAGTTACAGAGAACCTGGATGATAACACCACACAGATGCCATTCCTCATCAGCACAGATGTCATGGTCCTCAAGAACCTCTCCCCCTGGTCAGTGTCTGGAGCCAGCAGACCAACCAAAGTCCACCTGAAATGAAGCAGCACCTTGACGATCCCTGGGTACTGGACTCCTTCAGTGGGGAGCATTGGGTAGAAGAAAGGAAACTGAATTTTATCACTCATGATCTGGGAAACAAAAGTATAAGTGATCTGAAAAGGAAAGAAAGAAGGCAATGTTTTATTCTGTGATCAATAAAGCGCTAAATCTACCAACAGTGAATGGCTAGTACCATCCTTACAAGGAAGACCTTTGGGCAGGGAGCTTTGTTCTCTGCTTATACATGGCTTTTCTTCTCACTTATTGCTTGAGTACCTTGATTTCCAATCACAAAGGACCAGACAGACCCCCTCCCCATCCCTTGTGCCTACCATTTCCATGAGAAAAGGCTGCTCTTGGATTTTAAGGGAGGAAATTCTGGTTGAAATGTCCATGACTGAAAACCAATCTTCCCAGCAGAGAAATACCTGTGGGATTCTGTAGGTGCTCAACATGGCTGAGATCTGGATGGAAATGTCAGTGTTGGCTCCTTCGAGAACAGCCACTGTGCTCCTCTGCCGTCCACAGCTGTAGTTGGGCACATTGGCCTCTAAGGCTGAAAGCAGGTCCAGCAAATAATCTGAAGTAATCCATGCATTGAAATAATTTTCATAGACATTGTAACCCAGGGTGACGTTGGGTAAGAGATGGGGATCTTGGTTGATCTCCTGAATGGCGAAAAGGAAGGACAGCACTTTCCAGTATTGTTTGGCTTCTCCCCTGCAAGTAGAAAATGTCACAATGAAATATCACACATGAAAATAAGGCTGTCATTGCCTTGAGTAACTTCTCCTTTCAGGCCAGCTGCATCTTGCAACGGAGTCTGCCTTTTTCTGCCAAGTTGCCATGACTATTTCGAAGAGTCTGACTTGCTGTCTTTGGGCCTCGGGCTTGTCTGACAGAAGCAACTCCTAACTCACATTCTTCACACAACCCTCTTCCTTCCCCCAAATCAGGGGTTGCCCAAGACATACCATTTTCATTCTGTTAACCTTTGAGTCCATTTTAAACGTATCCCCCATACTGGAGGAGCAGGGAGCAAAATCAGTCATGATTTCTGTCCTGGAGTCTTCCAGCCACCAGGCCAGCTGATTCCTGGGTTGAATGCTGAACCTGCCCTGATGGGAGAGGATGTGCCATTCCTTCATTCCTGTGGCTCGGGAGCCCAGCTCAGTTCAAGAGTGCCTTTCCTTTCCTTTCCCTTCCCTTTCTGGGGCGGGAGAGGGGGAAGACGCCATCCGATGCCTCCTTGTCTCTGCTCAGATGATGTAGAGGAAAAGGGATCTTCGTTCTGCCCATCCAGTTGAGAGCAAAGAGCTCTACTTGGTCACTGCAAGATGTCAGATGGATCCCCAAGATAGCATAGGACAGTGAATCAGCCAAAAGGGCAGGTTGAGGGGGCAGCATCTGGGACTTAGGAAGGCTGGTAGGTGAGAGGAACCAGATAGAAATGGGGTGACTGTAACTGCCCTGCAAAGAGACAGACTTACATGTCATATCGAGTTGAGGGACTGGTGTTGAAGCTTAACGGTAGAAATGTGCTCTTCGTGGAAGAGATGATGCCACCAATGGAAAGCTCTCCTGGCCTGTAATAATTTTCTAGTTCCACCTCGTCCCTCTCCAGAGTCAGGAGGCACTTGGCTTTGCCCATCCCACAGGCTCCCTGGGGCCAAAGAAGCAGCAGAAGGAGAAGTAGCAGCTGCATGATTTTCTGTGGTCCTGAACGAGCCTCCTGACTGTAGCCTCCTCTGGATTGTGCCTGCTTTGGCCAAGAATAAGAAGAAAACAACATTACAAGCGGCAACGTGACTTGTTCCTGACTGAACCTCCTGCACGGTGTCTGATTTCAAGGACGATCAAGAAGAAGAGGTGGAAGAAACCAAAGCCCTCTTCCAAGTCAGACGCTTCAGGGGCATTCCTAATCCAGAATCAGCCTAGCCAAGACTCCACGACTGAAGGGGAGGGAAGTAAACGCAGCCCCACGTACCTTAAGAGACCCCCTAGGACCTGCCCTCGCCAGAGCCACTTAGGCTTCCTGTGTCTCTGACATAGACGTCACCCGGCTTTGCTTCTGAGGCTGATCTTGCCTTCAAAACATGTTTTTCACACGCTTGTGTCCTATCTTCAGCTAGACTGCAGAAGAGTCTCAAGGCACTTAGCAGAAAGGCAACAAGGCAATCACTGTGATTTGGATAATTGTAAGGAAGAGAAACATCACCTCTACAACCTGCAAATGAGTGAACTCACAGGTGACCAGAGGGATCGGTCCAAGATGGGGATGGAAGCCGGGGAGAATTTGGCCCCAACTAGTTCCAGTGAATTATGTTTAGAAAACTGCAGGATAAGGAGAGACTTTGAGCATGGACATGGAGAGTTACACATTAGCATGGATTATTTGGTCTTTTTCCATGGGGATGTTGGCGATCTGTCCCTAGCTAGCTGTGGATCCTTTCTAGAGATGAGCAAGAGGTGGGCCTTTCTTGTTTGCAAAGCTGGAGCTAACCTGCATTGCATAGATCGACTATCTAAATATGGCATTTACTAGCAAAATCTTTGGAGCAAGCATTAGCCTGGAAGGCTCCTGACACAAAAGGTCACACATGCATTACTCAGACTTACTAAGTGACACTTGGGGGTTATTTTTCTATCTTGCATTCAGATCTGGTCAGAGTAAAATTATGTAGCATTCAGAGACGATGGTGCTGCCTGCTAGGCCAGCACCGGAGGCCAAGATGGAGAAGACCTGCACAGCCATCATGTAGCCCATGTGATACTGAACAATATGGCCACAGAGCCTTCACTGCATTGTAGGAATTTCCCCAGGCTGTGAGTACAACTCAAAGTCAGGGATGGCGGGAGAAATCCCCAGAAAGCGTCCGATGACAAAGTGGGCACCAGAGCAAGAAAGGATGATGGAGTTGACCAAGCAGCAGAGCCTTCGTTGCATTGCAGGATGATCCCTCCAGGTTGAGGGTGCAGGCCAGGGTTAGGGACATGCCCAGCCGGATGCCACAGATGACCATTTGGAGACAAGAGCAAGAAAGGATGCTGACTGATGAACAGGAAGGAGGACAAGAAGGAAAGCAGGAGGGAGACAAGCAGGTCATAAGAGAGGTCTGGGTTGTTGGCTTTGATGAGTGGCATTTTTTGGAATTTAATGAAGATTCCCAAAACCTATGGTTAAAGACAGGAACAAGGCAATGAAAGCCAGGATGATCTCCAAATTCCTTGGTAGGATAGGAAGGCATTCATCTTGGGGATACAGTAATCTCAATTGATATTTGGCTGCTGACCTGGGCATTTGGTGCATTTTTCTGCATTTGTGAGGAATACGGGTTTTGGTGGCCTGGTCTGGCTGCTGTTCCACCCGCATGTGCCAACATATGGAGTGAGTAAAAGGGGAGAAGCAGCTCGCCTTTGGCCTTGAAGCTGCAGGAGCCCTGGTGGGCTGTCCTGGTGTAGTGAGATGGTGAGACAACAGTCCCATTGCTTAAGTGGAAACGCTTCCCTGACCAGGAATGGATCTTCAGCTGCTATGTCAATGCTCCTGCGCTAACTTGCAAGTTTCGTTCTAAATATCCTGACAAACCTTCCCCTTAACTAAAGGTCCCTTTCCTTCTCCCCCACCCCTTCCCCTTTTAAATTCTGCTGTTAACTTGTTTCAAGTTTTTATTTTCCAGGGAGAGAGTATGTCAGACTCCCTGATCAAATGTTCCCAGAACGTGTTTATCGGACTCGCGTCCATCTTCCTGAAACCCGTGTCAGCAGACTGCAAGGCACCAGCAGGGAGGGGGACTTTGACTGGGGTGTGAATTATTTTGTTTGGGTTCGATAGTTGTTGGTTCCTGGTTGGGGAGAGAGAAGAAAGGTCCATGGATAGATACCCTGGAAGAAGGGAAGAGAAGACCCAGAGGGACAAGAGCTCCACCCAAGACCCAAGAGGGGATGGAGGGGATCAGCTGTCAGTGTTGAAGCCCTGGTCTCTGGGGAAGGACTGGGCAGAAGACCCTGAGGGAGGTTCTTCCCCCAACGAAGCAGCAGCAGATGTTTGGCTGAGCAGGTGAAAGTCAAGCTGCACTGAGCACACGACAGTAATTCCAGCCCATTTCTTTCTTCTCAATCTCGCTCTTGTCAGAAATGGGGAGGGAGATGGAGAGAAAGGGGAAGGAAAGAGGAGAGATCAGAGCAGAATAGTCTCTGGGAGGGAGTCCTGGGAGTAAACCCAACCCTGGGACTGTGTTGTATATACAAGTTGTAAACACCTGCAGTAAATCACATCTCTGTATATAGTAAAAAGCATAAAAGCCTTCACTGTCTTGTTTTTTTGTGACAGTTGCTGCCTGTGCAAAGTGAAATACGCCCCCAGTTCAAAAAGAACCCTGTCACACTGTGACAACCTGAAAGAGGGCAAGGGTAGGATCTCCCGCTAAGCCTGTCATTTAATCAAATGCATTGATTGGGTGAAATTGATGCTGGTGTGAATGATTGCCTGAGGAGGAATTTGTGCATGGTCCATGGAAAAAATGGGAGACTTCTCTTCAGGTTGGGTGTGATGACTGGAACACTTGAGCTTTCACTCAATTAAGACTCATAAGCTGTGGCTTAGAAATCTATTTAATGAAGCGAAGCGTTCAGGACATAGAAAAGTTGTGAATGGCATTTCCGATGCATTTCTACATTTAAAATCACAGAGACTTCAAATTCCAACCCCTCCCCCCACTGCCCCCTTAGGTATGTGCCCCTCCTTCCCATGTCAGCAGACGACTGGAATGGTTTCTCTCCCAATGACCTTGGGGCAAAGAGCCTCTAGCCCAAACAAAATGATTCACACTCCAATCTGGCTCCCCCTCCCTGCTGGCCGCTTGCGGGTTGACATGGATTGCTGGATGATGGATGCAAGTCCAATAAGTGGTTCTCGACCTTTTGTTCGGGGAGCGTGACATTGGAAATTCTCTTAACAGAGCAATTGCGGCATTTTCACAATCAACTGATGTGAGGAGGCCAGGAAAACTCCAAGATGATCGTTCTAACTATCCTATGTTTGATCCTGATCTCAGGGGTTTCAATCATCTATGAATAATTCTGGCAGGAGATTCACGCTGCACCACTTCCTAGTTTAATTTCATTGCTGGAGCTGAAGCACTCTGTAATTCCATCCTTGAATGAGATTTGGAGAGGGATTCTGGAGAATGTGTGAAGGATCAATTAATTAAGGATCAGAACCCCAGCGGCTGATTTGGAGCAGCTGGGACTGAAGTTGGCAAGGTGCTCCTCCTTACCTGCAGGGACAGTGGTGTACTAGTTGGTTCAGCTCCCCCACTCCCAGTCACCTGGAGCAGCGTTGGTCTCGGTTGGGCAGCTGTTGCAGGGCATCTGGAGGTGGGAACAA